>NC_059212.1:32968254-33287420 GCF_020615455.1 Coregonus clupeaformis
GAAAGCATTTTGAACAGATGAATATTTATTTAGGGTAGTAGTAGTAGTAGATTTGATTGGTTCCTCGCAGTCATAGACTGAATTGTACACTAATTTACAATCATAGATTATTGTAAAATTGTAAAATCCTAAATTCCTACAATATATACAAAAAGATAACATAGGCTAGAGAAATCATATCCTCAACTAACACAGTTCCTCTTGATCAGTTACTTTCAGTTATAAGGGTGTGGTGGTACACTGCTATGGGATTAGCCAGCAGGCGACAGCAGCATTTAACCCTAACTAAATAAAAAAAATTACTGCTCAAAGTGTAGTCACGACGTGACATGCCCTTTTGCATCTAAATTAGCTCTAACCTACCTGCAGGGAAATGCCAACACTGTGCCCTCACCAGGCGGTCCTGGATCCTGGGCTGGCAGCAGGCTGGAGGGTTGTGGTGATGGCAGCAACACACTATGTAGGCTATTTACCTTGTACAGTGAGGGAAAAAAGTATTTGATCCCCTGCTGATTTTGTACGTTTGCCCACTGACAAAGAAATAATCAGTCTATAATTTTAATGGTAGGTTTATTTGAACAGTGAGAGACAGAATAACAGCAAAATAAATCCAGAAAAACACATGTCAAAAATGTTATAAATTGATTTGCATTTTAATGAGGGAAATAAGTATTTGACCCCCTCTCAATCAGAAAGATTTCTGGCTCCCAGGTGTCTTTTATACAGGTAACGAGCTGAGATTAGGAGCACACTCTTAAAGGGAGTGCTCCTAATCTTAGCTTGTTACCTGTATAAAAGACACCTGTCCACAGAAGCAATCAATCAATCAGATTCCAAACTCTCCACCATGGCCAAGACCAAAGAGCTCTCCAAGGATGTCAGGGACAAGATTGTAGACCTACACAAGGCTGGAATGGGCTACAAGACCATCGGCAAGCAGCTTGGTGAGAAGGTGACAACAGTTGGTGCGATTATTCGCAAATGGATGAAACACAAAATAACTGTCAATCTCCCTCGGCCTGGGGCTCCATGCAAGATCTCACCTCGTGGAGTTGCAATGATCATGAGAACGGTGAGGAATCAGCCCAGAACTACACGGGAGGATCTTGTCAATGATCTCAAGGCAGCTGGGACCATAGTCACCAAGAAAACAATTGGTAACACACTACTCCGTGAAGGACTGAAATCCTGCAGCGCCTGCAAGGTCCCCCTTTTCAAGAAAGCACATATACAGGGCCGTCTGAAGTTTGTCAATGAACATCTGAATGATTCAGAGGAGAACTGGGTGAAAGTGTTGTGGTCAGATGAGACCAAAATCGCCGTGTTTGGAGGAGGAGGAATGCTGCCTATGACCCCAAGAACAACATCCCCACCGTCAAACATGGAGGTCAAAACATTATGCTTTGGGGGTGTTTTTCTGCTAAGGGGACAGGACAACTTCACCGCATCAAAGGGATGATGGACGGGGCCATGTATCGTCAAATCTTGGGTGAGAACCTCCTTCCCTCAGCCAGGGCATTGAAAATAGGTCGTGGATCGGTATTCCAGCATGACAATGTCCCAAAACACACGGCCAAGGCAACAAAGGAGTGGCTCAAGAAGAAGCACATTAAGGTCCTGGAGTGGCCTAGCCAGTCTCCAGACCTTAATCCCATAGACAATTTGTGGAGGGAGCTGAAGGTTCAAGTTGCCAAACGTCAGCCTCGAAACCTTAATGACTTGGAGAAGATCTGCAAAGAGGAGTGGAACAAAATCCCTCCTGAGATGTGTGCAAACCTGGTGGCCAACTACAAGAAACGTCTGACCTCTGTGATTGCCAACAAGGGTTTTGCCACCAAGTACTAAGTCATGTTTTGCAGAGGGGTCAAATACTTATTTCCCTCATTAAAATGCAAATCAATTTATAACATTTTTGAAATGCGTTTTTCTGGATTTTTTTTTTGTTATTCTGTCTCTCACTGTTCAAATAAACCTACCATTAAAATTATAGACTGATCATGTCTTTGTCAGTGGGCAAACGTACAAAATCAGCAGGGGATCAAATACTTTTTTCCCTCACTGTATATCAATTGATGGAAATGTATTTTTATTAGTATTAATGTGAGACGGGATGATCATGCCTGTTGCAGGTAGAGAGACAAAATGCATAAGTCTATTTAATTAATGTGCTGTAGCCTATACCTAATGGATATATCAAGGGTTTATGCACAAAGGAAACAAATGCTGTATAGTCAATACACATGGCCTGATGAATTCAAGGCGATTCAGGGTCATGGTGCTCATCAGAAATACATTGCCTGTATGTGTGAATTGGCATGATTCATCATGAGCGCTGTATAAGAGAGTCTAATAGGCTTATACTACAGAAATATTGTGGACCTTCATTATCTGTCCGCTCTAAATCTGACAATTCCACATTATCATGTGTGGAAGACTGTTGTTACGGAGTCTAGTTGATAGGTAATCGACTAGTTGGACTGTTCCCCAGACTCCACGCGTAGGGATTTGTACAAGGCTTAACAAGGCTATTGAACTGAACATTGGTGTCTGTCTTTATTCCTTAATCCAACATATCATACAGAAACATGGTATCAGAAGTGGCTCGGAAAACACACGTTTGTTATTTTTGTAGCTAAGTACAGTATAGGCGCAGTTACGTTCCATATGCGAACACAAGCCGTTTCCTACTCACAACACTGATCAACTCGTGTTAGCTGGCTAGCTAGCATCACTACCTACCTCCATGACTGAAGACAAAGAAATCTCCTATTCCATTGCTATGGCAGCGAACATTCCGCCACCAAATCACATGGTTCTCACAGGGGACTGGAATACTAATTGGGACAACTTCAGGGATGAATTCGAGGACTATGCGCTGGCGACCGGTCTACATGAGAAACCCAACGAGGTACAAGCGGCAACTCTGAGGAGTTTAATGGGCAGCGAATGCAGGCATATCTACCGGCACAATCTCACCCTCACGGCACGACAACAGTGTGATGCAAAGGCTATATTGGATGCATTGGGGAATTACTTCAAACCCGCCAGAAACGTAATTTACGAGCGGTTCGTTTTCGGAAGCTGCAAACAGGAAGAGGGTGAGTCAGTACACAACTTTGTAACCCGTTTGAGAGAGAAATCCGCCACTTGTGAATACGGGGGATTGAAAGATGAACTGATTCGTGACAAAATAGTACTGGGAATTGCAAATGAGAATACGCGCCGTGCGTCTACTGAGAGAGAGAGGCTTAACATTAGTAACTGCCATCGAAATGTGCCGCACTGCTGAAGTCACTGACATGAGAATGAGAGCAATGGAAACGGAAACCCCACGCTCCGACGTTGATACTGTTCACGCTGTTGCTAGGCAGACATTCAGACAAAACCAATCGAGGCAGAGTAATTCACCACGAACGGTGAACACAGAGAGCCCCGTAGCATGTAAATACTGTGGGAATACACACACACGTGGCAAAGAGCACTGCCCGGCCTATGGAAAACCATGCAGAGCTTGTGGAACTAATAATCACTTTGCAAAAGTGTGTCTCAAAAGCAAAAGAAGGGTGAGTGAGGGCAAGATTCACTGTGTTGATGATGTTACTCAATGTTCAGAGCTGAACAGTGAAAGTGACATTTACATGCATGAATCCATTGGGGCTGTACACTCAAGAGGGAAGAAATGGTTTGTGACACTACGATTACACAACAAGCAACAACAATGTCAACTGGATTCGGGTGCTACATGCAACGTAATGAGCTACAAAGACAAAATCAATCTGGCACCTGACACACATCTATTTCCCAGCGATACTAGACTAAAGCTGTACTCAGGAGAACTAATGAGCTCTATGGGCACCTTTGAGACCGAATGTGTTATTCGGGGACGCAAACACAAGCTGGAGTTCGAGATTGTGAAAACCAGTCAAAATCCTCTCCTCTCAGGCTCTACATGCGAACGCCTGGGACTGATGCAGTTCACTGTACCAAATGACCTGCACATTGTGGATCATGTCCAGCATGGACCCCTGTCCAAAGAACAACTACTCAGCAGATATGACGATGTATTCAACATGCCCGTTGAATCAGTGCCTGGGGAGGTACACTTTGAAGTGGATGAGAGCATTACTCCAGTCCAGTGTGCTCCTCGCAATGTGCCCATTGCAATGAAAGTGGCTGTGAAGGCCCAGCTGGACAAGTACGAGGCCGATGGCCACATGACATCTGTGACTGAACCAACTGACTGGATCAGCAATATGGTCATAGTGAAAAAACCAGAGAAGCTGAGGGTCTGCATCGACCCAAAGCATCTGAACCAAGCACTGAAACGATCCCACTACATCATGCCGACACTAGAGGATGTCCTCTATAAGCTTCCCCAAGGCCAGGATTTTCACCTTGGTGGATGCCCGAGATGCATTCCTTCAATGCAAGCTGGACGAAGAAAGCAGCTTCATGACTACCTTCTGGACCCCCTGGGGTCGGAAACGCTGGCTCAAGCTCCCGTTTGGTGTCTCAGTGGCGCCTGAGGTATACCAACGCAAGCAGCACGAGTTACTGGCTGGGCTCAAGGGCATTGAACCCATCGCCGATGATATCCTGATCGTAGGCTGTGGTGAAACAGACGAAGAAGCAGAACGCGACCACGATGTGAAGCTCCTGGCACTGATGGAGCGCTGCCGATCAGTTAAGCTTCGTCTTGGCCTGAAGAAGCTGCAGTTCAAGGTGAAAGACGTCCACTTCCATGGCCACATTCTCTCGGCAAAAGGCCTGAAGCCGGACCCAGACAAGGTCCAAGCGATCCTCGACATGCCAAACCCGTCTGATGCAAAAGGAGTACAGCGTCTCATCGGCTTTGCAAACTATCTTGCAAAGTTCATGCCACACCTATCAGCAGTCTGTGAGCCTCTGCGCCGGTTGCTGGACAAAGACACACCATGGCACTGGCTACCCAAGCACGAGGCCGCAGTGCAGGAGATGAAATCTCTGGCTTCATCCATGCCAGTGTTGCGCTACTACGACGTCACGAAGCCTGTCACAATCCAGAGCGACTCTAGCCAAAGGGGACTTGGATGCTGCCTTATGCAGGAAGGCCAGCCCGTTGCGTTTGCCTCGAGAGCGCTCACCCCCACCGAACAAAACTATGCACAAATTGAGAAAGAGTGCCTCAGCATCGTCTTCTCCTGCCAGCGATTCCATCACTTCTTATATGGTCGAGAGCTGGTCACCGCTGAAACTGACCACAAACCACTCATTGCCATATTCAGTAAACCTCTCCTCAACGCGCCCAAGAGGCTTCAAAGTATGCTCCTGACTCTGCAAAACTACAGCCTGAAGGTCATTTACAAGCCAGGACCTGAGATGTACATCAGCGACACACTGAGCAGGGCAACAGCACAATGTACAGGTAGAGGCACTGCCTATCAGCGGCAGGCCATCTGCTCGCTACAGCAGGAACAACAAGATGTTCAACAGATCAATCAGGCAGACTACTTAAACGTGACAGATCACCGCCTAGCCCAGATCAGGCAACATACTGACAAGGACGAACACCTACAGTCACTGAAGTCCATGGCTCTAGCAGGTTGGCCATATCTGAAAGAGGAGACACCTTTCACAGTGAGAGAATACTGGACCTTTCGAGATGAGATCAGTGTGCAAAATGGCGTCTTGTTCAGAGGTCAGAAGGTCATTATTCCCAAATCACTACGTCCAGAGATGCTTACCCGCATACACTCCAGTCACGTCGGAGGTGACGCATGCTACCGTCAGGCTCGTGAAACATTATACTGGCCAAACATGCAAGCAGAAATTAAAGACTTTGTCAGCAACTGTACCACATGCAACGAGTACGCTCATGAACAGCAAAAGGAAACCATGATGTCACACGAACTGCCCACAAGGGCCTGGCAAATCATCAGCATGGACTTATTCAGCCACAGACAAAAGGACTATCTTCTCCTCGTTGATCATTACTCTGACTTTTGGGAAATTGAACTGCTCCCTGACTTGTCCGCAGAGACGGTCATAAAGCGCTGCAAGGCGCAGTTTGCAAGGCAAGGTCAGCCTGACAAGGTAATCACGGACAATGGCCCACAATTCACTGCACAGTTCAAGCGTTTCGCCTCAGAATGGGAGTTTGACCACGTGACCTCCTCTCCAAGACACCCAAAAGCAAATGGCAAGGCAGAATCAGCTGTCAAGATTGCAAAAAACCTGTTAAGCAGGGCCTTGCGCGACAGCAACGCACCCATGGAAAGCGATCTTACAGTGGAGGAACACACCCACCGAAAACATGGACAGCAGCCCAGCACAACGCCTTCTGTCCAGACGTCTGAAGACTACTATCCCCGTAGCTAACAAGCTACTTGAGCCCTGCGTCATGGTTGGCGTCACGGACAAACTGCGTCACAGAAAGCAGCTCGCTAAGTGCTTCTACGACCGGACTGCTCGAGACCTACCAGAGCTGGAGGTGGGTGAAACTATAAGGATGAAACCGCTGCCGGGAGACCACACAGGACTTTGGAGGCTGGGCACATGCCTACAGAGAGTTGCACCACGTTCTTACCTGGTGGATGTTGGTGGCTCCCTCTATCGTCGCAATCGGGTGGATCTGCGCGTAGCAGAGCAGTCAAACCAGAACATGCCATACACTCACTTAGATGAGCTGGATCACAGTCCAGGCCTAAGGGTAAGGGGTGCAGAATTGAGACATGAGCCAACTGAAGGTGAAGCTTCTACCCCACCAAACTCTCCAGCTCGTGGCCCTAATCCTACCCCTGTCAGAGCCAATACTTACTCACGGGTGGGTCGGCTGTGCAAGCCACCGGACAGGCTTACTCTGTAAGCAAGAGACTTAACTTGTTGTCTGTTAATTTAAAAAAAAATATTTCAAAAAATTAAAAAAAATAAAAAATATAAAATAAAAAAGGAAGATGACAGCTGAAGTAAAAAGAAAATGTCATGCTTTTCAATTGTTATGACTTGACTGTTAAGAACGCAATGTTATGCCGTTATGTTTGCACTTTCTATTGAAAAGGATGATGTTACGGAGTCTAGTTGATAGGTAATCGACTAGTTGGACTGTTCCCCAGACTCCACGCGTAGGGATTTGTACAAGGCTTAACAAGGCTATTGAACTGAACATTGGTGTCTGTCTTTATTCCTTAATCCAACATATCATACAGAAACAACTGTCCCAATTTATTTATATATTTACAAAAAGGGTCCAAATCGTGAAAGGCTGGAAATGATTTATTGATTTTGTGTTTTGGAACAGAAGGATCATCTGTATAATTTAGTGATTGTGGAAGTGACAGATAGTGACAGAGGTACTACTCTCCAGCAGTCAATCTACACCGCCTGGTGTGTGTTGTGTTCCAGACTGGTCTCATAGAAATCTAATCAAATCAAATGTATTGGTCACATACACATGGTTAGCAGATGTTATTGCGAGTGTGGCGAAATGCTTGTGCTTCTAGTTCCGACAGTGTAGCAATATCTAGCAAGTAATATCTAACAGTTCTACAACAAAAACCTAACACACACTAGACGTAACATAGTAAATGTAAATCCGGGACACTCAAATTAGTATGATATGTTACAATTGGTATGGTTACATAAGATAGCAGGTTACTTAAGGCAAAAACGAAAGAAGGGTGGTTGGTTGGGCGTATAACATGAATGTCTAGCAACTTTAGCATTTTAGCTAATTAGCAACTACTTACTACTTTTGATCTACTTTGCAACTACTTAGCATGTTAGCTAACCCTTCCCCTAACCCAAATACTAGTCTTAACCCTTTTAGCTAACCCTCCCCTAACCTTAACCCTTTTAGCTAACCCTTTCCCTAACCCTAACCTTCACCCTTTAACCTAACTCATAACCTTAACCCTAAATTTAACCCCTAACCCCTGCAATCGTACAAATTGCAATTCGTAGCATATCATACGAAATGGATGATGGACATCCACAAATTAACAAATACCATACGAAACGTAACATATCATACTAAATAGAGTGCTTAAGTACAGAATAATGTGAAATGCTCTGAGACCATTTTGTGTGTTCAGACGACATCACAGAGTTGATATGTGTTGAGCATTACTGAGCTGCAGTATTAACCCAATCTGAAAGAAATGCTCAAGCCAAGGGAAAACAACAAGTATTCAACAATGCCATGGTATAAATATATACGTGTTTACAGGACTAAAGTGGGACTG
The DNA here is from genome assembly GCF_020615455.1 of Coregonus clupeaformis. Classification (NCBI taxonomy): domain Eukaryota; kingdom Metazoa; phylum Chordata; class Actinopteri; order Salmoniformes; family Salmonidae; genus Coregonus; species Coregonus clupeaformis. Next base: position 32,976,474 of record NC_059212.1, read on the forward strand.
TGGGACAGAATATCCTTTTATGCTTTGAAAGGATTCATTCAATCAAAATGCTGAATATGTTTTGTGGCCTGCACATTTACAGAATGAACAAAAAACATATTTCAAATCAGACCTTGGAAGTTGATGACATAGATATAGTTATTACACCTCATAAATAGGTTGGCATTGTTCTCTGCTTCCACACCTACTTTATAATTATACAACGGTAAATTACGGGGTCAGCTGGGGCATAGAACAGTCAATTTTCAATAGTTATTTTGTGTCTGACATCTATAAACGACTTTGAATTGCCATGGTAACACACTGTCACTGGCAATTGTTGAATTGCATGTGCATTATGGAAGCAGGCTTTAAAAGTATGTTTGGAAGGGCTAGTTAGTTTTTTATCTCATCTGTCTAGTGACTATTTTGGGAGACGGGTATATCCGGCAGATATTTTCACTGGGGTCCTACCAAATACCACAAACTATCGAAAACAAAGTATCACAAAAGGCCCCCAGATGGCACAACATAAAAAAATAAAACTACTGAAAACTACCACAATGCACAGCAAAGTAGCACAAAATCCACACAAAAAATATATAAAAACTTCAAACACGTCTGTTCATTTCCACGACACAAAAGGTTACATTTTATTACAATGCAGTGACTTTTACAACTCTCTTTACACAAGCCACCATTTGCTGGGAGAAGAAAACTAGTGTTCTGTATTCTTGAGACAACTATATTTGCAGTTTTATGAGTGTAATGCAGTAACGTGATGTGTGGAATCATTGACATCCTCCGCATGGCCTTCGCAGCCTCCATCTACTAACACTTGAGGACAGACAGAAGAGATGGATGGGGTGCATAAGCCAAGTACTGTATAATCCCCAGCCCTAGAGCATTCACCTGGCTGCTGTGTATAATCAGTGTACTGTACAGAGTTCTCCTCTGCTCTGCTCTCCATATTCAAATTTAGCTTTGAACTTGCATTTCTTAATCCATTGACTCGTTCTTTTGAATAACAAATACCTGTGGCAGGGCCCAGGCCACTTGAGTAAATGTTCCAGACACTCTTACTATAATTAAAGTACCTTTACATTTAGGATCATCTTTGCTTTATGACAATACGTAATGGCTCACTCTTTCCTTATATGTTCCAATTTCAATTGTAATTTAAAAAAATATTGTGTTACCAAAGCAACAGTAACCAGTTTTCCATCCAACCATTTCATGCAGATGAATTACCTGACGCATGAAAAAAGGTAGTCTTTTCACGCCACTTCGATACAGCTTCGACCGGAAGTGATTTTCGTTGCAGGTTAGGAGAGCATTTTCATTAAACCTAACCCTAAGCCTTTTCCTAATCTTAACCTAATTGTCCTAACCTGCTATGTTAATTCTCCTGACCTGCTACGAAAAAATTACTTCTGGTCGTAGCTGTATCGAAGTGTTGTGAAAAGAGTATTTCTAACTAAAAAAGTCACGACAGAGCTGATCAGGGTTGCCATGTTTGTGATTCTCCGGCAAATTGGGCTACTTTGAAAGCGATGTTGCAAGTGAAAATGTATTGGTCGCAGGTTTTTGGGCTACTTCTAAAAAAATTTTTTACTATTCATTTCACTGTTACCTGCTGCTGCTGACTATCAGGCAATGAGGCAGGCTGTGAGTGAGTGAGTGGTGGGGAGGGAGGGGGCAGGCAGAGGGGTGTGTTTGTGTGTTGAGAGAGCGCTGCAGGCAGCAGGCAGCAGGCAGCTGAGTGAGTGAGAGGAGAGCAGTGCCAGCACATAATAATAAATAATAATATGCCATTTAGCAGACGCTTTTATCCAAAGCGACTTACAGTCATGTGCGCATACATTTTTACGTATGGGTGGTCCCGGGGATCGAACCCACTACCCTGGCGTTACAAGGGCCATGCTCTACCAATTGAGCTACAGAGGACCATCATCATGACAAGTGATGTGACAACAATGAACTAACAGCACTAGCTAGCTACATACTTCTCCCTCATGTGGCAACCCCTCTCTTGCTGCGAAAAATTGATTGGGCTAGTTTTCAGGCCTTGTGGGTGGGTTTTGAGTGGTAATTGTTCTGGACATTTTTGCTAGACCCGGCAACCCTGGGGCTGATGGAAAACGGAAATGCCAGTACAGATTTATAAATGCCGACAGGCATTTTGTTCGTTCAACATGGTGGAAACTTTTTGTGTCTGTAAAATGTATTCTGTGAGAAATGGTGGTGGAAATGCCTTTATGCGTTTATAATAACCATCATCTCGAAGTAAACTTGGAGTCACGTGATTATATGTTGTGTGGTCCTCCCACTACGACTCAGGAAAGCTAGTCTCGTGTTGCCATACCTCCAAAATCACATCGTTGTCATGCCTCCCTTGGAGGTCTGAAAACGGTTTGAATGGCAATATTTTTGATTGGATGTTACATTTAAAGAACCCTCCCCTCACACGCCCGTAGAAGGTCTGCGTAATTCCGTCCGGGTAGTTGTTGACTATGCTAGTTTCAAGCGCTAGTTTTCAAGTTATCAAGTGTGGCCGACAGTCTGCGATTTATGTTTATTGAAGAGACACAGGAGAGGAGTGCTTCTTTGGTATGTAGTTAATCCATGAGGTGCTCTTTGATAATGGGATGAAATACTATAGAATAAAAATAAGTTGATGCTAGATACTGAACATTGCCGAAATAGCCTTTGATAAAAACTAACTTCCAGAAGTAATCAAGGCACTCTCATGTAGTGAAAACATTTAAAAGCCTTTGTTTTACGAATTTTTAAAAAACACAGACGCGCCTTCATCAGGGTGACAAACAATAGTGGTGGACAAACAAGTGTATAAACCAACTCTCACAGGATGTGACTAAATTCATTACCATATGTAATTGATTAACTAGAAAAATGTGGGGAAAACATTCAAGATACAAAGATAAACAAAAAGCTACTAACGACGTTAGGTAAAGTGGGACTTTTTGTAAAAAGGCTTTATAAATAAAAAAACATAGCAGTGTATCAACCTACATGACATCAAAGAGGGCCAACCAACCTTCTGGTAGGGAATGCAGTGATGAGTACTAAAATTGTTGCCATTAAAAAAGTGCAGTGCACTATGATAAACTGCATTTAACTGCTTTAATGAAGTGCCAGCTGCATTCATATAGATGATGTCGCCATAGTCTAGGATCGATAGGAACTTCGACTGAATAATCGGCTTTCTACTATTTAGCGAGAGGCAGGACCTTTTTCTATAGAAGCCCATTTTTATTCTCAGCTTCTTACCTAACTCAGAAATATGTTTTTTAAAATACAGCTTTTCATCTATCCAGATGCCCAGAAATTTGTTAGCAGGGACACGATCAATGTGATCGTGATGCCTGGCAACACGTCAACCAATCAAATGCATTGCTTAGGCGGAGCTCCAAAGGTGCTCACCAGATTAGTGCCATAGGAGCAACAGTGGGTAAGGACAAAAAATGTCAACAAAACAAGCACTGGTGACAAAACATTTTAGAATGTTTACAGGACGCTGGTTTAGACAGCATTTCTCTGTTATTTCGAGATGTGCTAAAGCTGCAGCAAGAGGGGAGAAATGGTCAACAATAGTTAGGTTTCCATCCAATTGACGACAGATTTTCATGCGAATATTTGAAAATCAGCATAAATAAAATATGCACATTTTCCCATCAGAGATGTGTTTCCATCAAATTCACTTGTTGTGGATAACAGTCTGTGCGTGATGACGTATTGCACATAAAAATTACTTTTGCGGTTTAATTCCCATGTACAGAATAAAAAATAGAAGTTAAATTGGTTTCCATCGCATTTCCAACTCTACTGATAGTTTTGTCACAAAATATGTTACGTTATACAGAGAATGTGCCACACTCTGATATTGGCACGTGCATTCCAGCCAACAGCTTGCAGAGATACAGTGTGAGTATTGCCTAGATGATGCGATTATTATGGACAAAAGAGCAAGATTATTTTAATTTGTCAAATGGCAGCCAAGAATCAATCATCATGTCACCAGAATAAGACCCCTCAATACTTATTGGAAAGCTCATCACCTTGCACTTTCTCCACCCTGTGAAGTTCATCATCATTTATTTAATCTATAACCTAATAAACTGCACACTTTCCCGAGTCGTAGTGGGAGAACCACACAAAATGTCATCGCGTGACTCCAAGTTTACTTCGATATGATGGTTATTATATCAATATTTGCACATAGAAGAGTTTCAACTGCCATTCCTCGCATAATTAATTTTACAGACACAAAAACATCCCTCCTTGTGTAGCGTATTTTCTTCAAGGTTCATTTTGAGAAGTCAGCTAACCTTGTAAGCTATTTAGCACATGGTTTCCATGTGTTTGATGCCATTCCATTCGCTCCATTCCAGCCATTATTATGAGCCGTCCTCCCCTCAGCAGCCTCCTGTGCTACCTAGGTATAACTAACTAGCTAGTTAAATTTCTCTCACGATTATAAAGTCAACAAAATGTTAATAAAAACAGCATATTATTGACCTAAAAGCTTAGCTGTGTTAGCCCAGTCGTTAGCTTATGCAGGGTCAGTGATATGTCATGACTTGCCCTCATGGGTTGAGGATCAAACATTCCTGTTAGGCAAAGGTTTGAACACCCCCTTTCCTGGGGGCCCAGTTTTATGACTTAACAGCCGGTCATAAATAGTTTGCAGAAAAGGACTCCTTTTGGTCTCTTGTATGTGAAGAAATAATTTCCCTGTGAGACAAAGGAAGTCTTCCCGCCAAGACTCCAACATCAATAAGTGGATAATGAAACAATATTCCTACTTAAAAGAACGTGGGAAATGGTCAGTGGGGATCTAAAGAATAATCATGTCATATTGTTTATTATTTTGTGATGTCATTAAGGATGGTATCAAGTAATAACTGTAACTTGGAAAGTGTACATATTCTATCTATCAAGTTTACATCTAAATGTTGTATTAAATATGATTAAGTATGAGAGTATTTTGGTGAAGATAGAAATGTGATGTTAGTCTTCTAGATGAGATCCCTCCTTGTGTAGCGTATTTTCTTCAAGGTTCACTGAGTGACTCCCAGTCAAAACTGTTCGCTGCTCTGGCACCCCAATGGTGGAACAAGCTCCCTCACGACGCCAGGACAGCGGAGTCACTCACCACCTTCCGGAGACATTTGAAACCCCACCTCTTTAAGGAATACCTGGGATAGGATAAAGTAATCCTTCTACCCCCTACCCCCCTACCCCCGGTAAATGTAAAAGAGATGATTGTTTTCCATATTGATTTGTTCTCAGTCTGTGGCCATGCCCAGAAGAGCACAAACATGATGGAACACCCTTTTTACCCTGAGTGCATAAAAAGCCTCATGACGAAATTCACCTCAGAGTGAAGCGTGAGCTAAACGTTGCAAATGGTTGAAACTCTACAGACCAGCAGACGTGAAGCGTGAGCTAAACATTACAAAATGGTTTAAAACTACAACTCCATCACCAAAGGAAGACCAGCAGACATGAAGCGTGAGCCAAACGTTGCAAGTGTTTGAATTTCTACGAGACCAGTAAGCCCCACGACTTAAAATGGTTGACACTCTACAAGACCAAGAAGCTTGAAGCTGAAGCTACACGTTACAAAATGGTTAGACTAGAAAGACCAGAAAACGTGAGACGTTAGTCCACAGGTTTGAAATGGAGAAACTCTGAAACTCTAAACCTCTACACGAGGTGAAGAAGAAGACAATGCACTAGACCTTATCATTTCAGTCTGCAGCTGGCATGTATAGTCGTCTAGAGAACTTTCACTCAAGACACGAGAGAGAGGACAATCCCTCTCAGACAACCGCTGGTACATCTGAAGTTTTCATTCTAACCAGCACTACAACCAGAAACGCTACCAAGGACATTGGGATCTCTGGTGGGCAAACCAGAGTCCTACATCATCAACTCAACTATCGAGGACAGCTACAAAGTAATCACGATAGTTTGAATCTCTCTCTCCCTTCCACTCTGTCCCTCCTTCTACCCAAGCGTTCATGCTATTGTTAGTCCACTAGGGACCTGTTTTCATTGTATTACATTAGTAATCAATAACCTGTGTGTTTGTATTGTTATTATTTAGTTAATTAGTAAATAAATAATTAAGCCAATTTGTGTATTGCTGATTCATCAATAAGGTTAGGGTTCTTGCAGGTTCAAGAATGATGCGACCTTTAGAATGAGACTGATAAGAGATAATTTAATAAGTGACTGTTATCGGTATATATAACATCTATCTTCTAAGAGTTTAATTCGGGAGATGGTAACTCGTTAAACAACTTCTTCCGTGGTGCCCCAAATTCCTAATGAGTTAATTGTTACATTATTAATTTAATTGAGTGACAATTAAACCATAGTTAGTTGATTCGATAAATAACAGTCATTCATTAAAGTAAGTCACGTCACGACATATTGGTGCCCCCTGCGAGGAATCTAAGATAGAATGAGGCCTTACTGTTTGAATAACTCCGGCCCGGTCAACGAATATATCTGCCTATCGCGCTTCGGTAGCGTGGGTACAGGCACAGGCGTATCTCTTATGTTACCGCGCGTTCCGATAATATAGTGCTAGCAAAGAGAATGCCGAATGGGTTTGAATGTGAGACATCACTAGTAAACCCCTTCCTGTAGTGTATGGGATCCTGTTGTGTGCTTAAAACAAGTATAAAAAAGCATCTAGTGCACAGCTAACCTAAGCTAACAAAGGGAGAGCACCCATTTCGTTTTTCCTGTGTCACGTTGAAATCCCCGTCTTGGCCGACGGAAGTCCCTCACCTCTGTACTCCCGTTAGAGTTCAGCTTTCTGCGATCCCTAGTGGTGAAGAATCTCAAGTATTATTATTTTTATTTTTTTTGGGGGGGGGGAAAATATTCTATGTGAAGGCTAAACATGTTCTTATAGTGTGTAACTGCGGGCTACACTTATGATACCCAGCCAATCTCAACTGATTGGATATTGTTGTCTCATTCAATTTAATAAGTTAAATTGCCAAACATACCTTTTCAGGTTCTTCCATACCTAGATAAAGCAACGCTGTTCAGGTTAATTAAAGTTTAATTCCCAGGTAGCATATACAGGTATGATTAATCATTATCATTGATTAATCAACTCAATTTGCTTTTGCAAATTCATTTACGTCCAACTCCTACATTACTGATGCAGTAGTGATGGTTAATTAACGTCTATAAATAGATTAAAATCGTTTTTGCAGCTTCCAATAACTCAAAACACAAACTTTGAAAAAACAACATATTTTTTTTAATAATGTGCAAGCTATCGGAGGTGGTGGTCCCCACTCCCCAGCTAATTAGTGAACCCTCACCCATAAAAGGATTGATCACTGACCTCGGCAGCGATACCAACCCTAACTATGCCATTAGCGGGAAAACAGCAGAAATGACGACAAACGCTCTCCAAGATCAACCATCGGGCGCAGGCCTTGTAAAGGTTCTCTCCAGTTTAGCCCTAATGTATCGCCATCAGAGATTGGCATTGGTCCAATACCGCAGTGCACAGCTGAAGCATGAGCAAGAAATGATTGATATGACGGGACAGGTGGAGAGAACCGGGAAACTAATGACAAAAGCAGGAGGAAAACATTCTGTTAACCAAGGAACTGTGTTTGAAAACTGAACAATAAAAAGTAATTGCAGAAACATATGATGACGAACGAGCACAAACTCTTCAACAAAATCGTCTTCTACAGGAACAACTCGATTTAGCAAAAACTAAATACGACAAAGTCCACGAGAAACTAGATAAATCTGACGAGTTATCTACAAACAGGAGCGCGCAATTTGATAACATACATGCAGTTTTGATTAACGTTACTCAAAGCAATAATGTTCTAGTCCAAATGCTGCACACCAAAGAGGATCAGTTAATGAACACAATGACCAAGTTGGATGACAAATCAGCGAAACTCATTGAAGTCGCTGACCAAATGAATGATGTGAAAACTCAGGTGATGAAGATGGAAATATTGATTTCTAAGCAAGTGGAGGAAATCTCATCATTGAATCTCTCGCTCCGTACTCAAGACCTATACCTGCAAACCATGTCAGATAAGTATGAGGCTGAACGTCGCAAGTGCGATACTCACATGTCTGAAATAAGTACTCTAAGCGCCCAAGTGGACTCTGCCATGCAGCAGAATACCACCCTTAGGTACCATCTGGAAGAATTCCAGAACAGTCACACGCTACAGCGTGACTACCCAGTCAAGCAACCAAGCTCGCAACCGGAGCTCGGGACACAAAGGAGTGAAGACCACAGAAGGTTTCAGACTTTGCCTCTCGCAAATGTCCCTCAGTCTTCCCCTCTTGGCCATTCGGCACAGGGTAATATGGCGCCTCCTCGCCAAACAAAGCCAAAGCTTCGCTTCTCCTCTTGGCCTTTCGGCTCACAATTCCCCACAGGATGAAGCCAACCCTCCCTGCGCACTTTGCACGGAACGCCTTGACAAACTTGTTAAAAACATCTGCACCTTTGACCCTGTTCCAGGTATGCCAAATGACACTGAGACGTTCCTTGCAGACATAGAGGACGCCTTGAATGACTACCCGAACACTACGGGTGCTGACAGGCTTTACTTGTTGAAGCGAACATCGAATAGACACGTGACAACTTGCCACAGCTTTGAAAATAGAATTCAGTGGTTCTGCCACTCGCAAACATGACAGCTCACTGGCTAACACTGTCAAGCAAGCTCGGAATGAACACCCACAAGCTTACTATCATAGGCTTCGTTCAGCTTACTTTGGCCTACTCACTGAAACCGGAATGGAAGAGCTATTACCATTCAAATAAATGTTTCTGTCGAACATGTATCCCACCATCATTACCTACTTGGGTCCTACAGCCCACGTTGGTTTGCCAATCTCAGAACTCAGAGAGCTTGCGAGCACAGCTTTTGAGGCATCAAAAGTGCGCAGAGCGAAGAGCCATGACATCTCGATTTTGGAGTTTGAACAGGAGCACTCACTCCAGTTAGAGGGTGCATTATCAGGTATTGAAGCGTCAAGAGATAACATACAACAACGGTTTCTACCACAAAACCACGATACCAATACCCACCACGGTCAAAATAACTGTAAAGTTAACACCCTTAGCAAGGACATTAACAATGAAATTACTCCCGCCCTCACTCAAGACCCTATCCAGGCACAAGCCCACAAGCTTTGTCTATAGTCTCTGATACAAATGTTGCGAAGAAAAAGTTCAAACACATCGCAAGAGCCAATTCCACTCGAAACCCGAAAAGTCCATCTGTTTTCACCATGAACAGAAATTACACATCACGTCATTGCGAATGACCACTCCACTTTGTGGGGAATATGACCACAAAACGCGACTCAAACAGCCCATACCTGGAAACAGTCCCGGAGGACCGCTTAACCTGTCATGCGCTAATTGATTCGGGCTCGAAAATATCGCTCATCATTCAAACATTGTTTAATGATCTCAAAAGGGCTTTGAACCCAGCTAAACGCTTGTTGAAAACGGAACGATGCGATACATCACTTCAAGGTTTCACCCAGACTATCTCGCCTCTCACAATGCGACTCATGCTGAAACTACACTTCCAAGACGTTTCGCTTGTTCACCCTGTGTATGTTACCAGCCTCGAAAGTGAACCCCTGCTACTCAGAGTAGACTTGATGGATCGGTTGATCCCACTGATGGATTGGAAGACCAACCAAGTGTGGTCACAGGCAACTGTGCCGTCTCCACTGACCATACTGTCGTATCTTACCGCTGACTGCGACACAGTCATCCACAAAGAGCATCTATCAAAAGAACTCCTTTCGAAAAAGAGGTCTCAACACTTCTCTGTGAAGCATCTGACCCAAGGAGATATTACGATATCTTGTTACATTCAATCAGCAAACCTGATTGACCAGTCCTTTCATGATTTCAAGCCAGCAGTCTCTGTGAATGAGCCACTTCACTCCTCCTTGGATTCATGCGATACTGTAGCTGAGATTAACTTCTCTTGTCCTACGGACACTTCCGCAAGCACTGCGGCCGTCTCAGGAATAAAAGCATCGAAGTGCAGAGTGTACTCTGCTTCCGATGTTAAATTTTCCGCTTTGAGGGTGACTGAAACCCATTACAATGAAACTAACGGCATCAGTCCCGCATCTGACCCGATGATTCCCACTGGTGAAATATTGTGCCATATCGCAGAAAGATATCATTTTTATCAGTTCGCAGGTACTGGAACGGTCACCACACACAGACACTGTGGTTACTGACAGGCCACGACAGCCACTGAGCGTTTTCAAGCACAAACACCAGGAGATTTGGTTGAATGATTACAGCCAATCTACTAGCCATGCAGCTGTTGACAACTCATACAAAGTGTCTGAACGTTTGTGCCTCGGACACCAACAACCACCGCTGGTGGGGGGGTCCCAAGACACAAAGGGGGGAATACTAGCCCAGACCCATGATGAGCGAGTGGGGGGGGGGTCGAGACTATGTGCAACACTGTACGAGACCACCGGAGCAGGAAACAAATCTAGTTGTAAACTTCCCCATGAGAACAGAGAGGTGCGTACAAGCCCCTCAACAGGGATAACCTTAGAACACATCTGAGACATCACTGAGGTGTACCACACTGGTCGTAAAAGAAGTCCAATGAACTTTCCACCTCCAAAACAAATGGCAACAATAAAAATTCCTTACCATGTGTAGTTTCAACTACAATGCATCTAGTAAAATGCTCTAATCATGTATTCCGGTAGGATAACATTTCAGAATAAATCGGTAGGATAACTCCCCTTGAGTACCAGTACCAATGCCAGCAACAGTCAGTCTAGCCACGATCAGTAAGAAGGTTAGAGACCTAACAAGTCAAATTGCCCTTGACAACAGCGACAGAGGAGTTAGTAGTCACTCAGATTGCAACACGTGGAAGGGAATCTCCCAAAACACTCTTCTGATGGTTAACACACATGCAACTAATAAATAGAACCCTCCATTCAGGAGGAAAGTTATTAGAAGTCATGACTGGTTCAGTGCTTATAGAGTACTTCCGTCGTGAGGCTAGCGCCTCCAGGGATAACATAGCTATGAAATAGACTCCTTCATACCTATTGCCACTACAATGGTGTAAAACACATGGACTTGTAGGAAAACCACTACAGGTCCCCTTGGCATATAGCTTGAGGTCGGCACCGATTCTTACTGACCTCCAGTCATTGACATGGAAATGATCTGATTATGTCAGACTCATTCTGAACAGGTTGCAGCCTACCAGGATACTTGGTTTTCTTTCCCTTACACAAGCGCACATGTACAACGGAACATTCAATGTGGATTTATGCTAGGATCACTTAAGGGTCAGAGCAAAACACCAGCCTTGGTAAAGTTAAATTTACCCTGAGGGCTTTGATTCTACAGCTACCGTACTCACCAGTTTCTCCCCAGAAGTCCATTGGTCATCCCTGTAGACTGTCCGAAGCTAGTGCCTTACAGCTGTAGACTTATCATGTAGTTACAGTGGGGAGAACAAGTATTTGATACACTGCCGATTTTGCAGGTTTTCCTACTTACAAAGCATGTAGAGGTCTGTTATTTTTATCATAGGTACACTAAAACTGTGAGAGACGGAATCTAAAACAAAAATCCAGAAAATTATATTGTATGATTTTTAAGTAATTAATTAGCATTTTATTGCATGACATAAGTATTTGATACATCAGAAAAGCAGAACTTAATATTTGATACAGAAATCTTTGTTTGCAATTACAGAGATCATACGTTTCCTGTAGGTCTTGACCAGGTTTGCACACACTGCATCAGGGATTTTGGCCCACTCCTCCATACAGACCTTCTCCAGATCCTTCAGGTTTCGGGGCTGTCGCTGGGCAATACAGACTTTCAGCTCCCTCCAAAGATTTTCTATTGGGTTCAGGTCTGGAGACTAGCTAGGCCACTCCAGGACCTTGAGATGCTTCTTACAGAGCCACTCCTTAGTTTCCCTGGCTGTGTGTTTCGGGACGTTGTCATGCTGGAAGACCCAGCCACGACCCATCTTCAATGCTCTTACTGAGGGAAGGAGGTTGTTGGCCAAGATCTCACGATACATGGCCCCATCCATCCTCCCCTCAATACGGTGCAGTCGTCCTGTCCCCTTTGCAGAAAAGCATCCCCAAAGAATGATGTTTCCACCTCCATGCTTCACGGTTGGGATGGTGTTCTTGGGATTGTACTCATCCTTCTTCTTCCTCCAAACACGGCGAGTGGAGTTTAGACCAAAAAGCTCTATTTTTGTCTCATCAGACCACATGACCTTCTCCCATTCCTCCTCTGGATCATCCAGATGGTCATTGGCAAACTTCAGACGGGCCTGGACATGCGCTGGCTTGAGCAGGAGGACCTTGCGTGCACTGCAGGATTTTAATCCATGACGGCGTAGTGTGTTACTAATGGTTTTCTTTGAGACTGTGGTCCCAGCTCTCTTCAGGTCATTGACCAGGTCCTGCCGTGTAGTTCTGGGCTGATCCCTCACCTTCCTCATGATCATTGATGCACCACGAGGTGAGATCTTGCATGGAGCCCCAGACCGAGGGTGATTGACCGTCATCTTGAACTTCTTCCATTTTCTAATAATTGCGCCAACAGTTGTTGCCTTCTCACCAAGCTGCTTGCCTATTGTCCTGTAGCCCATGCCAGCCTTGTGCAGGTCTACAATTTTATCCCTGATGTCCTTACACAGCTCTCTGGTCTTGGCCATTGTGGAGAGGTTGGAGTCTGTTTGATTGAGTGTGTGGACAGGTGTCTTTTATACAGGTAACGAGTTCAAACAGGTGCAGTTAATACAGGTAATGAGTGGAGAACAGGAGGGCTTCTTAAAGAAAAAGTAACAGGTCTGTGAGAGCCGGAATTCTTACTGGTTGGTAGGTGATCAAATACTTATGTTATGCAATAAAATGCAAATTAATTACTTAAAAATCATACAATGTGATTTTCTGGATTTTTGTTTTAGATTCCGTCTCTCACAGTTGAAGTGTACATATGATACAAATTACAGACCTCTACATGCTTTGTAAGTAGGAAAACCTGCAAAATCGGCAGTGTATCAAATACTTGTTCTCCCCACTGTATCAACTTAGGATAGTGCCTACGCAACACACAACTAAGTGTGAAAACCCTAGACATGACATTAGAGACAATGCCATGATAGAGTCATTTAGCCAAGACCGTGGACGTATATAGAATACAGACCAATTAAATGATTAAGGTGTGGTAACTATATTTTGTATCTCTTTTGTTTATAATTTTATTCATTTTGTTTTATTTTCTGTGACACGAAGTGATAGAGCCATAAACAAGTTCCCCATACAACCATCAGTTAGTGCCACAACGCCGCTCATCATGTATTTCGTGAGTGTGTGTGTGCGTTGTTAACATCTGCCTAAGTTACTGCCCAGATCTACCAGCCTGGACGACCGGACGACGGGTCCGGAATGGCGATGCCCAACCAGGACGCCCGCTGCCCATTCTTATGGTGGACTGCTCCATTGGAAGAAAGCCTACCAGGGTAAACCACCAGGGGGGGACCGCAATGGAGATCCCCAACCAGGACGTCCCCTGGCCATTCTTGTGGTGGCCTGCAGCTTGCAAAGATCCTCCCAAGGTAAACCACCAGAGGGGGACCGCAACAGCGATCCCCAACCGGCACATCCCCTAGCCATTCTTGTGGTTGCCTGCAGCTTGCAGAGATCCTCCCAAGGTAAACCACCAGAGGGGGACCGCAACGATGATCCACAACCAGGACATCCCATGGTCATTTTTATGGTGGGTTGCAACTTGCAGAATAATACCAAGATTTAACCACCAGAGGGGGACTGTCATGACTTGCCCTCATGGGTTGAGGATCAAACATTCCTGCTAGGAAAAGGTTTGAACACCCCCTTTCCTGGGGGCCAGTTTTATGACTTAACAGCCGGTCATAAATAGTTTGCAGAAAATGACTCCTTTTGGTCTCTAGTATGGGAAGAAATAATTTCCCTGTGAGACAAAGGAAGTCTTCCCGCCAAGACTCCAACATCCAAAAGTGGATAATGAAACAATATTCCTACTTAAAAGAACGTGGGAAATGGTCAGTGGGGATCTAAAGAATAATCATGTCATATTGTTTATTATTTTGTGATGTCATTAAGGATGGTATAAAGTAATAACTAACTTGGAAAGTGTACATATTCTATCTATCAAGTTTACATCTAAATGTTGTATAAAATATATGATTAAGTATGAGAGTATTTTGGTGAAGATAGGAAAGTGATTTTAGTCTTCTAGATGAGATGATTGTTTTCCATATTGATTTGTTCTCAGTCAGTGGCCACGCCCAGATGAGCACAAACATGATGGAACGCCCCTTTTACCCCCAGTGCATAAAAAGCCTTGTGAAGAAATTCACTTCAGACCAGCAGACGTGAAGCGTGAGCTAAACATTGCAAATGGTTTAAAACTACAACTCCATTACCAAAGGAAGACCAGCAGATGTGAAGCGTGAGCCTAACGTTGCAAGTGGTTGAATTTCTACCAGACCAGTAAGTCCCACGGCTTAAAATGGTTGACACTCTACAAGACCAAAAAGTGTGAAGCTGAAGCTACATGTTACAAAATGGTTAGACTAGAAAGACCAGAAAACGTCCACACGTTTGAAATGGAGAAACTCTGAAACTCTAAACCTCTACACGAGGTGAAGAAGAAGACAATGCACTAGACCTTATCATTTTAGTCTGCAGCTGGCATGTATAGTCGTCTAGAGAACTTTTACTCAAGACACGAGAGAGAGGACAATCCCTCTCAGACAACCGCTGGTACATCTGTAGTATCCATTCTAACCAGCACTACGACCAGAAACTCTACCAAGGACATTGGGATCTCTGGTGGGCAAACCAGAGTCCTAAATCATCAACTCAACTATCGAGGACAGCTACACGTAAATACATGTTGCATTCCTAATCTGAATGAGCATTATTAGGGTGCATAAGTATTATGATTACTGTGAGCGTAGTCTCCAAAGTAACCACGACAGTTTGGATCTCTCTCTCCCTTCCACTCTGTCCCTCCTTCTACCCAAGCATTCATGCTATTGTTAGTCCACTAGGGACCTGTTTTCATTGTATTACGTTAGTAATCAATAACCTGTGTGTTTGTATTGTTATTATTTAGTTAATTAGTAAATAAATAATGAAGCCAATTTGTGTATTGCTGATTCATCAGTAAGGTTAGGGTTCTTGCAGGTTCAAGGATTATGCAACGTTCAGAATGAGACTGATAAGAGGTAATTATTTAATAAGTGACTGTTAACGATATATATAACATATATCTTCTAACAGTTTAATTCGGGAGATGGTAACTCGTTAAACAACTTCTTTCGTGGTGCCCCAAATTCCTAATTAGTTAATTGTTACATGATTAATTTAATAGAGTGACAATTAAACCGTTAGGTGATTTGATAAATAACAGTCATACATTAAGAAAGTCACGTCCCGACAGATACATAAAGCAACCATGTACTATCTATCTATGGGAACAACTGCAATCATTTTGCAAGCAACGTTGCTAAAATGAATGAAAGAAACTAAAATGAACCACAAAATGTTTTTATTTAATTAAAAAAGTTTGAAGGGTGGGGGGGGGTGGGGGGGCGGGTAGATCAGCTCTAATATTGCTACGCTACAGGACTGTTTTGCTAGCACAGACTGGAATATGTTGCGGGATTCATTCAATGGCATTGAGGAGTATACCACTTCAGTCACCGGCTTCAACAATAAGTGCATTAACGATGTCGTCCCCACAGTGACTGTACGTACATTTCCCAACCAGAAGCCATTGATTACAGGCAACATCCGCACCGAGCTAAAGGCTAGAGCTACCGCTTTCAAGGAGCGGGACACTAATCCGGACGATTATAAGAAATCCCGCTATGCCCTTAGACAAACCATCAAACAGGCAAGACGACAATACAGGACTAAGATTGAATCCTACTACACCGGCTCTGACGCTTGTCGGATGTGGCAGGGCTTGAAAAAACCCAGCCACGAGCTGCCCAGTGATGCGAGCCTACCAGACGATCTAAATGCCTTTTATGCTCGCTTTGAGGCAAGCAACACTGAAGCATGCATGAGAGCACCAGCTGTTCCAGACAACTGTGTGATCACGCTCTCCGTAGCCGATGTGAGCAAGACCTTTAAACAGGTCAACATTCACAAAGCCGCGGGGCCTGACGGATTACCAGGTTGTGTACTCAAAGCATGTGCGGACCAACTGGCAAGTGTCTTCACTGACATTTTCAACCTCTCCCTGACCGAGTCTGTAATACCTACATGTTTCAACCAAGAAAGCGACGGTAACCTGCCTAAATGATTACCACCCCGTAGCCCTTACGTCGGTAGCCATGAAGTGCTTTGAAAGGCTGGTCATGGCTCACATCAACGCCATCATGCCGGAAACCCTAGACCCACTCCAATTCGAATACCACCCCAACAAACCACAGATGATGCAATCTCAATCGCACTCTACAATGCCCTTTCCCACCTGGACAAAAGGAACACCCATGTGAGAGTGCTGTTCATTGACTACAGCTCAGCTTTCAACACCATAGTGCCCACAAAGCTCATCACTAAGCTAAGGACCCTGGGACTAAACACCTCCCTCTGCAACTGGATCCTGGACCCCAGGTGGTAAGGGTAAGCAACAGCACATCTGCCACGCTGATCCTCAACACTGGGGCCCCTCAGGGGTGTGTGCTTAGTCCCCTCCTGTACTCCCTGTTCACCCACGATTGCGTGGCCAAGCACGACTCCAACACCATCATTAAGTTTGCTGACGACAGAACAGTGGTAGGCCTGATCACCGACAACGATGAGACAGTGTCAGGGCGTGTGTAGGTGTAGTGTAGGAAATCAAATGCAGGACGCCGACTGTAAGTTCCAAATGCTGTATTTCTGGCCCAACACAGGCAACAGGACAACTAAGCCCAAACAGCTAAACTACGCACAAGGCGAAAAGGCAAATGCGCACAAACAGGTGCGACAAACGAAGTGGTGCACGAACAAGTGCAACTGTGCTCCAGCGCAGTGGAGAAACTATGCTCAACCGAGCAAACACAACACTGACGAAAAACAATCATACACAACACATGACAAACACAACGAGAAACTTATAGGACACTAATTACGTAAAACAGAAACAGGTGTGACACAAACAGACAAAAGCAAACGA
This sequence comes from Coregonus clupeaformis, assembly GCF_020615455.1. Taxonomy (NCBI): domain Eukaryota; kingdom Metazoa; phylum Chordata; class Actinopteri; order Salmoniformes; family Salmonidae; genus Coregonus; species Coregonus clupeaformis. The sequence goes on from NC_059212.1 coordinate 32,993,749, forward strand.
ACATGAAACATCTATCGGTGGCAGCTAGAATTCCGGAGACGACGAGCGCCGAAGCCTGCCCGAACAAGGAGGAGAGGCAGCCTCGGCCGAAACCGTGACAGACAGCCTATAGGGAGGAGGTCAGAGACTTGGCAGTGTGGTGCCAGGCCAACAACCTCTCCCACAATGTGAGCAAGACAAAGGAGCTGATCGTGGCCTATAGGAAAAGGAGGGCCGAACAGGCCCCATTAACATTGATGGGGCTGAAGTGGAGCGGGTCGAGAGTGTCAAGTTCCTTGGTGTCCACATCACTAACAAACTATCATGGTCCAAACACACCAAGAGTTGTCAAGAACAACTTTTCCCCCTCAAGAGACTGAAAATATTTGGCATGGGTCCCCAGATCCTCAAAAAGTTATACAGCTGCACCATCAAGAGCATCCTGACTGGTTACATCACCGCCTGGTATGGCAACTGCTCGGCATCTGACCATAAGCCGCTACAGAGGGTAGTGCGTACAGCCCAGTACATCACTGGGGCCAAGCTTCCTGTCATCCAGGACCTACAGTGAGGGAAAAAAGTATTTGATCCCCTGCTGATTTTGTACGTTTGCCCACTGACAAAGACATGATCAGTCTATAATTTTAATGGTAGGTTTATTTGAACAGTGAGAGACAGAATAACAACAAAAAAATCCAGAAAAACGCATGTCAAAAATGTTATAAATTGATTTGCATTTTAATGAGGGAAATAAGTATTTGACCCCTCTGCAAAACATGACTTAGTACTTGGTGGCAAAACCCTTGTTGGCAATCACAGAGGTCAGACGTTTCTTGTAGTTGGCCACCAGGTTTGCACACATCTCAGGAGGGATTTTGTTCCACTCCTCTTTGCAGATCTTCTCCAAGTCATTAAGGTTTCAAGGCTGACGTTTGGCAACTTGAACCTTCAGCTCCCTCCACAGATTTTCTATGGGATTAAGGTCTGGAGACTGGCTAGGCCACTCCAGGACCTTAATGTGCTTCTTCTTGAGCCACTCCTTTGTTGCCTTGGCCGTGTGTTTTGGGACATTGTCATGCTGGAATACCCATCCACGACCCATTTTCAATGCCCTGGCTGAGGGAAGGAGGTTCTCACCCAAGATTTGACGGTACATGGCCCCGTCCATCATCCCTTTGATGCGGTGAAGTTGTCCTGTCCCCTTAGCAGAAAAACACCCCCAAAGCATAATGTTTTGACCTCCATGTTTGACAGTGGGGATGGTGTTCTTGGGGTCATAGGCAGCATTCCTCCTCCTCCAAACACGGCGAGTTGAGTTGATGGCAAACAAGTGCCCAACACATAAGGCGTTAGTTTGGGGTCATAGGCAGCATTTCTTTGTCAGTGGGCAAACGTACAAAATCAGCAGGGGATCAAATACTTTTTTCCCTCACCGTATATACTAGGAGGTGTCAGAGGAAGGCCCCAAAAATGGTCAAAGACTCCAGTCACCCAAGTCATAGACTGTTCTTTCTGCTACCGCACGGCAAGCGGTACCAGAGTGCCAAGTCTAGGACCAAAAGGCTCCTTAACAGCTTCTACCCACTAGCCATAAGACTGCTGAACAATTAATCAAATGGCCACCCAGACTATTTACATTGATGCCCCCCTTCCCCCACCTTTGTTTTTACAATGCTGCTACTTGCTGTTTATTATCTAAGCATAGTCACTTCACAAATTACCTTGACTAACCTGTACCCCCGCACAGTGACTCTGTACCGGTACCCCCTCTATATCGCCTCTTTATTGCTATGTCATTTTCTTGTGTTACTTTCTGATTTTATTAGATTTTTTTACTTTATTCAGTAAATATTTTCTTAACTCTATTTCTTGAACTGCATTGTTGGTTAAGGGCTTGTAAGTAAGCATTTCACTGTAAGGTCTACACCTGTTGTATTCAGCGCATTTGACAAATACAATTTGATTCGATTTGAGATAGATTGCTGCTTCCATCAATGTAATTGTCTGCATCATTTCCAATCCCCCATATATATTTTTGTAAATATACAGTACCAGTGAAAAGTTTGGACACACCTACTCACTCCAGGGTTTTTCTTTGTTCTAAATTGTAGAATAATAGTGAAGACATCAAAACTATGAAATAACACATATGGAATAGCCCTATTTGGTAAAAGACCAAGTCCATATTATGGCAAGAACAGCTCAAATAAGCAAAGAGAAACAACAGTTCATCATTACTTTAAGACATGAAGGTCAGTCAATACGGAAAATGTCAAGAACTTTGAAAGTTTCTTCAAGTGCAGTCGCAAAAACCATCAAGCGCTATGATGAAACTGGCTCTCATGAGGACCGCCACAGGAATGGAAGACCCAGAGTTACCTCTGCTGCAGATGATAAATTCATTAGAGTTACCAGCCTCAGAAATTGCAGCCCAAATAAATGCTTCACAGAGTTCAAGTAGCTGACACATCTCAACATCAGCTGTTCAGAGGAGACAGCGTGAATCAGGCCTTCATGGTCGAATTGCTGTAAAGAAAACACTAAAGGACACCAATAATAAGAAGCGACTTGCTTGGGCCAAGAAACACAAGCAATAGACATTAGACTGGTGGAAATCTGTCCTTTGGTCTGCGTCCAAATTTGAGATTTTTGGTTCCAACCGCCGTGTCTTTGTGAGACGCAGAGTAGGTGAACGGATGATCTCTGCATGTTTGGTTCCCGCCGTGAAGCATGGAGGAGGTGTGATAGTGTGGGGGTGCTTTGCTGGTCACACTGTCAGTGATTTATTTAGAATTCAAGGCACACTTAACCAGCATGGTTACCACAGCATTATGCAGCGATACGCCATACCATCTGGTTTGTGCTTAGTGGGACTATCATTTGTTTTTCAACAGGACAAAACCCTTGAATGAGTAGGTGTTCTAAAACCTTTGCTATAGTGTATACTGTAGCTCAACATGTAAACAATGTGTGAGTTTAGCTATTATCGGCTTCAGATGACAGAAGCCTTCTCTTAGTACGTCCTACACTATATATATACACAAAAGTATGTGGACATCCCTTCAAATTTGTGGATTCTCCATAGACAAACATTGGCAGTAGAATGGCCTTACTGAAGAGCTCAGTGACTTTCATCGTGTCACCATCATAGGATGCCACCTTTCCAACAAGTCAATTTATCAAATTTCTGCCCTGCTAGAGCTGCTGTTATTGTGAAACGGAAATGTCTAGGAGCAACAACTGCTCAGCCGCGAAGTGGTAAGCCACACAAACTCACAAAACGGGACAGAGTGCTGAAGCGTGTAAAAATAGTCTGTCCTCTGTTGCAACACTCACTACTGAGTTCCAAACTGCCTCTGGAAACAATGTCAGCACAATAACTGTTCGTCGGGAGCTTCATGAAATGGGTTTCCATGGTCGAGCAGCCGCACACAAGCCTAAGATCACTGTTACGAACCCTGTAGCTTTAAAAGTCTAGGGTGGATGGAAAAGAGACCCGTAACGTAACTCATGCGAATATTGCCAAGGAACAGTGAGAACAAAAATACGCCGACAACCAAAAAGCTACCGTCAAACACATTTTTAAAAATTATAAACACACGGTAAAGGTTTGGGGAAAAGGGGCTGAGCAGGACCCAAGGAATGAAACAATAATGTCAAAAACCCATAAACTGATCTTGCCTGCCTCAATAACCGCAAAACTTACTACTAACTACACAAAAATACAGTAGGTGGTCCACTCAGGTCTAACTAGTGTTTTTAGACAAAGTTTTCCTACGGGTAGCGTATGCCCAAGGGCGACTTGACTAACATTTTAGTCATTTAGCAGACGCTCTTATCCAGAACGACTTACAGTTAGTGAGTGCATACATTATTTTATTTTTCATACTGGCCCCCCGTGGGAAATGAACCCACAACCCTGGCGTTGCAAACGCCATGGTCTACCAACTGAGCTACATCCCTGCTGGCCATTCCCTCCCCTACCCTGGACGATGCAGGGCCAATTATGCGCCGCCCCATGGGTCTCCCGGTCGCGGCCGGCTACGACAGAGCCTGGATTCGAACCAGGATCTCTAGTGGCGCAGCTAGCACTGCGATGCACTGCCTTAGACCACTGCGCCACTCGAAAGTGGGAAAAATCCCCTTTTCCCAGGAACAAACAAACATAGTTACCATATGGAGTAAACAGCAAATGAGTACACAAAAAGACACCACAGTATCCATACTCACAAACAAAAAGAGTCTGTCAGAAAACACAACTGACTGGCTTTTAAAACAAAGGGATGTGTGTTGTGATTGGGTATGAAAACCAGAAACAGGTGGTGCAATCAGGAGAAGTGGCCAATGATTGGTCCACCTCAGCAATCCACAGATGAACTGATGACTGACAGGTGGGAGACACCAACAGCCTCCAATCAGGAACACAAAGGACACCTGTGATTAGGGCAGAAGGAGAGGAAAAACACAAAAAGGATACCTGTATCCGTAACACTCCCACCCTTAAAAGAGCAAAACACAATCGTTTTCGACTCAAGTACTATGACAACACACAAAACAAATTCAAAGAGCAAAACACATCCTCACGGGATAGAAAATAAATCCTATATGTCTAAACACGAGACAAAGCATCTGCCATCACATTATCCAAATCCTTTTTATGGCGGATCTCCAAATTATAATTTTGCACAACAAGTGCCCAACATATAAGGCGTTAGTTTTTCTCCACCGTATGTACAACCAGAACCAAGGGGTTATGGTCAGTATACACTATTACTGGTAGTGCACTGGAACCAATATAGGACTTCGAAGTACTGCAGCGATAAAGCTAGAGCTTCTTGTTCAATGGTTGAATAGTTGGTTTGACATTTGTTACATTTCCGCGAAAAATAACAGACCGGATGGTCCACTCCACTCTGGTCCGGCTGCAGTAGAACAGCACCAGCACCTCTGGCACTAGCATCTACCTCAAGTTTAAACGGCCATTCAAAATCTGGAGCAGCAAGAACAGGGGTACTACATAAGAGTGCTTTCGCAGTGTTGAAAGCAGTATGACAATCCACAGACCATACAAATCTTCTCGCAGGACTGAGCAAATCCGTTAATGGAGCAACTACCACAGAGACATTTTACAGAAACTACAGTAGTAGCCAACCATCCCTAAAAAGCGGCGTAGCGCTCTTCTGGTGGTAGGTGCTGGAAATGCAGTGATAGCCGAGACCTTGGCATCAACAGGGTGCACCTGACCATGGCCGACCTGTTTACCGAGATAAGTAACAGTGGCCTTCCCAAACTCGCACTTTGCTAAGTTCAGGGTTAGAGAAGCGGCTGCTAGACGTTCACACACCACCCTTAGAGTGTTAATATGATCTGACCACTCAGTTGAATAAATTACCAGATCATCAAGGTAGGCACTACAATTACGAACTCCAGCCAATACGGCGTTAACCAGGCGTTGGAAAGTGGCTGGTGCGTTCCGCATCCCAAATGCCATAAAAGCATATTGCAGGAAGTTGTCTGGGGTCACAAAGGCAGAGATGTCAGAGGCACGTGAGGTTAACGGCACCTGCCAGTAACCTTTTAGAAGATCTAGTTTGGTTACATAAGTAGCAGCACCCACAGTGTCAATACAGTCATCCAGTCTGGGTAACGGGCACGAGTCGGGCACTGTGTCAGACTTTACCTTTCGATAGTCCATACATAACTTGGATGTCCCATCAGGTTTGGGAACCAGAATGCATGGAGAACTCCAAGGACTTGAACTTGGCATAGCCAGGTATTTCTCCAGCAAATAACCGACCTCATCCCTCATTATCTTTCTTTTAGAGACGTTGACACGATAAGCATGTTGCTTGATAGGTGCAGCGTTTCCAACATTAATGTCATGTTCTAACACATTTGAGCATGTAGGAACAACATTAAATAGACATGGAAAGCTATGTAATAGCCTCACAATATCATCTGTCTGTCCGTCCGTTAAATGAATCAGGCTTGACGGGAGAGACAGCAGCATCTCTGAATTGGGCAATCTAGCACACTGAATTTATAACTGATTTTTTCCCGACATAACATAGGTACAGCAAATCCCTTTATTGTATGGGACACCTTTAAATGTGCCTTTAGAGGCCATGCAATTCAGTACTCATCTCGAAAACAAAAGCAATTTAGGTCAAAAGAGTCCACACTAACAAAGGAAATAGAGGGTCTAACAGAACAGAGATGGTAATAAAAACTGTAACAGAGGCTCAGAATAAATTAGAGGAAAAATAAAAAGAAATGGAGAAACTTATTCAAGAAAGATCAAGTGTAATATATTATAAAAATAAAGCAAACTGGATGGAATATGGGCGAAAATGCACCAAATTCTTTTTTAATCTTCAACATAGGAATGCTACCAAAAATTATTTATTGAAACTGGTTACAAAAGACGGAGTCACCCATGATTCACCAAATTATATTTTGAAGGAGGAAACAAAGTACTTTAAGCATATGTTTTCGTTTTCAGTCGCCTCCATCTCCTCTAACTGAAGCAAATTGTAGAGATTTTTTTTTCTATTGATAATGTAAAATTAACAGCCATACAGAAAGACTCGTGTGAAAGAAATTACAGAGGAGGAACTTCTGGATGCAATTAAATACTTTAAGTCCGGGAAAACTCCAGGGTTGGATGGCATACCAGTCGAGGTATACCAAACCTTTTTTGATATACTCAGAGGACCGTTATTAGCATGTTTTAACCACTCCTATGTAAATGGTAGATTATCAGACACTCAGGTCTGATTTCATTATTACTGAAACAGGATACAAGTGGAAATTATAAAGATCCAGTCCATTAAAAAAATTGGAGGCCCCTTACACTTCAGTGTTGTGATGCAAACATGCTAGCAAAATGTATAGCGCATAGAATTAAAAAGGTATTGTCGGACATTATTAATTCTAATCAGACAGGTTTTTTTACATGGGCGATACATTGGAGATAATATAAGGCAAGTACTGGAAACAATAGAACACTATGAAAAATCTGGGAAACCAGGCCTACATTTCATAGCAGACTTCGAAAAGGCATTTGATAAAGTACGACTGGGGCTTATATATGAATGCCTGGAGCATTTCAATTTTGGACAATCTCTTATAAAATTGGGTTAAAATCATGTATAGTAACCCTAGGTGTGAAATAGTAAATAATTGCTATTTCTCAGAAAGTTTTAAACTGTCAAGAGGAGTGAAACAAGGTTGTCCACTATCAGCATATCTATTTATTATTGCCATCGAGATGTTAGCTATTAAAATCAGATCCAACAATAATATCAAGGGATTAGAAATCCAGGGCTTAAAAACAAAGGTGTCATTGTACGCTGATGATTCATGTTTTCTTTTAAATCCACAACTTGAACCCCTCCACAGCCTCATAGAGGATCTAGATACATTTTGTAACCTCTCTGGATTACAACCAAATTACGATAAATGTACTATATTACGTATTGGATCACTAAAACATTTACATTACCATGTAGTTTACCAATAAAATGGTCTGATGGTGATGTGGATATACTCGGAATACATATCCCAAATGAAATAAATGATCTCACTCCAATAAATTTTAATAGAAAATTAGCAAAAATAGATAAGATCTTGCTACCATGGAAAGGTAAATACCAGTCTATTTGTGGAAAAATCACCCTGATTAACTCTTTAGTATTATCCCTATTTACCTTTTTGCTTATGGTCTTGCCTACGCCTACCTAACAGTTTTTTAAATTATATCAGAAAAAAAATATTCCATTTGAAATGGAATGGCAAACCAGACAAAATTAAACGGGCCTATTTATATAATGAATATGAATTCGGAGGACAGAAATTATTAAATATTAAAGCATTAGACCTATCACTAAAAGCTTAAGTCATACAAAAGTTATACTTAAATCCGAACTGGTTCTCTAGCAAATTAGTAAAATAGTCTCACCCAATGTTCAAGAATGGCCTTTTTCCCCTTTATTCATATTACAACCTCTCACTTTCAGTTATCTGAAAAGGAAATAATCTCCCAAATATCACTAGTTCTAAAGTTGGTTGCAATTTCAATTTAATCCTCCAGAAACGACAGAACAAATAAAGCAACAAATATTGTGGTTAAACTCAAATATACTAATTGATAAAAAAACTATTTTTTTGACAAAATGTTTAAAAAAGGTATAATCTTTGTAAATGATATTATCGGTAGAAATGGTGGAGTTGTCGCACATGCAGCTAACAAAAACATATGGAAATGTCTGCTCTACCCAAAATTACAACCAAATAATTGCAGCATTACCGCAAAAATGGAAAAGGAAAGTGGAAGTGGGAAAAAGTAAGGAACTTATCTGTCGGCCTTGCATTAAAGAACATAATTGGTTAAAGAAAATTGTGATAAATATAAAAGTATACCAGTTTCATTTAAGGACCAAAGGATTGACAGCTGTCCCATATAGATTGCAAAATAGTTGGGAAGAGATTTGACGTACCGATTCCATGGCATAATGTTTATGAATTGATACGCAAAACGACGCCGGATTCAAAACTTAGAATTTTTCAATTTAAATTATTATATGAAATTCTTGCTACCAATAGAATGTTATTTATATGGGGGATACAATCTTCCCAGCTCTGCAAATTTTGCTGCAAAGAGACAATCATTAGATCATTTGTTTTGGTGCTGTCCATTTGTAGCTTGTTTTTGGACACAGGTCCAGGAATGGCTAAAGGATTGCAATATTTACCTGGAGCTAACCCTGCAGATAGCACTACTGGGTGATCTGAAAAGTCATAGTCAATCGATCAATAATATAGTAATACTTTTAGCAAAAATGTTTATTTTCAATTTACGATCTGTAGAAACAATGAGAATAGAAAGGGTCAGAACTTTTATAAAACATCACAGTACAGTTGAAAAATATATGGCAAATAGAAATCCAATATGGATGGAGTTAAGAGATAGATGGGAGGTGTTGAATGGAGCTGAAGGATGGGACTAATAACTAATAACAACAAGATAACTAATGTAAAGCATACTGTGTCCATAATAAGTATAGAGGTTGAGAGTTTTTGTGAAAGAGCACAGTTAGAAAAATATGGCATATAGAAGCAAACCAGATGGACATCATGAAAATGATCGGAGGAAGATCAGGAGTATAAACAAACAAAATAAAATGATTGTAGAATTTGACTGTGTCCATAAAATGTATATAGTATGTATGGGCTGGAAGTAGAGGCCTCATTGTTGTTCACTAGTTTACTCCAATTGGGGAAGGGGTGGTGGGGTTGGAAAGTAATGAAGGGAAATATAATTTTTTAAAAAGGATATATATACGAGAAGAAAAAAAACTAATGGGGGATTGGAAGTGAAGCAGATAATTACATTGATGGAAGTTACAATCTGAAATATTAAAGCTGATCTACCCCCTAAAAAAAAAAATAGCACACTGCTGCTGAGTATTGCGCAACTCCAAACCATCTCCGTCCACATCATTAACAAGACCTCACACTACATCCGCAGCAGCAATAGAGACAGCCGTCTCGGCCAGTTTCTCTGGACTGTCTATCTGGGTGACGGGTCTGGTGTGGTATGTCTTCAACATGTTAATGTGGCACACACGAGATTGGCGTTTTCTATCGGGAGTCTGTATCACGTAATCAGTTTCACTTAGTTTCTTTTCAATTACATAAGGACCAGAGAAACGTAATGACAATGACGCTCCTGGTACAGGCAACAATACAAGAAACACCAGTTCAGCTGGGCTGAACCGTAGGGATTCCTGTACCGTCTCACGGACAGCAAACAAAACTAGAGGAACTCCCTCATCCCAATCCTTCTCAGATTCTAAACAATATTTATGGAGCATAGACTTCAGTGTCTGATGCCAACGTTCAAGCGCACCCTGAGACTCTGGGTGATTTGTGCTTGACACACGGTGTGTAACTGACAAGGATTTTAACACCCGTTTGAAATGCTTAGAAAGGAAATTCGTACCTTGATCAGTTTGTACCACCATAGGTAACCCAAAAGTTGAGAAGAATTTAATCAAGGCTTTACTCACCACCAGAGCAGTAATCCTTCACAGTGGAATGGCCTCTGGGTATCTGGTGGCCACACATAACCGTCAACAGAAACTGGTTACCAGATTTTGTCTTCGGTAATGGTCCAACACAATCAACAATCACATGTTCGAATGGTTCACCTATGACAGGTATAGGACAAAGAGGAGCGGCAGGAATAACCTGGTTCGGTTTCCCAGTTACTTGACAGGTGTGGCATGTCTGACAGAACTGAGCCGCATCTTGTTTTAAACCGGGCCAAAATAAATGTCGTAAAACCCGATCATAAGCCTTGGTGACTCCCAAAAGTCTGAACCACTGGTGATCATGAGCGAGGGATAAAACATTTTGTCGAAAGGCTGTAGGAATCACTATTTGGTAAACAGCATTCCAATCTCCGCCAGCGTCAACATAGGATGTCCATTTACGCATGAGGAGATTACCATCAATGAAGTATGCCATGTTTTTCTTTTTTAGCTCCTCCACTGAGACAACACTAGAAAAACATTTAGCCAGGCTAATGTCAACCTTCTGGTTAGCGATCAGCTGCTCATGAGTGACTGGTAACTATTGCATCAGCAACAAGTTCCACATTCTTCTCCCCTTCCCCGGGCTGTTGGTCAGACTGCACCAGCTTACCAGAGGTAGCACACAAGCTATCCTCTGGGTCATACTCTCTGAATAGAATCGTGTTCGACAAATCTATCACATCACCCACTTGTCGTGCTTGAGCACGTGTGACATCACAAGTGGGGAACACATCTGGATAACTCTGTGCCAGCTCCTCGGAGAGAGACTGGTCACTTTCATCTAATACGGGTATCACCTTTCCTCCGGCAATTTCATTGCCCATTATAAAGGTCACACCTTTTACTGGCAACATAGGATGTACTCCAACTCTGAACAATCCACTGACTAAGTCAGAGTGTACGTTCACAAAGTGCAATGGCACTGGGACAAATCCCATTTCAATTCCCTGTACTAACACACTGGAACCACAATATGTATTATCGGACAAGGGCAACACATCAGATAGTATGAACGACTGCGCCGCACCAGCATCGCTAAGGATTCTAACCGGACGCTGAGACGCTTCGTCATCTGATATGGAAACAAACCCCTAAAAAATGAACGGTTCATAACTGCAATCTGGGACTTTCAAACCACATTTACTATGAGGCATCTGTTGGCGGCCTGGCGTGCAGAGGCATCCCCTGTTTTCGTTTTAGCAGGAAACAATCATTAACCATATGTCCCACCTTATGACAATAGAAACAGTTACGCACATCTTTCAGGTGTGCTGGATGTACTGCTAGTCGACTAGGGCTAAGAGTTAGCAACTCCGCGGCCCTGCTCTCTGTACGAGCAGAAAACACACTCTTGTGCATCAACACAAACTCGTCTGCCAGTACAGACGCTTCCGACAGTGAGGATACTTTCTGTTCGTTTAGGTAAACTACAATGCGTTTGAGTAAGCAATTTTTAAACTCTTCTAACAAGATTAACTCCCGTAGAGAGTTAAAATCAGTTACCTTACTAGCAGTGTGCCATTTGTCAAACATATTTCCTTTGTCTCTAGCAAACTCCACATAAGTCTGAGTAAAATACTTTTTATGAGACCTAAATCTCTGTCGATATGCCTCAGGAACAAGCTCATAGGCACGAAGAACAGTAGCTTTGACCACGTCATAATTCAAGCTGTCTTCAAGAGGTAGCGCTGACAGAACCTCTTGGGCTTTACCTGTTAATTTACACTGAAGTAATAGGCACCATACTTCTTCGGGCCATTTCAATGATACCGCTATACGCTCAAAAACACTAAAATAGGAGTCAACCTCTGCCTCCCTAAACACAGGTACTAAGGTGATCTGTCTACTAATATCAAAAGTAGCAGACGACACAGCTGGTGAGGACGGGTCTCTAGCAGGCATAGCATGAGCAGAGACTAACCTTGCTGTCTCTTCCTCCAGTTCCATTTTACGCATCTCCAGTTCTTGATCAAGTCTATGCATCTCCAGTTCTTGATCAAGTCTTTGCGTCTCCAGTTCCATCTTACGTGTCTCCTGTTCTGCCTCTAGCTTACGCATCTCCAACTTTTCTCGTCTGATTTGTGCCCCCTCTTCCTCCGCCATTTGGAGCCGTCTCAAGCGGACATCCATCCTGGCATCACTGTCTGACAGTGGGGAGAGTGGGTCAAAACGGGACAATGTGGCTGGAGCCTTAGCCTCGCCCTAAGACACCGACGGGCTTACAGGAGCAGCAGGCTCAGGCGGCGGTAACTCAAGCACTCGCTCGTTCAATAATACCTCTAACACCATTTTCCTAACTTCCGCTTTCACTAAAACCCTCGCTATGGGTATAGAAAAGTGGTCAGCTAAAGCCTGTAGATCCACTCTATGGCAATTATCAAAAACCTCCCACGCAGGGTCATCCAAAAAGGCATCTAAATCAAAAGTAGCCATCTTAAGCTAGCAACACGAGCCGACGAATACTGCAAACGAAAACAGCTAGTCACAGCTGCCAAGCTCAACACTGAACCAGACACTAAACCAATTTGCATGAGTGGCATGGGTATCAATGAGATATCCCGGACGAACACCCAGGTTGTTACGAACTCTGTGGCTTTAAAAGTCTAGGGTGGATGGAAAAGAGACCCGTAACATAACTTATGTGAATTAGAATTTTGGCAAGAAACAGTGAGAACAAAAATACGCCGACAACCAAAAACTACCGTCAAACACATTTTTTAAAATTATAAACACACGGTAAAGGTTTGGGGAAAAGGGACTGAGCAGGACCCTAAACTGATCTTGCCTGCCTCAAGAACCGCTAAGCTTACTACGAACTACACAAAAATACAGTAGGTGGTCCACTCAGGTCTAACTAGTGTTTTTAGACAAAGTTTTCCTACAGATAGTGTATGGCCAAGGGCAAACAAACAAGACAACACAGTATCCATACTCACAAACAAAAAGAGTCTGTCAGAAAACACAACTGACTGGCTTTTAAAACAATGGGATGTGTGACGTGATTGGGTATGAAAACCAGAAACAGGTGGTGCAATCAGTAGAAGTGGCCACTGATTGGTCCACCTCAGCAATCCGCAGATGAACTGATGACTGACAGGTGGGACACACCAACGACCTCCAATCAGGAACACAAAGGACACCTGTGATTAGGGCAGAAGGAGAGGAAAAACACAAAAAAACTAACAGGATACCTATATCCGTAACAATCACCATGCGCAATGCCAAGCATCGGCTGGAGTGGTGTAAAGCTCGCCGCCATTGGACTCTGGAGCAGTGGAAACGCATTCTCTGGAGTGATGATCAAGCTTTACATTCTGGCAGTCCGACGGATGAATCTGGGTTTGGATGATACCAGGAGAACGCTACCTGCCCCAATGCGTAGTGCAACTGTAAAGTTAGGTGGAGGAGGAATAATGGTCTGGGGCTGTTTTTCATTGAACGGGCTAGGCCCCTTAGTTCCAGGGAAGGGAAATTTTAACGCTACAGCATTCAATGGCATTCTAAATGATTCTGTGCTTCCAACTTTGTGGTAATAGTTTGGGGAAGGCCCTTTCCTGTTTCACCTGTTGCACAAAGCGAGATCCATACAGAAATGGTTTGTCGAGATCGGTGGGAAGAACTTGACTGGCCTGCACAGAGCCCTAACCTCAACCCCATCGAACACCTTTGGAATGAATTGGAACGTAGACTGCGAGCCAGGCCTAATCGCCCAACATCAGTGCCTGTCCTCACTAATGCTCTTGTGGCTGAATCGAAGCATATCCCCGCAGGAATGTTCCAACATCTAGTGGAAAGCCTTCCTAGAAGAGTGGAAGCCGTTATATCAGCAAACTCCATATTAAGGGCCATGATTTTGGAATGTGATGTTTGACGAGAAGGTGTCCACATACACTACATGACCAAAAGTATGTAAAAACACACACATGGGAACTCCAACCTGTACACCACATAGGTAGTGTTGCATTTGACAAACGATTGCACTTGGTAGGTTCTAGGTCCACAAGTGTCCCCTGAGAGAAGACTTAAGGACTGTGTGTCTGAACATGCTTATGCTATAGGAACTACTAACGACAAATATCCTATGGCTAAACATTACAGACAGGTTGGCCATGGCAGCCCAAACTCTCTGGAAGCCATGGCCATAGAAGTGGTTCCCAGTTCTCAAACGCCTCCTACAACACACATTCTTTCTGGATCTTTAAACCACTGCCACTGTATTGCCAGGTCTAAATGAGGAAATTGATTATTCTCCCTTCCTGTAAGAGATGTTTTTGTTCTACATGATTTTTTGTTCTCCGTAATTTTTTCTTTGAGTTGAGTTTGAGTTTGAGTTTATTTTTATTTTTACAGGGACAGTGCACATTAATCAACGTTTCAGTAAAAGTGCCGGTTTTAGCCAGCCGGCTAATTTTCAACCGCAGTCCCTGGGCAGGTTATTAAAAACAATTACAATATAGACAATAACAACATAGAACAAGACATAGCATACAGACATAGCAACATAGGACAAACAAGACGTAGCATACAGACCGAGCAACATAGAACAAAAAGCAGCAAGACAAAATTCATAAATGCAACAAAGTGTTTCCACACCTCACAAGTTACAGACAACAGACATGGAAAGCGGCAACACACAGCTAGGGGACCATGTTCACAAATCTGATTGACCTTTAGCCATGTCTTCAAGCATTTTGTGAAAGTGTGATATGTGGTGCAGTTATGTGTGTCTGATGGCAGTGTATTCCAGACATGGGAAGCTCTCACAGAAAAAGCGGATTTACTAAAGGTGCTTTTCCTTAGGGGAACTACACAGTCACCTCTCATGGCAGACCTTGTGGATCTGCTGCCATATGTTTGGGTTTTCTGTTTAACAAAAATACTGAGTGGAGGGGGAGCCAAGCCATTTAGGATCTTGAATACAAGACATGCATCGGTGTATTGCACAAGATTTTCCCAACTCAGGAGCTCATGCTTTCTAAGGATGTGACAGTGATGATGGCTATTGGGCTTCCTATCAAGCACTTTGAGAGCCTGTTTGTAGACAGACTGAATAGGTCTTACTGTTGTACAGCAAGCTTGGGCCCAACTAGTCAAGCAGTATGTTAAGTGGGGGAGTATCATAGATTTGAAGTACAGTTTTGCTACCTCTGTAGTCAAACAATTTCGTATAAATCGGAAATTAGCTAGGTTGAATTTGGTTATTTGAATTACCTTTTTCACATGCTTTTTAAAAGAGAGGTTGGAATCAAGTATGATGCCAAGGTACTTAAAATCAGATACCCCCTGGAGCTTCTCCCCTGACACATAGACTTCTGGCTCAGTAGCATCTGTTGCCCCCTTTGTGAAGAACATGCAAACAGTTTTTTTCACATTGAGATGCAAACACGAGTCACTGAGCCACTTTGTAACCTGGACCATTACAGTAGTGAGTTCTTGTGCAGCTTGTTGTTTGCTCTTTGCATGCACATATATCACTGTATCATCTGCATACATTTGAACTTCAGACCCAGTACAGACAGAAGGCAGATCATTAATGTACAGGCTGAACAGGAGGGGCCCCAGTATTGACCCTTGGGGCACACCCACATCATAGCTAAGAGTGGGCGACAGCTCATTGCTCACTGACACACTGAGTTCTGCCTTCAAGGTATGATTTCATCCATCTCAAGGCATCGGGGGAAAAGTTGAACTTGGACAATTTTGTGATGAGAATCTCATGGTTAACAGTATCAAAAGCCTTCCTTAGGTCCAGAAACACAGCCCCAACAACGCCCCCTTTGTCCATCTTGGACTTCACATTTTCCAGAAAAAAAGCAGTTGGCCATTTCTGTGGAGTGTTTCGCTCTGAAGCCAAACTGCATGGAATGTAATGTGAAGGGGCTGTTGTTGAGGTGGGCAATCAGTTGTTCTGCTACACACTTTTCAACAATCTTTGACACCACAGGTAATATACTAATGGGCCTGTAGTTACTCACATCAGCAGGGTCGCCTGATTTAAAGATGGCCGTTATTATGGCCGACTTCCATACCCTTGGAAACACCCCGAGACCAATAGATGTGTTGGTGACCTTAGTAATGGGGCCAATGAGTGACTCTTTGTAGTTTTTAAGAAAGGTAGAGTCCATCCCAAACACATCTTTGGCTTTAGAGTTCTTTAGTGAGCTAATCACCTTGTCTACCTTTGACTCAGAAACCTCCCTTATGATGAAGACAGGTTGAGCATCATTTACTAGCACTGAGCCCAAGAAACCAGTGGAGGGGTTCTGTGTCAGTACCCTGACAGAGTCAATAAAGTAGGAATTGAAGGCTATTGCTATTTCGACTGCATCCTGTGTTAGATTGTTATTCACCATGATTTCTAGTCTTTTTGCAGTGTTACTATGGTCTTTCCCTGTTAACTTTTTTAGATTCTCCCAGATCAGTTTAGAATTTCCCTTTGCTTCACCAATTATGTTAATAAAAAAGTTTGCCTTGGCCTGTCTGATTTCTTTCATCACCTTATTTCTCAACATGGTAACTTTATCTTTGTATCTTGAATGTTTTCCCCAAATGTGTTTACTTGATCAATTACATATGGTAATGAATTTAGTCACACCCTATGAGAGTTGGGTTATGCACCTGTTTTTCCACAACTATTGTTTGTCACCCTGATGAAGGCTGTTGTATCAGTGTTTTTTTACATTTATTCTTGCCATGCATAAACCGTAAAACAATAAAGGCTTTTTAATTTTTTCACTACATGAGAGTGCCTTGATTACTTCTGGAATTTTGTTTTGCTCAAAGGCTATTTCGGCATTGTTCATTATCTAGCATCAACTTTTTTTTATTCTATAGTATTTCATCCCATGATCAAAGAGCACCTCATGGATTAACTACATACCAAAGAACCACTCCTCTCCTGTGTCTACATTATCCAAGGACTCTGGGGTGAGTATTTTTTGGAGTTGCTCTGTTCATTTTCCTGAACGTTGTTTGGTATTTTTTAACATCCCGCTATGGCTTCTTCAAACACTTTCTTTTTCACAAATGAGCAAGGAAAGAACATCATAGTTCAACTCTTTAGTACATGGTGGCGAGACCTCAGCCTCCCCACCAGATTTACGCAGACTATACTATGATCTGAAAACATTATGGAAAAACAATCAAAAGTTGGTTTACATACAATCACGTTGTCTGACTATTGGAGAGAGGACATTTTTCAGTGAGGGTTACAAATTAAGATGTTTCCATCCTTTTGACATGATAACACAGATTTTAAACATAAATGGGAAGCAATTCTCAACAAGTGTTCAATTGATTTAATTTTGTGACTGATTGAGGAATCTAAACGTCAGAAAGATTCCCTAAACGAAGATAGAGGGGATCAAAGCAGAAATTGCTCATATTGATTCTGAGGAACAAAATCTCCCTTTTGAGAACAAATTGAAAGAGGATGTTGACAAACTGCATAGTTTTTTGAGAAATTGGAAAAGTTTGATAGAGACAAGGATGATTACAAAGATGGCTTGTCTGTCTACTCTTGGACGCACAACAAGACTGCGCGTGGGTCTTATAGGCCCACCCAGACCCAGACCCACTCTGTTTCTTTTAATTTGCCAAGCAGTGAAGATTATGATTTTTCTGACTCTCAGGCAAATGGCACGTCTGAATATTTTACCAAACCACGCAATGAGGAGGAAGAGGGGGACGCTTAAGATGGCACAACCTCCTGTGTGTAGGAAGTAGCCTACCCACAATGTATCTGCAAGCTGTTTTCTAGAGCGCACACGCCAAGACCAGAGTGGGCACATTTGCTATTTAACGCAATAGTTTTTGTGACAAAAACATCAGTAGAGTTGGAAATGCGATGGAAACCTATTTAACTTTTATCAGCAAAAACTCTGTTTGATGGAAACATCTCAGGTGGGAAAATATGCATATTGTTTTATGCAGATTTTAGAATATTTGCATGAAAATCTGTTGCCAATTGTCGGACCATTACTTTATACAGGAATCCCACATAATGGGAGCTACAGTACACTAGGTAGTTATAGGGTTTTCAACAAGAAGTAATTGCTTCACATTATTTCCCCAAAGATTACTCCATTATCCTGGTCAGCCGTTACAAAGTGGGAATCGTAGTCAGGAAAGTGGGACACATAATCTTCACATAATGTCTTTCACCACCCATGAATGTAAGGCTCCAGAGATTGGATAAGAATTGCCTTGTACATTCAGATCCAGCATGACACCTGTCAATTAGGCACCTGATGTAGGATAGACATTCAGTCCCAAGTATGGCTATATTGGCTACTTTTACAGGATCTGAGGCCCATATTTATTCAACATGTAATCTCTTTAGTGTGTGTTTCATCTGTGTAAGAATAGCAATTCCCCTCTCCTCCTCCCTCAGTCACCTCCTAGTCTATAAAGTATATTTCTCCTCTCCTGTGTACCACTGGGTGAAGACTGGGTGAGGTAAATGCTTCACAAGACCCAATCTGTATTCAAATGACCATGTTACTCTCCTGACCCAGCTGGGAGAATAAAACCTGAACAACCTGGGGGTGTAGGCGATGGAGAAAGAAAAAAAATGCCCAGGCTGAAGACATCTATATCGTCCGCTAAAACAGGTCTAGTAAAGGCCCAGTGCACTATTTTTGTGAAAAAATTTTAACTAAATGTATTTGTATTTCAGTGTTTACCAGCATTTGTAACTTGAGTCTGATAATTATCTTTACAAAATAGTTAATCTGATAATACTTGTGGAATATAAAAATACTTGCTTGATATGTTTTCCAGTTTCTTGAAATACTTTGCAAATGCAACTTATTTCTATGTGGAAACTGAAATTCATTCCTTTTATTAAAATTCATTCCTTTTACATTTTAGTAGACACTCTTATCCAGAGCAACTTACAGTAGTGAGTGCATACATTTTGATATTGGTCCCCCATGGGAATTGAACCCACAACCGTAGCGTTGCAAGCGCCATGCTCTACCAACTGAGCCACATCATCACAAACCATATATGCATTTAGCATCAGATGACCTGGTCTCCATAATCAACCGACCGCAACCCAATTGATATGGTTTGGGATGAGTTGGACTGCATTTACATAAGTATTCAGACCCTTTACTCAGTACCTTGTTGAAGCAACTTTGGCAGCATTTACAGCATCGAGTCTTCTTGGTTATGATGCTACAAGCTTGGCACACCGGTATTTGGGGAGTTTCTCCCATTCTTCTCTGCAGATCCTCTCAAGCTATGTCAGGTTAGATGGGGAGCATTGCTGCACAGCTATTTTCAGGTCTCTCCAGAGATGTTCGATCAGATTCAAGTCCGGGCTCTGGCTGGGCTACTCAAGGACATTGAGACTTGTCCCGAAGCCACTCCTGCGTTGTCTTGGCTGTGTGCTTAGGGTCGTTGTTCTGTTGGAAGGTGAACCTTCATCCCAGTCTGAGGTCCTGAGCGTTTTCATCAAGGATCTCTCTGTACTTTGCTCCGTTCATCTTTACCTCGATCCTGACTAGTCTCCCAATCCCTGCCACTGAAGAACATCCCCACAGCATGATGCTGCCAGCACCATGCTTCACCGTAGGGATGGTGGCAGGTTTCCTCCAGACTTGACGCTTGGCATTCAGGCCAAAGAGTTCAATCTTAGTTTCATCAGACCAGAGAATTTTGTTTCTCATGGTCTAAGAGTCCTGTAGGTGCCTTTTGGCAAACTCCAAGCGGGCTGTCATGTGCCTTTTACTGAGGAGTGGCTTCTGTCTGGCCACTCTACCATAAAGGCCTGATTGGTGGAGTGCTGCAGAGATTGTCTTTCTGGAAGGTTCTCCCATCTCCACAGAGGAACTCTGGAGCTCTGTCAGAGTGACCATCGGGTTCTTGGTCACCTCCCTGACCAAGGCCTTTCTCCCCCAATTGCTCAGTTTGGCCGGGTGGCCAGCTCTAGGAAGAGTCTTGGTGGTTCCAAACTTATTCCATTTAAGAATGATGGATGCCACTGTGTTCTTGAGGACCTTCAGTGCTGCAGAAATGTTTTGGTTCCCTTCCCCAGATCTGTGCCTCGACACAATCCTGTCTCGGAGCACTACGGACAATTCCTTCGACCTCATGGCTTGGTTTTTGCTCTGACATGCAATGTCAACTGTGGGACCTTATATAGACAGGTGTGTGCCTTTCCAAATCATGTCCAATCAATTGAATTTACCACAGTTGGACTTCAATCAAGTTGTAGAAACATCTCGAGGATGATAAATGGAAACAGGATGCACCTGAGCTCAATTTCGAGTGTCATAGCAGAGGGGCTGAATACTTACAGTATGTAATTAAGTTATTGATAGATTAATTATTAATGACTAATTATTACACCCTGAAACTGTGTATAATGTGTTAGAAATGTGTGAGTGTAGGACCAGTAAAGGCTATGGCATTGAGCCACTATTTAGCAATGTGAGTAAGAGTTAGGCCAGACAACAAAGACAACTGAGAAACTAAGATAAAGAGGCCTCCCAATTTAGGGAGGGGAGAAACTGTTATGAAAACATGGTGCAGAATATTGTGAGAACGGCAATAACTGAGTAAAGCAGGGAGTAGGATATGTGTGTGTGTGTGTGTATGTATGTGTGTATGCATGTGTGTATATGTGTGTGAACTGAAGGTCAGTAGAGCAGTTTTAGAGTGGAAAACTACAGCCCGCCTACAGAGGGAAGGGATTTATTTTTGTATGACGTATGAGTGTAAAAGATGGACTCTGAAATTGTGATGGCAGAATTCTCAATAAATAAATATCTCTGACTATGCAGACCGGGACTCTGGCCGTTACTTAAATCCCAAAAGACTTACAACCTTTTGGGAGACGCACAGAGACACTAAAATAGTTTGTTAAATAATTCACTTAACAGGTATTTAAAAAAAAATATATATATATACATTTGCAAAATGTTCTAAAAGCCTGTTTTTGCTTTGTCATTATGGGGTACTGTGTGTAGATTGATGAGGAAAAAATGTAATTTAATCCATTTTAGAATAAGGCTGTAATGTAAGAAAATGTGGAAAAAGGGAAGGGGTCTGAATACTTTCCGAATGCACTGTACTGTATGATTTTCAGAAATCAAATGTACCTATACGGACTTAAACGGACTTAAAGGAGATGGGCCCTTAACACCATGTGTGATGTTCCCTGACTCTACCACCAAGGCAAGGTCTCTGCTGTGTTTAGTGTCGGCTGGCACCTCTCAGTCATCAACCTGTACTTTGGTATTGTTTACCACAAGACTACCCCGTAGTCTTGTGGTAAAAGTTTCTGTTTTGAAGTCAGAAGGTTGGGTGTTCGATCCTGGCCAAGCCATACCAAGTTTTTCAAAAATGTGACTGTATGAGTCTCTGTTAGGGACTCAGCATTAAACATATTGCACAGTGGATATTTTAAACACCATCCCCAAATATCTGACCTGTTGAGGAACTGTTCATACTTCTAGGATGGCTAAGTGATCATTGCAGTTACTTTTCGCCACAAAGATTGAGAGTCCCTTCTGTGAACAATTCCCTGCTGTTTAATGGTGTCAGTCGACCTGTGTGCTGTCCTGTGGGGAAGAGCCATGCATGTCAAGCTTACCTTTCATAACGCAGCAATGATTAAACGTTGGGTAGCTAGCACAAAGATATTGTATTTAGCTACTACAGTACAGCCAGCTGGTGCAGCCTGTCAACTATGCCTCTGCCTATCCCTGTTCTCTCCTCTCCGCACAGGCTACACAAACGCCTCACACCGCGTGGCTGCTGCCTCTCTAACCTGGTGGTCCCTGCACGCACCACACACCTGGAGTTCCAGGTCTCAGGCAGCCTCTGGAACTGCCGTTCTGCCGCCAACAAGGCTGACTTCATCCCAGCCTATGCTACCCTCCAGTCCCTCGACTTCCTGGCGCTGACGGAAACATGGATTACCACTGAAAACACTGCTACTCCTACTGCTCTCTCCTCGTCTGACCATGTGTTCTCGCATACCCCGAGAGCATCTGGTCAGGGGTGGAGGCACAGGAATCCTCATCTCTCCCAAGTGGTCATTCTCAATTTTTCCCCTAACCCATCTGTCTATCTCCTCATTTGAATTCCACGCTGTCACAGTCACTAGCCCATTTAAGCTTAATATCCTTGTCATCTATCGCCCTCCAGGTTCCCTTGGAGAGTTCATCAATGAGCTTGACGCCTTGATAAGTTCCTTTCCTGAGGATGGCTCACCCTTCACAGTTTTGGGGGATTTCAACCTCCCTACGTCTACATTTGACTCATTTCTCTCTGCCTCCTTCTTTCCACTCCTCTCCTCTTTTGACCTCACCCTCTCACCGTCCCCCCCTACTCACAAGGCAGGCAATACGCTTGACTTCATCTTTACTAGATGTTGCTCTTCTACTAATCTCACTGCAACTCCCCTCCATGTCTCCGACCACTACTTTGTATCCTTTTCTCTCTCGCTCTCCTCCAACACTACTCACTCTGCCCCTACACAGATGGTAACGCGCCGCCGCAACCTTCGCTCTCTCTCTCTCTCCCACTACTCTCTCCTCTTCCATCCTATCATCTCTTCCCTCTGCTCAATCCTTCTCCCGCCAATCTCCTGATTCTGCCTCCTCAACCCTCCTCTCCTCCCTTTCTGCATCCTTTGACTCCCTGTGTCCCCTATCCTCCCGGCCGGCTCGGTCCTCCCCTCCAGCTCCGTGGCTTGATGACTCATTGCGAGCTCACAGAACAGAGCTCCGGGCAGCGGAGCGGAAATGGAAGAAAACTAATCTCCCTGCCGACCTGGCATCTTTTCACTCCCTCCTCTCTACATTTTCTTCATCTGTTTCTGCTGCTAAGGCCACTTTCTACCACTCTAAATTCCAAGCATCTGCCTCTAACCCTAGGAAGCTCTTTGCCACATTCTCCTCACTGCTGAATCCTCCCCCCCCCCCCCCTCCTCCCTCTCTGTGGATGACTTCGTCAACCACTTTGAAAAGAAGGTTGACGACATCCGATCCTCGTTTGTTAAGTCTAATGACACTGCTGGTCCTGCTCACACTGCCCTACCCTATGCTTTGACTTCTTTCTCCCCTCTCTCTCCAGATAAAATCTTGCGACTAGTGACTGCAGGCCGCCCAACAACCTGCCCGCTTGACCCCATCCCCTCCTCTCTTCTCCAGACCATCTCCGGTGACCTTCTCCCCTACCTCACCTCGCTGATCAACTAATCCTTGACCGCTGGCCATGTCCCTTCCGTCTTCAAGAGAGCGAGAGTTGCACCCCTTCTCAAAAAACCAACACTCGATCCCATTGATGTCAACAACTACAGACCAGTATCCCTTCTTTCTTTTCTTTCCAAAACTATTGAGCGTGCCGTCTTTAGCCAACTCTCTTGCTATCTCTCTCAGAATGACCTTCTTGATCCAAACCAGTCAGGTTTCAGGACTGGTCATTCAACTGAGACTGCTCTTCTCTGTGTCACGGAGGCTCTCCGCACTGCTAAAGCTAACTCTCTCTCCTCTGCTCTTGTCCTTCTAGACCTGTCTGCTGCCTTTGATACTGTGAACCATCAGATCCTCCTCTCCACCCTCTCCGAGCTGGGCATCTCCGGCGCGGCTCACTCCTGGATTGCGTCCTACCTGACCGGTCGCTCCTACCAAGTGGCGTGGCGAGAAGCTGTCTCCGCACCACGTGCTCTCACCACTGGTGTCCCCCAGGGCTCAGTTCTAGGCCCTCTCCTTTTCTCCCTATACACCAAGTCACTTGGCTCTGTCATATCCTCACATGGCCTCTCCTATCATTGCTACGCTGACGATACACAACTAATCTTCTCCTTTCCCCCTTCTGATAACCAGGTGGCGAATCGCATCTCTGCATGTCTGGCTGACATATCAGTATGGATGACGGATCACCACCTCAAGCTGAACCCTGGCAAGACGGAGCTGCTCTTCCTCCCGGGGAAGGACTGCCCGTTCCATGATCTCGCCATCACGGTTGACAACTCCGTTGTGTCCTCCTCCCAGAGTGCGAAGAGCCTTGGCGTGACCCTGGACAACACCCTGTCGTTCTCCGCTAACATCAAGGCGGTGACCCGATCCTGCAGGTTCATGCTCTACACCATTCGGAGAGTACGAACCTGCCTTACACAGGAAGCGGCACAGGTCCTAATCCAGGCACTTGTCATCTCCCGTCTGGATTACTGCAACTCGCTGTTGGCTGGGCTCCCTGCCTGTGCCATTAAACCCCTACAACTCATCCAGAATGCCGCAGCCCATCTGGTGTTCAACCTTCCCAAGTTCTCTCACGTCACCCCCCTCCTCCGCACACTCCACTGGCTTCCAGTTGAAGCTCGCATCCGTTACAAGACCATGGTGCTTGCCTATGGAGCAGTGAGGGGAACGGCACCTCCGTACCTTCAGGCTCTGATCAGTCCCTACACCCAAACGAGGGCATTGCGTTCATCCACCTCTGGCCTGCTGGCTCCCCTTCCTCTGCGGAAGCATAGTTCCCGCTCAGCCCAGTCAAAACTGTTCGCTGCTCTGGCACCCCAATGGTGGAACAAGCTCCCTCACGACGCCAGGACAGCGGAGTCACTCACCACCTTCCGGAGACATTTGAAACCCCACCTCTTTAAGGAATACCTGGGATAGGATGAAGTAATCCTTCTACCCCCCCCCCCCCCAACATTTTTTTTTTTTTTAAATTTATTTATTGTAAAGTGGTTAACCCACTGGCTATAGGGTGAATGCACCAATTTGTAAGTCGCTCTGGATAAGAGCGTGTGCTAAATGACTTAAATGTAAATGTAAATGTTCCTTACTGTTTTCAACATGATTGCAGGGTTTGCTTTTGATTACATGCACGGCATCTTACTTGGCATATGTCGGCAAATGACTACACTTCCGGCTGTTTTATAGCCTCCCCTGTTTAAATGGGATTTTACCCAGGCAGTACTTACACCATTTACTGCTACTGGTTCAGGGTACCAATTGTCTACTGAAAGACACGGTTACCTGTCATGACATTGATATGGCTGAGATGTTCTTTCAAGAATTTGTTATTAGGTTTGAACAATTGTATGGGAAATGTCATGTCAGCTACAATGTCCACATACTTTCGAATGCACCTACATCTGTCCGAAACGGGGGACCTTTGTGGGCTCAAAGTGCATTTGTCTTTGAAAGCAGTATTGGGAGACTTGGTAAACTCTTCCATGGCACTCAAGGTGTACCAGGACAAATATAGACTACTCACTATTACATTCTGCAAAGAATCAAACCAAGCTAGCGAAAGATTTGTTGAAGACATGTTAAGTTATACAAACTCGCCAAAAAATTTGAAAAAAATAAGTGTATTTTTACTAGGGTATCCTGTTGCACGTAACCCTACATCAAGGGAGGCTTTTCTCCTTGGAGAGGCAGACGTTACTTACAAAGAACCATGTACATTTCACCATAGATCAAATCAAATTGTATTTGTCACATACTCCGAATACAACAGATGTAGACCTTACCGTGAAATGCTTACTTACAAGCCCTTAACCAACAATGCAGTTTTAAGATTTTTTAAAAACTAAATAAACTAAAGAAAAAAATCAAATAAAAAAAATAAAGTAAAAATCAAATAACAATAATGAGGCTATATACAGGGGGTACCGGTACTGAGTCAATGTGCGGGGGTACAGGTTAGTCGAGGTAATTTGTACATGTAGTTAGGGGTAAAGTGACTATGCATAGATAATAAACAGCGAGTAGAAGCAGTGTAAAAGGAAAGGGGGGGCATCAATGCAAATAGTCCGGGTAGCCATTTTATTAATTGTTTAGCAGTCTTATGGCTAGGGGGTAGAAGCTGTTAAGGAGCCTTTTGGACCTAGACTTGGCGCTCCGGTACAGCTTGCCGTGCGGTAGCAGAGAGAACAGTCTATGACTAGGGTGACTGTAGTCTTTTCACAATTTTTCCTGAATGGCAGGATGCTTGGCCCCAGTGATGTACTGGGCTGTACGCACTACCCTCTGTCGCACCTTACGATCAGATGCCGAGCAGTTGCCATACCAGGCGATGATGCAACCGGTCAAGATGGTGTAGCTGTAGAACTTTTTCAGGATCTGGGGACCCATGACAAATCTTTTCAGTCTCCTGAGGGGGGAAAGGCGTTGTCGTGCCCTCTTCATGACTTTCTTGTTGTGTTTGGACCATGATAGTTTGTTGGTGATGTGGACACCAAGGAACTTGAAACTCTCGACTTGCTCCACTACAGCCCCGTCGATGTGAATGGGGGCGTGTTCGGCCCTCCTTTTCCTGTAGTCCACAATTATCTCCTTTGTATTGCACATGTTGAGGGAGAGGTTGTTGTCCTGGCAACACACTGCCAGGTCTCTGACCTCCTCCCTATAGGCTGGCTCATCGTTGTTGGTGATCAGGCCTACCACCGTTGTGTCGTCAGCAAACGTAATTATGTTGTTGGAGTCATGCTTGGCCACGCAGTCATGGGTGAACAGATATTACAGGAGGGGACTAAGCATGCACTCCTGAGGGGCCCCAGTGTTGAGGATCAGCGTGGCAGATGTGTTGTTGCCTACCCTTACCACATGGGGGCGGCCCGTCAGGAAGTCCAGGATCCAGTTGCAGAGGGAGGTTTAGTCCAAGGGTCCTTAGCTTAGTGATGAGCTTTGTGGGCACTATGGTGTTGAACGCTGAGCTGTAGTCAATGAACAGCATTCTCACATAGGTATTCCTTTTGTCCAGGTGGGAAATAGCAGTGTGGAGTGCCATTGAGATTGCATAATCTGTGGATCTGTTGGGGTGGTATGCAAATTGGAGTGGGTCTAGGGTTTCCGGGATGATGATGTTGATGTGCGCCATGACCAGCCTTGCAAAGCACTTCATGGCTACCGACATGAGTGCTATGGGGCGGTTGTCATTTAGGCAGGTTACCATCGCTTTCTTGGGCACAGGGACTATGGTTGTCTGCTTGAAACATGTAGGTTTACAGACTCGGTCAGGGAGAGGTTGAAAATGTCAGTGAAGACACTTGCCAGTTGGTCCACGCATGCTCTGAGTACACGTCCTGGTAATTGTCTGGCCCCGCGGCCTTGTGAATGTTGACCTGTTTAAAGGTCTTGCTCACATCAGCTACAGAGAGCGTGATCACACAGTCGTCTGGAATAGCTGGTGCTCTCATGCATGCTTCAGTGTTGGTTGCCT
Organism: Coregonus clupeaformis; assembly: GCF_020615455.1. Lineage (NCBI taxonomy): Eukaryota > Metazoa > Chordata > Actinopteri > Salmoniformes > Salmonidae > Coregonus > Coregonus clupeaformis. The sequence goes on from NC_059212.1 coordinate 33,021,015, forward strand.
CGAAATTAGCATAAAAGGCATTTAGCCCGTCTGGTAGGGTCGAGTCACTGGTCAGCTCGTGGCTGGGTTTCCCTTTGTAGTCCGTAATAGTTTGCAAGCCCTGCCACATCCGACGACTGTCAGTGCTGGTGTAGTAGGATCTGGGAATCGTTAATGGGTATTGCATTCATTCCACAACAGCATGTACCTTATCGAAACGAGTAAACCATATAGTGGTCACCCAACATGGGTCGGTTGGGATGGTCAGGTCTTTTGTTGACGTTGGCAGTGAAGTGGCCTACGCTTTTATAGACCCAGTGATTGACTGAACTGTGGGCTTACTGAAACCATTATCAATTGTGTTGGTATCTATCAAATAAAAATAGCATACACTATATTTATTGCACGTGGACTTTGTCATTTATTACATTTCTCATCTGCTGAGTTGAAATGTCTGCTATTGCACTATATTTCAAAAGTCTATTTTCTCTGTCGTCACAACGTACTGTATCTCAAATCCTGTAGTTAACATGAAATTGCCATATCCTGCATGAATATCAAAATCCTGCAGGGTTCGGTCCTGCAAGATTCCTGTAGGAATTGTCATGATTGTGCAGGATTTTCAACATTTCTGCAGGACAAGTGATACTCCTGCAGGAGTCCTGCAGGACCGAACCCTGCAGGACTTTTCCTGCAGGATTATGTCAATCCTACAGGATTCCTGCAGGACATCTGCACAATTCCTTCACAAAAGGTTGAATTCCTGCAGGATTCCTGTAGGACTTTTTTGTAAGGGAAGGCTGAGATACTGAAAACTTTTTTTTGCCCGTGCTACAGACATTTATATCGGTCTGCTAATAAAGGACTACTAAAGGCCCAGCGTACCCCCCAAAAAAAAAAAGTTGTAAAAATTAATATTTTTTATGAATATATTTTTTTTTATTCCAATTTTTCATGGTTTGCTGCAGCACCCTAAGCACCACTACTTCCTGCGGCTATGCCTAAAAGGTCAAGAAGTCATGTCCCTCTTTTACTGGCTGAAGCAAAACTGTGGTCATGTTTGTGCAGAGCCCAGTGGCGATTTTAGCATGTAAATACAATTGGGGGGAGGCATGCCAGCAAAGCCACTACATAACACAACACTAAACAATACATACATTGCACTATAAAAGTGACAAACGGTGCCCACAAACTGTTAGGGCCTACATAAAGCTGTCCCAACAGCAGAGCTTTCTTTTCAGCACCATGGAGTGAATCCTTACCACCGCTACACCTGGCTATCAGCAGAGCCTTGTCTGGCAGTGAAACAATTCATTCAACCTCATTTACTGCCTTTAAAAAAAACATCGCTGATATGGTGACTTGATTAAACAAATGTGGTTTCTACTGACAATTGAGATATATAAACTATGGCATAATGGAACGATGAGCGGATAAGAGGCAATCCATAATTTCGATTAAGACATTAATGAGCGAGCTAGGACAGACGTAGTCAATATAACTATTTGTTCAGCACTTTTGAAATGTACAGTGACAGAATTCAGAACATGGGCCGTTCTTACAGTATTCTCCCTGTACACCAAGTCAGAACCGTAGGATAAATAAAGGGGGCATATAAGCAGACAATGAAAGCTCTTGCAATATTCAATGATTACATTTCTCTAAAACAGGCTATAGGCTACATGTGTACCATCAAGTCACTAGGCTAAGTTATGAGGGAGGAAAGGGACCAGATTATTAGGGTGAGGCACGTGGGCTACTAACAGCTTACTACACAACATACACTTAGTTTTACATTCTTGGCTACAGTATACATATCTCCCTGGCATATTACATTATTTATGCAGCAGCATACAATTCATTTTTGTACTCACCTTGTTGTGCTGTGCTCACTTGAACAGGAAGGTGGTGCGGCGGTCCTTGTGGGCTCTAGAAAGAGGCCCGAAATCCCGACTTGGAATTCCGAGTTGGATGACCGTTCAAAATTATTTTCCGTATTTTCCCAGTCGGACCTAGTTTTAGTTGTCTTGAATTCACTGAAGTCTGAGATTTCCTAGTTCCAAGTTTCCAGTTGTTTTGAACGCGGCAGAAGTCATGCTGGATTGACAGCATGGCCAATGAATTCAAACTTTTCTACCCCCTTTTTCTTGATATCCAATTGGTAGTTACGATCTTGTCTCATCGCTGTAACTCCCCTACGGACTCGGCGAAGATCGAGAGCCAAGCCGCACTGCTTCTTGACACACTGCTCACTTAAACCGGAAGCCAGCCGCACCAATGTGTCAGGGGAAACCCTGTCGAACTGACGACCGAAGTCAGCTTGCAGGCGCCCGGCCCGCCACAAGGAGTCGATAGAGCACAATCAGACAAGGACATCCTGGCCAGCCAAACCCTCCCCTAACCCGGACAAAACTGGGCCAATTGTGCCTCATGGGTCTCCCAGTCAGCGCCGGCTTTGACACAGCCTTGGATCGAACCCGGGGCTGCAGTGGCGCCTTAGCACTCATTGTTGAATTTGCGATTTCCAACTTGTTGTGTAATGTTTCCCGTGCATTTGGAAAGCATGCAGACCCCTTTACTTTTTCCACATTTTGTTACGTTACAGCCTTATTCTAAAATGGATTCAATAGTTTTTTCCCCCTCATCAATCTACACACAATACCCCATAATGACAAAGCAAAAACATGGATTCAGTTGTTTTTACCCCCTCATCAATCTACACACAATACCCCATAATGACAAAGCAAAAACAGTTTTTTATTTGTGTGCAAATTTATAAAATAAAATAAACTGAAATATCATATTTACATAAGTATTCAACCCTTTACTCAGTAAAGCACCTTTGGCAGCGATTACAGCCTCGAGTCTTCTTGGGTGTGACTCTAATGTGAGTCTATGGCAGCATCCAAGTGGCTTGAATTTTCAAGCTTTACCCGTAGATTTTGCAGTGACATAGTGTCCCCATGAGTGACAGAACACTGAGCCAATCACTGCACAACTAGAAAACATTTCCAACCCCTACACTCCTTATTTACCGCTGGCTGCCACAACAGAAAGCACTGAGCTAGGCTGAAACACCTGAATTTTGGAGCTGCCTTACTCAAGAAAGAAAAAAAGAGACCATGTTTGTATGCGGCTTTATTAACTCAATTATTTTATTTTTATTTTTACATCGTTTGCAAACTGATTTGTGACAGGTATTAATGCTAAAATAACATGCAAAACAGGCTCTGCCCCACCTGCCCTTAATGACCCTTCGCCAATGGCAGAGCCATATGACTGTACAGAACCATACTTGTAGAGTCGGTGGTATACCAGGCCACATAGAGGTGTATGGCTGTAGGCTAGTGGAGGTGTAGCCTACTTGTGGAAACTTTTAGCGGAAGTTTCAATTCATTGTAGATACCACAGTCAACGTTTATAATGATGTAGATGCCAAAGTTTTTTCCACTTACCAAAAGTTCTGATGCTGCCTAGACCTGCGCACACTTCATGATAGGCTATGGATGAGTGTTGGTGAGCAAGACGATAGAGGACATTGACAGCATCTTTAGGTCTGTGGGGCATTATATGCATATTCGAGTAGGCGGCGCCGGTCAGCGAAGTGACGAGTAAAGGACATACTGAAGTTACATTATTTATTTTGGATGCGTGGATGAAGATGCGCATGCATTTGAGCTGTTGCATTGTTTTCAAAAACGTGTTTGAAATAAAACTCGTTCTATTGCCTATTTCCAACCTCTTGGAATATCCGTTAATGATTTAACTACATTTAAAGCTGTAATTAAGATCATGGGGGGAGATCAACTCGATGCCAACGCGAGCTGGAATTACATTCACAACAACTCAACCAAAATGTGGAGCGACAACGCATTCACAGCGCCTGTCATGGTCATTCTTCTGATGATGATGGTAACTTTGGTGGTTGTGATAGTTTTGGGAAACGCTTTGGTTATTATCGCCTTTAAAGTAGACAAGAGTCTGAGGAGGCAAAGCAACTATTACTTCTTGAATCTCGCTATATCGGATTTTCTTGTTGGTGAGAACATTTATGATTATTAAATTAAGTACATAGTGATTGCATGTTGAAGACGTCATGTGCATTCATTTTCTTATTTATTGTAATGAATTGGTCTCTGTGTGTGTGTGTGTGTGTGTGTGTGTGTGAGAGAGAGAGAGAGAGAGAGAGTACAATAAACAGTACAATATGAGGAATGTTATTTGTGGACCTCAACACAGCCTGATGTTAGTGGTACAGACTCCCATTAAAACATCGTTATAGACAGTAGACAAATGCAGAGTTGAATAAAAACATTTAATAAAGCGTAAAGCGTAAGACTAACAGGTAGCCTAGCGGTTAGAGAAGCCAGATAGCAACTGGACCGTTGCCATTTCGAATCCTGGGTGCCCAGCGTGGCAGCTCCACGCACCAATAAAAAATAAATACAAGAAAAAAAAACATGTGTATGTATGATGTGTGTCTTTCAGAGGGGTTGGGTTAAAAGCCGAAGTCAAATTTCGGTTGGACCTTGTGTGCAATTGACCAATAAAGTGATCTTAATAAGTGCAATGCCTCTCCTCTCTCCCCATCTGGTTTTCCAGGGGCATTCTGCATCCCAGTGTACATCCCATACATCCTGACAGGGAGATGGATGTTGGGCAAAGGACTGTGCAAATTGTGGCTGGTCATGGACTACTTGCTCTGCACTGCCTCTGTCTTCAACATTGTCCTGATCAGCTATGACCGCTTCCTCTCTGTCACAAGAGCGGTGAGTAGGAACCTTATGGCCTTGAATTAGTTATTTGGAATGCCTTGAGAGGGGGATACCATACACACAATTGTCAGTTCTTAAAGCCCCCATGCAGTCTTTTTCATTTTATTTATGCATCATCACTGTATGTCTATTAAATCACTGTGTGTTTATTTCATGAAAATAACTCCAAATATGTTTTGTATAATTTGTATATACACTACCGTTCAAAAGTTTGGGGTCACTTAGAAATTTCCTTGTTTTCGAAAGAAAAGCATATTTTTTTGTCCATTAAAATAACATCAAATTGATCAGAAATACAGTGTAGACAATGTTAATGTTGTAAATGGCTATTGTAGCTGGATACGGCTGATTTTTAATGGAATATCTACATAGGCGTACAGAGGCCCATTATCAGCAACCATCAGTCCTGTGTTCCAATGGCACGTTGTGTTTGCTAATCCAAGTTTATCATTTTAAAAGGCTAATTGATCATTAGAAAATCCTTTTGCAATTATGTTAGCACAGCTGAAAACTGTTGTGCTGATTAAAGAAGCAATAAAACTGGCCTTCTTGAGACTAGTTGAGTATCTGGAGCATCATCAATTGTGGGTTTGATTACAGGCTCAAAATGGCCAGAAACAAATCACTTTTTTTCTGCAACTCGTCAGTCTATTCTTGTTCTGAGAAATGAAGGCTATTCCATGCGAGAAATTGCCAAGAAACTGAAGATCCCGTACAACGCTGTGTACTACTCCCTTCACAGAACAGCGCAAACTGGCTCTAACCAGAATAGAAAGAGTGGGAGGCCCCGGTGCACAACTGAGCAAGAGGACAAATACACTAGTGTCTAGTTTGAGAAACAGACGCCTCACAGGTCCTCAACTGGAAGCTTCATTAAATAGTACCCGCAAAACACCAGTCTCAACGTCAACAGTGAAGAGGCGACTCCGGGATGCTGACCTTCTAGGCAGAGTTGCAAAGAAAAAGCCATATCTCAGACTGCCCATCTTAATCTTTTCTTTTTATTGGCCAGTCTGAGATTTGGCTTTTTCTTAGGTCAGTTAGGATCACCACTTTATTTTAAGAATGTGAAATGTCAGAATAATAGTAGAGAAAATTATTTATTTCAGCTTTTATTTATTTCATAACATTCCCAGTGGGTCAGAAGTTTACATACACTCAATTAGTATTTGGCAGCATTGCCTTTAAATTGTTTAACTTGGGTCAAACGTTTCGGGTAGCCTTCCACAAGCTTCCCACAATAAGTTGGGTGAATTTTGGCCCATTCCTCCTGACAGGGCTGGTGTAACTGAGTCAGGTTTGTAGGCCTCCTTGCTCGCTCATGCTTTTTCAGTTCTTCCCACAAATTTGCTATAGGATTGAGGTCAGGGCTTTGTGATGGCCACTCCAATACCTTGACTTTGTTGTCCTTAAGTTATTTTGCCACAACTTTGGAAGAATGCTTGGGGTCATTGTCCATTTGGAAGACCCATTTGCGACCAAGCTTTAACTTCCTGACTGATGTCTTGAGATGTTGCTTCAATATATCCACATAATTTTCCTTCCTCATGATGCCATCTATTTTGTGAAGTTTACCAGTCCCTCCTGCAGCAAAGCACCCCCACAGCATGATGCTGCCACCCCGTGCTTCACGATTGGGATGGTGTTCTTCGGCTTGCAAGCCTCCCCCTTCTTTCCTCCAAACATAACAATGGTCATTATGGCCAAACAGTTCTATTTTTGTTTCATCAGACCAGAGGACATTTCTCCAAAAAGTACGATCTTTGTCCCCATGTGCAGTTGCAAACCGTAGTCTGGCTTTTTTATGGCGGTTTTGGAGCAGTGGCTTCTTCCTTGCTGAGTGGCCTTTCAGGTGATGTCGATATTGGACTCGTTTTACTGTGGATATAGATACTTTTGTACCTGTTTCCTCCAGCATCTTCACAAGGTCCTTTGCTGTTGTTCTGGGATTGATTTGCAATTTTCGCACAAAAGTATGTTCAACTCTAGGAGACAGAACGTGTCTCCTTCCTGAGCGGTATGACGGCTGCGTGGTCCCATGGTGTTTATATTTGCGTACTATTGTTTGTACAGATGAACGCGGTACCTTCAGGCATTTGGAAATTGCTCCCAAGGATGAACCAGACGTGTGAATGTCTACAATTTTCTTTTGATTTTCCCATGATGTCAAGCAAAGAGGCACTGAGTTTGAAGGTAGACATTGAAATACATCCACAGGTACAGCTCCAATTGACTAAAATGATGTCAATTAGCCTATCAGAAGATTCTAAAGCCATAACATCATTTTCTGGAATTTTTCAAGCTGTTTAAAGGTGAGAGAGGCCTGTAATTTTCATCATAGGTACACGTCAACTATGACAGACAATATGAGGAAAAAAAATCCAGAAAATCACATTGTAGGATTTTTAATTAATTAATTTGCTAATTATGGTGGAAAATACGTATTTGGTCAATAACAAAAGTTTCTCAATACTTTGTTATATACCCTTTGTTGGCAATGACACAGGTCAAACGTTTTCTGTAAGTCTTCACAAGGTTTTCACACACTGTTGCTGGTATTTTGGCCCATTCCTCCATGCAGATCTCCTCTAGAGCAGTGATGTTTTGGGGCTGTCGCTGGGCAACACAGACTTTCAACTCCCTCCAAAGATTTTCTATGGGGTTGAGATCTGGAGACTGGCAAGGCCACTCCAGGACCTTGAAATGCTTCTTACGAAGCCACTCCTTCGTTGCCCGGGCGGTGTGTTTGGGATCATTGTCATGCTGAAAGACCCAGCCATGTTTCATCTTCAATGCCCTTGCTGATGGAAGGAGGTTTTCACTCAAAATCTCACGATACATGGCCCCATTCATTCTTTCCTTTACACGGATCAGTTGTCCTGGTCCCTTTGCAGAAAAGCAGCCCCAAAGCATGATGTTTCCACCCCCAAGCTTCACAGTAGGTATGGTGTTCTTTGGATGCAACTCAGCATTCTTTGTCCTCCAAACACGACGAGTTGAGTTTTTACCAAAAAGTTATATTTTGGTTTCATCTGACCATATGACATTCTCCCAATCCTTTTCTGGATCATCCAAATGCACTCTAGCAAACTTCAGACGGGACATGTACTGGCTTAAGCAGGGGGACACGTCTGGCACTGCAGGATTTGAGTCCCTGGCGGCGTAGTGTGTTACTGATGGTAGGCTTTGTTACTTTGGTCCCCCTGTGTGGTTCTGGGATTTTTGCTCACCGTTCTTGTGATCATTTTGACCCCACGGGGTGAGATCGAGGGAGATTATCAGTGGTCTTGTATGTCTTCCATTTCCTAATAATTGCTGCCACAGTTGATTTCTTCAAACCAAGTTGCTTACCTATTGCAGATTCAGTCTTCCCAGCCTGGTGCAGGTCTACAATTTTGTTTCTGGTGTCCTTTGACAGCTCTTTGGTCTTGGCCATAGTGGAGTTTGGAGTGTGACTGTTTGAGGTTGTGGACAGGTGTCTTTTATACTGATAACAAGCTCAAACAGGTGCTATTAATACAGGTAATGAGTGGAGGACAGAGGGGCCTCTTAAAGAAGAAGTTACAGGTCTGTGAGAGCCAGAAATCTTGCTTGTTTGTAGATGACCAAATACTCATTTTCCACCATAATTTGCAAATAAATTCATTAAAAATCCTACAATGTGATTTTCTGGATAATTTTTTCTCAATTTGTCTGTCATAGTTGACGTGTACTTATGATGAAAATTACAGGCCTCTCTCATCTTTTTAAGTGGAAGAACTTGCACAATTGGTGGCTGACTAAATACCTTTCTTCCCCACTGTATATATATATATATAAATATATATATATATATATATATATATATATATATATATATATATATATATATATATATATACATACATACATACATACATACATACATACATACATACATATAGTACCAGTCAAAAGTTTGGACACGCCTACTCATTGCAGGGGTTTTCTTTATTTTTACTATTTTCTACATTGTAGAATAATAGTGAAGACATCAAAACTATGAAATAACACATATGGAATCATGTAGTAACCAAAAAAGTGTTAAACAAATATATTTTATATTTGAGATTCTTCAAAGTAGCCACCCTTTGCCTTGATGACAGCTTTGCACGCTCTTGGCATTCTCTCAACCAGCTTCATGAGGGATTCACCTGGAACGCATTTCAATTAACAGGTGTGCCTTGTTAATTTGTGGAATTTCTTTCCTTCTTAATGCGTTTGAGCCAATCAGTTGTGTTCTGACAAGGTAGGGGTGGTATACAGAAGATAGCCCTATTTGGTAAAAGACCAAGTCCATATTATGGCAATAACAGCTCAAATAAGCAAAGAGAAACGACAGTCCATCATTACTTTAAGACATGAAAGTCAGTCAATCTGGAACATTTCAAGAACTTTTAACGTTTCTTCAAGTGCAGTCGCAAAAACCATTAAGCGCTTTGATGAAACTGGCTCTCATGAGGACCGCCACAGGAAAGGAAGACCCAGAGTCACCTCTGCTGCAGATGATAAATTCATTAGAGTTGCCAGCCTCAGAAATTGCAGCCCAAATAAATGCTTCACAGAGTTAAAGTAACAGACACATCTCAATATCAACTGTTCAGAGGAGACTGTGTGAATCAGGCCTTCATGGTCGAGTTGCTGCAAAGAAACCACTACTAAAGGACACCAATAATAAGAAGATACTTGCTTGGGCCAAGAAACACGAGCAATGGACGTCAGACTGGTGGAAATCTGTCCTTTGGTCTGATGAGTCCAAATTTGAGATTTTTGATTCCAACTGATGTGTCTTTGTGAGACGCAGAGTAGGTGAACGGATGATCTCCGCATGTGTGGTTCCCACCGTGAAGCATGGAGGAGGAGGTGTTATGGTGTGGGGGTGCTTTGATGGTGACACTGTCAGTGATTTATTTAGAATTCAAGGCACACTTAACCAGCATGGCTACCACAGCATTCTGCAGCGATACGCCATCCCATCTGGTTTGCGCTTAGTGGGACTAACATTTGTTTTTCAACAGGACAATGACCCAACACACCTCCAGGCTGTGTAAGGGCTATTTACTAAGAAGGAGAGTGATGGAGTGCTCCATCATAACCTAGCCTCCACAATCACCCGACCTCAACCCAAGTGAGATGGTTTGGGATGAGTTGGACCGCAGAGTGAAGGAAAAGCATCCAACAAGTGCTCAGCATATGTGGGAACTCCTTCAAGACTGTTGGAAAAGCATTCCAGGTGAAGCTGGTTGAGAGAATGCCAAGAGTGTGCAAAGCTGTCATCAAGGCAAAGTGTGGCTACTTTGAAGAATCTCAAATCTCAAATATATTTTGATTTGTTTAACACTTTTTTGGTTACTACATGATTCCATGTGTGTTATTTTATAGTTTTGATGTCTTCACTATTATTCTACAATGTAGAAAATAATCAAAATAAAGCGCGGGCCGCCAGTTGGGGAACCCTGGTCTAGACTCTAGAGCAGGGGTCTCATTGTTTATTTTTATAGCTTTTAAAAGGCACATTCTTCTCTTCTCCTCTACCCCACAATTTGTCCATGGGTCAATGCACATGCACATATAGGGGTCTACCTGTGCAGAGCACATTTCACTTTGCCCTTCCAGCCTCTAAAGTGCCCTTTTGGGTGTTGGTATAATTTCCCCTAAAATGTTATTTTTTTGTATACATGTCTTTTCATTGTTGTTAGCACCCAGTTATGCCTTTTTCCCAGTTAGCCCTGTATGGAGATTGCATGCGCCAGGTATTCAATCATGCATGGCTTGAGATATGCGGTCACTGGTCGAGTGTGTGTAGCTAGTTACCTAGTTTAAATATCAACAGTACTGCCACTGCAGCATAACATTTGATTAACACTCGAAAACAATATATAAAAAAAGATTTGCTGTATGGTGCATTCAAAATGTATTGTAGTTGAGTCGCTAGCCTAGGCTACTGCTCAAATGTTTCTGTAATAGGCCTACATGTTTCTCTCTTGTGTGGTGTTTTGATGCAGGTTTTGTTTTCTGGATATTCATTGTCAAGCTTTAAAAACAGAAGCCAGACTGCAACATTTTAGTAGCCTAGCTAGGACTGTGGTATATGTCAGAGACCTGGCCGTGTGGTGCCAGGACAACAACCTCTCCCTCAACGTGACCAAGACAAAGGAGATGATTGTGGACTACAGGAAAAAAAAGAGGACTGAGCACGCCCCCATTCTCATCGACGGGGCTGTAGTGGAACAGGTTGAGAGCTTCAAGTTCCTTGGTGTCCACATCACCAACGAACTATCATGGTCCAAACACACCAAGACAGTCGTGAAGAGGGCACGACAAAGCCTATTCCCCCTCAGGAGACTGAAAAGATTTGGCATGGGTCCTCAGATCCTCAAAACATTCTACAGCTGCACCATCGAGAGCATCCTGACTGGTTGCATCACCGCCTGGTATGGCAACTGCTTGGCCTCCGACCGCAAGGCACTACAGAGGTAGTGCGTGACGGCCCAGTACATCACTGGGGCCAAGCTTCCTGCCATCCAGGACCTCTATACCAGGCGGTGTCAGAGGAAGGCCCTCAAAATTGTCGAAGACTCCAGCCACCCTAGTCATAGACTGTTCTCCCTGCTACCGCACGGCAAGCGGTACCGGAGTGCCAAGTCTAGGTCCAAAAGACTTCTCAACAGCTTCTACCCCCAAGCCATAAGACTCCTGAACAGCTAATCATGGCTACCCGGACTATTTGCACTGCCCCCCCACCCCATCCTTTTTACGCTACTGCTACTCTGTTAATTATTTATGCATAGTCACTTTAACTCTACCCACATGTACATATTACTTCAACTATCTCAACTAGCCGGTGCCCCCGCACATTGACTCTGCACCGGTACCCCCCTGTATATATACCCTCCCTACAGTTATTTTATTTTACTTCTGCTCTTTTTTTCTCAACACTTTTTTTGTTGTTGTTTTATTTTTACTTTTTTTGTTAAAAATAAATGCACTGTTGGTTAAGGGCTGTAAGTAAGCATTTCACTGTAATGTCTGCACCTGTTGTATTCGGCGCATGTGACCAATAAAATTTGATTTGATTTGATATGTCTGTACACTTTCCCTCCGCTACGTGCTGTAAACAGGGCATACAAAAGCAGCGCAATTGAAGTTGAAATCAACGATGCGAGCGCACCAGGCTGTAATTTCATAAAGTATATGACACAACTGTTGACTCGTTTATACTTGCTTGTGTGTCCTATTCGGCCCGCGGGCCTTGTGTTTGACACATGTGCGCTAGCCTATTAGCCACGTTATGACTGGTTTGTGATCATTGCCCTTGCTAGTTTGATTGTATTGACATTCCCAGCCTTAGTTACAGTCGTCCGTTTTTGTTCAAAATATTGAGTAATTGAAACTGAAACAGTGCATCCCGAATGGCTGGAGGCAGCAACAATGTACCAGGCCAGCTGTGATTTACAACCTGATAGCAATATTTTTTGGACTACAAATAAATGTATTGGTGAATTATATTAATCATGCATTGAACTGCATCCATCTATTCTGCCAACAATGCCTTACTGTATGTCATTAAATGTTTTGTCAAATATGACCTATTTTTAAAACCTCTTATAAAGTTGGTTTTGAAGCATAAACTGGGAATTTGATATTGTTGACTGATATTAGGATTATCTGTTTGTTTTATATCTGTAAAGGTTCCACTTTAAATCACATCAGAAGACAATTTTTTTAGGTACAAAAAAAAAAGAACAAATATGGATTTTGGAGTGTAATTCCCCTTTGATTGCACATCTAATGAGAAATGTGTCAGTCTAAGGATGTCTGTTGTTAGGCCTACTGCTGCAGCACGTCATGGCAGAGATTGTAAAACAATGGCCACCCAATTGATACAAATAATCATGATATAGTTATGTCAGGTAAGCCTACATTGCAGTTAACATAACATTTAATTGAGAATGTTTTTTGGGAAACCCACAAGACGGTTATCATTAGCATCGCTAACTGGCTACATACGGAGTGATAACAAACGTGCACACCAAACAGACAGACGGGCAATATTGCTGGAAATTAATTGGCAGATATTGTGTTACGTTTGGGATTTTAAGTAGGGCTGGGAATTGCCAGGGACCTCAGGATACGATAATATCACGATACTTAAGTGGTGATACAATATGTATTGCGATTCTATACTGCGATTTAATTGCAATTTGATGTTCCAAACATATTGCTCACTAATGTCTGCTTCAGAGAGACTAGAGAGAGCATGAGAAAATGACTTTTGATCAGTCAGGGAAATATAAGTGCTGAAAACATATTGGCTCACTATTTAAAAAGACGATGGAGAACAAGCTATAGGATGAAAAATACCTGAGTTTTGGCGCCGGTACAGCCGACTAGCGCTAGATAACGCTACCTACAGTAGCAAAAACAAATAAAAAAAATACATGGTTTTTACAAATAATAATATACTTGAAGTCAAATATCAATATATTGTTCCAAAATAATATTGCGATATGCAACTGTATCGATTATTCCCCCATCACTAATTTTAAGCCAATAGTGGCTAACCAGTGGTGGGATAATGTCAATGTGGCTTTGATTGGATAGTAGCCGGGAGCTTTATATTTATGACAGTTTGCGATGGAACAAATGAAAAAGATTAATGTACTTACAGAATTGCTTGGCAAGCTACTCATAGGTCGGCTGCGAGCTACTGGTAGCTTGCAATCTACCTGTTGTAGACCCCTGCTCTAGAGCCTACCCCGCTTACCCCTTCAATTTAGGAGGATACATTTAGGAGGATGGACAAGCTGAAATTCCAGGCATCTTTTTCAAACAGCTCTTACACAGAAATGGCATTATCATCATTTTCACAATTTCAGAGTGTTATTTCGACCTCATAGTATGGAAATATCATAAACAAAGCAGGGAGATCATGTTTTTTACACTGTATCGCATTAGTGGATACTCACACTGCTCTCAGGGCAGGTCTGTCAGTTTTGACTAGAAGAAGTTACTTTTCGTAGCAGGTTAGAACAGGTTAGGAGAGTTAACGTGGCAGGTTAGGAAAATTAACATGGCAGGTTGGGATAATTAGGTTAAAGTTAAGAAAAGGGTTAGGGTTAGCTAAAATGCTGAAATTGTCCAAGACGCGACTCAAACATTTCAAGCTACAACCAGGCCTGCCCTGAGAACAGTCTTGGTTTCCACCTATGTGAAGCTGCATTTTTTTACTGCACTGCCCCTTTAACTCTTGTTGTTGGTTGCCATTGTTTTCATTTTGCTTGACAACATGCAGAGGAAATGTTGTCTCAGACTGAGAGAGAGGTGAGAGACTGAGAGAGAGAGAGAGAGAGAGGGAGACTGAGAGAGAGAGAGAGGAGAGACTGAGATTTTGGTAAACCATTCCACACATTCTCTGGAACATTTAGGCACTTAAACCTCAGTGTTGTTTTTCTAAGAACCAAACAAAGTGCTGAATTACTAGTGAAAGGGTCAAGAGTCTGTCATCCTGTCAGGTCCTGACATTAGTCAACCATTGGCCTTCTGTCCGTTTTTGGCTAACTCACCCGGGTCATGGGCCAGGACTGTGCCCAGGGGTGAAAGTAGATTTAATTTCTTTCCGGTACGGGACCTCAAAAAATTGCCCATAACAGGCCCGGCCCTGGACGTTCTGCCTGCCTCGGATGATTTCTGTATTTTGAAAGTTACATACAGTATCTTCAAAACTTGATCGCTGACAAGCAAAACATTTTGGGACTATGTTAACAATGGACTAATGAAACAAATACCAAAAGATAGTTTTTGGGTGGCGTTTTCCTTTAAGGAGTGCATGGTGACAATATTGGAGGATTTGGCTATACCGACAACTCTCTCCTCATTAATAAGTTAATTATTTAAAAAGTGTCTGTCTCATGACATTGTAATTAATTTGGTCTCCAGTGTATGGGCTACAGAAAACCACATAGGCTACTACTCTTTCTACCACAGGATACATAATTTATGTTAAATTAATTTGATGGAGCGTTGGTGGAGCGGTGCAGCGCTGTGTCTCCAACAGAAACCTGTAAAGGCGCGCTGGGCATGGACAAGCTAAATATTTTGCGCCTCTGCTTATCATGGGGCGGCATCAGCGCTCACCAAAATAGCCCTCATGCCACTGAGTGAGAGAAGTTATTGTTTTTGGCCAGAATAATGTGAGGTGTTATGTGTTGTTGGAGGTGCGTCTTGGTCAGTTTAGCTCGGAAAATGCCGCCCTCGTCAAACTCCCGCTCTAGGCGGCTGCCTGATCATGGCTAATGGGCGGGCTGGACGTGGAGCCTAATTGTATAATTACATTTAGCATCCCTATTAATTCAATTGCATCTTTGTGGGCCTAGTCATCAAGATTTGTCATAAAAATGTCCTTTTATTGTGGCATTAACACAGCCGGTCATGATATTTTCATCTGATTGTCAAACAATCACTTCAAAGGGCTCCTTTACTAGGCTACCCGCACACGTTTATCCACTTGCAACATACACTACATCACCAAAAGTATGTGAACACCTGGTCATCGAAAATCTAATTCCAAAATCATGGGCATTAATATGGAGTTGGTCCCCCCTTTGCTGCTATAACAGCTTCCACTCTTCTGAGAAGGCTTTCCACTAGATGTTGGAACACTGCTGCGGGGACATGCTTCCATTCAGCCACAAGAGCATTAGTGAGGTCGGGCACTGATGTTGGGTGATTAGGCCTGGCTCGCAGTCGGCGTTCCAATTCATCCCAAAGGTGTTCGATGGGGTTGAGGTCAGGGCTCTGTGCAGGCCAGTCAAGTTCTTCCACACCGATCTCAACAAACCATTTCTGTATGGACCTCGCTTTGTGCACGGGGCGTTGTCATGCCGAAACAGGAAAGGGCCTTCCGCAAACTGTTGCCACAAAGTTGGAAGCACAGAATCGTCTAGAATGTCATTGTATGCTGTAGCGTTAAGATTTCCCTCACTGGAACTAAGGGGCCTAGCCCGATCCATGAAAAACAGCCCCATACCATTATTCCTCCTCCATCAAACTTTACAGTTGGCACTATGCATTCGGGCAGGTAGCGTTCTCCTGGCATCCGCCAAGCCCAGATTCATCCGACAGACTGCCAGATGGTGAAGAGTGACTCATCACTCCAGAGAACGTTTTTCCACTGCTCCATAGTCCAATGGTGGCGAGCTTTTCACCACTCCAGCCGACGCTTGGCATTGCGCATGGTGATCTTGGGCTTGTGTGCGAACTGACTTGTTAAAAAGGTATCCTATGACTGTGCCACATTGAAAGTCATTGAGCTCTTCAGTAAGGCCATTCTACTTCCGATGTTTGTCTATGGAGATAATGGCTATGTCCTCGATTTTATACACCTGTCAGCAACGGGTGTGGCTGAAATAGGCGAATCCACTAATTTGAAGGGGTGTCCACATACCTTTGTATATATAGTGTATTTCCACATTTCAGTGTCCTCCTCTAACCACATCGCATTTTGGAGCGTAGGCTATAGGCGCACCACCCGTTCCTACCACCCGTTTTCAAGTCCATTCGCTCATTTTTCCTGCTTCTGAAATACATACGTAATGATAAATAATGGTGTAATAGCCTACAGTTTTCTTGACATTTTGTTTTCATTATTGTGATAGGCTCATGTTTTACCGGTACGGAGTACCCCCACTATTTATTCTGCTGGGTCGCCGTACCGGACCGTACCGCCTTACTTTCACCCCTGACTGTGCCACTCTGCTACCATCCCGGAGGTGCCCATCTGGACAGGTTAATCATTCATGACCTCCCAAACCCCCCACCACCACCTGAATCCCGGTGCCAACTCTAATTATATGCCTCCCCCTGCCCAATGATGTAGGCAGAAAACTAAAGACACTTTTCAACTTTAGAACTCCTGTCCTGGTGTGGGCTTCTCCACTTCAGCCAGGGGAATGTGGTTTCAAATCCTGAAAAGCTTGGCCACCATTCCTTAAAAATAATATTAAAATAAATGATAGGGAACGTACCTTATTAGGCCACTCACTGAACTGTCACAATCAGTTAAACCATAACAATTACAGCACAAATGTCTTAGCCGTAAGTAATCTGTGATGTGTAAAACTTTCGTACCAAACAACACCATCTCTGAATTCAGGCTTTCAGAAATGGACACAGACAGTGTCACCGGCTTTCATTATGCCAATTTAAATCATTTGCAGCATCAGTGACTGTATATGCATATGCCAGGTGACTGATCGTGCCTTCTCTAGTGTCTTACTCACCCACTGGGCACAGACGTCAGTTCAACGTCTAGTTTTGATTTACATTTGGTTGAGTTGCCAACTAACGTAAATTCAACATGAAATCAACAGAAGATTTTACCATGTCATTGGATTTAGGTTAAACAACGAAATGCCCTTACGTTAGTTTTCCACGTTGATTCAATGTCATCACATAGATTCTTTGGGTTGAAATGACGTGGAAACAACGTTGATTTAACCATCCCCCCAGTTGTATGAGGCAGACTAAAGAGAGAGGGATGCTGTGTACAATGTTCTGTTTTGTTTCACCAGAAGACTGGGTGAAGTAAACTCTTCACAGGACCCAATCTGAATTCAAATGACCAGATACCTATTCTGACCCAGCTGGGAGAATAAACCTGAAAGGTCAAGAAGTCATTCCCCTCTTTTACTGGCTGAAGCAAAACCTGTGGTCATGTTTGTGCAGAGCCATATGACTGTGCAGAACCATACTTTTATAGAGTCCTTGGTATACAAGAGTGCAAAGAGGTCTATGGCTGTAGGCTAGTTGAGGTGTACTAGGGGAAACATTTAGCGGAAGTTTCAATTCATTGTAGATACCACTACTTATATAATGATGTAGATGCCAAAGCGTTTTCCGCTGACCAAATGTTTTGATTATGCCCAGACCGGCGCGCACTTCAAGATAGACTATCGATGAGTGTTGTTGAGCAAGATGATCGAGTATATTGACAGCATCTTTAGGTCTGTGTGAGTGTGGCATATCGACCATATTTGAGTAGGTTGCTTCTGTTGGCGAAGTGACCAGCAAAGGACATACTGAAGATGCATACTGAATTAAAATAAATTATAGGGAATGCATGTATCAGATACCTTATTAGAACACTGACTGAACTGTCACAATCAGTTTAACCATAACAATTACAGCACAAAATGTCTTAGTAGTGAGTCATATGTGATGTGTAAAACTCCTATTTTAGCAACACAATGTGGCAAAGAGCCTAGAAATATTTGTATATATTTAAACCGACTGGCTCTCGTACCAAACAACATCATCTCTGAATTCAGAAATGGGCTCAGACAGTGCCACCCACTTTCATTATGCCAATTTAAATAATTTGCACCATAAGTGACTGTATAAGCATATGCCAGGTGACTGATCATGCCTTCTCTAGTGTCTTTGTATGAGGTGAAGTACACAAAGCACAGTAGACAAAGGAGAGTGATACTGTGTACAATGTTCTGTTTTGTTTTACCAGCACAACACTTAACATCAGAGGCATGGATACAAATGACACTAGAGAGGCAGAGGCTCTCCTTTAAGCCAGATGACATTATGCTTTGATCATAGACATCCTCCAGTTTCTATGATCCTCTCCAGTTTCCCTCCAATCAATCAGTAGAGAAGTAGAGAGAAAGAGATGGTCGGCGGCCAAGGAGCAGCATTTTGCCTTAAAACACTTTCCTCCCAACTTGAAGTAGAAGTGGCAGGCCGTCACATATTGTAGAGCATCTGAAGTGAAAAGGAAAGATTGGGATCAAGATGGAGATGGAAGGTCAGGACAGGCTGGGTCAAGTTGAGCTTTTGCCTGTGAAATTGGATAAAATCTAAGAGAGCATGTTGAAGAACCTCATTGAAGCTCAGGAAGCAGACTAGGCTGAGGGGATGTACCAAGACACCTCCATAGAAAGCCCTCCCCTACAAGACTAGGGCCAGGACTTGTTACTGACCATATGACCTGACCAGAAAAGACTCTGGCACCTATAACTCCAACCCCTATACACTACCTGGTACGTGGTCACATGGTCCTGGTCACTCCCTAGTATTAGCAAGCCCCTGAGGGTTAAAATACAAATTAAAAGGTGGACTGTGTACATTTAGCCATATATTGCACATTGTATTTAAATACCAGAATGTTTACATTAAGATGTGGGGGTGTGCTTAAAGTTTCATCCTCAATAACCAGGTTTCCATCCAACCTTTTTATGGAAGTAAAGTACATATTGGATAAAATAAATGTCATGACAGGCCTGATGGAAACAGCAAATTTGTCTGTAAACTTTCCAAATGTCGCCAAAACAAAATACGCCAGAAGGTGGGGTCTTTTTGTGTCTGTAAAATTAATTATGTGAGAAATGCCTGTGGAAACGCTTTTATGCGCAAATATCACATCGAAGTAAACTTGGAGTCACGCGATGACATTTTGTGTGGTCCTCCAACTACGACTTGGGAAAGCATGCATTTTATTAGGCTACAGATGAAATAAGTTATGATTAACTTTACAGGGTGGTGGAAGTGCAAGCTTGATGCTCCTTTCCAATAAATATCTAGGGTCTTATTCTGGTGACATGATGATCGATGCTTGGCTGCTGTCCTTAATAATCTCATCATGTAGACTATACCCTCACTGTATATGCGAGCTGTTGGCTAGAGCGCACGTGCCAATACCAGAGTGGGCACATTCACTATATAATGCAAAAGAAATTGGTGACAAAACCATCAGTAGAGTTGAAAATGTGATGGAAACCCATTTGACTTGTATTTTCTATTCGGTACATGGGAATTTAACGGCAAAAGTTATTTTTATGTGCACTATGTCATCCCGCACAGCCTTTTATCCACAACAAGTCAATTTGATGGAAACATCTCTGGTAGGAAAATTTGCATATTGTTTTTATGCGTATTTGAGAATGTTTACATGAAGTTTGCAACGCCAGGGTTGTGGGTTCGATTCCCACAGGGGGTATGAAAAAATTATAATAATGTAAGTCGCTCTGGATAAGAGCGTCTGCTAAATGACGTAAATGTAAATGTAAATGTAAGATCTGTCGCCATTTGGATGGAAACCTAGCTAGTGTGTACAGTGCCAGTAACCAAGTTTCCATCCTACAGATGAAATAAGTTATGATGAACTTCACAGGGTGGTGAAAGTGCAAGGT
This sequence comes from Coregonus clupeaformis, assembly GCF_020615455.1. Taxonomy (NCBI): domain Eukaryota; kingdom Metazoa; phylum Chordata; class Actinopteri; order Salmoniformes; family Salmonidae; genus Coregonus; species Coregonus clupeaformis. The sequence goes on from NC_059212.1 coordinate 33,040,987, forward strand.
GATGAGCCTGATGCTCCTTTCCAATAAATATCGAGGGTCTTATTCTGGAGACATGATGATCGATGCTTGGCTGCCGGTTGACAAATAAAAATAGTCTTGCTCTTTTGTCCATAATAATCTCATAATGTAGGTAGCCTACCCGCATTGTACCTGCCAAGACCAGAGCGGTCACATTCGCTATGTAACACAAACATTTTTTTGACAGAAAGAAGAGTTGAAAATGCGATGGAAACCCACCCCCTAGAGTCTATTGACGTACCGGTGCGTCAATCTAAATAACATAATACAAAAATCCCCATCAAAAATATGTCAGTTGAAGCTAGAGATATCTGTTTGCATGGGCTCCGTCTCAATCCACTGCATCCGCCTATGTCGCCCTTATGCATCTGCGGTGGAAAGTGTCAGAGCTACAGAGCTGTTTGTCAGACCAGGAGACATCCCAAAAGTATTCTCACGGAAACGTCTGTAGCATCCGACGGTGTTCTCCATTTTGTCTGAAGTCGGTAATGCAGATGTGCCAACTTTTGTCTGTAGCGTCCGAACCATTTGGGCTACAACTAATATGACCCCATTGTAGAAAGGGGAGACTCTCACAAACACAATGGTGTTCACCCCCACAAGTGTCATAGGACTTGTCTAAAGGTAACCCATACAAATGTATGAAGGTAGTTTTGTGCCAACAAAAATAAGGGGTTAAATATGTGTAAAAAAATATATATTTCCTGAGCTTTCTTATATCTCCTAGATATAGGACAGACACTTCAAAACGTTATTCCTTATGATGTAATTTTTTGACCGTTTTTTTGCCATTTATAAATGTGTTATTCAGTGTGTTTCTATGGGCTATAGCAGTGATTCCCAATCTTTTTTGGTTACTGTATCCCCAACAGAATTTTGCTCTGTCAGGAGTACTCCTGAAGTACCCCCTCATGTGCATTTTACCAGTAACCCTATGGACTCATTAGTCTTTTCATGTACCCCCTGTGGATAGGCCAAGTACCCCCAGAGGTCCTAGTACCCCTGGTAAGGAACCACTGAGCTATAGTAATAAAGGCCAAATTTTATATTTTACTTACAAAATATATATATATTTTTTACACCTAAAGAGATCCTAAAGTTCCAAATCAAATAGCTAAATGATCCATGGTAAGATATTCTTAAAACAATTCCATATGTCAGCTAAGAACCCCCCACCCTTACACTTTTAAGAAATTAACTTGTATTTGTTATTTGGACTACGTCACTTTTTAAAATAATTTTTATGTGCACTACTGTACGTCATCACGCACAGCCTTTTATTGTTTTTATGCAGATTTTAGAATATATTCGCATGAAAATATGTCACCAATTGGATGGAAACCTATCTACTGTGCCTAAAAAATACACGTTTAAATAACCTCTATAGGAGTCTGTGAAAGGAGCAGTGCTGTGCCAGGGAGTGTCACGCCCTGACTCTAGGGACTTGTATTTGTTGAGTCAGGGTGTGTATTTTCTGTGTTGGGTTTCTCTATGTTAGTTTCTAGATCATTTAGATCTATGTTGGCCAGGGTGGTTCCCAATCAGAGGCAGCTGTAGCTCGTTGTCTCTGATTGGGGACCATACTTAGGTAGCCTGTTGGCACTAGTGGGTTGTGGGATCTTGTTCCGTAAAGGTATGTTGTTTGTATGCTACCTTGGACTTCACGTTTCGTTTGTTGTTTTGTTGTGTGTTTAGTCGTTAATAAATATGAATGCATATCACGCTGCGCCTTGGTCCTTCTCGTTCATGAACGATCGTGACAGAAGATCCCACCAATCCTGGATCAAGCAGCGTGACGAGGAGAGAGGATGGACTTGGGAGGAGATGAGCGAGAGTCTGGCAAGAGGGATGGAGGCCATGATCACGGGGGAGAGACAAGCCCCAAAACATTTTAGGGGGGGGGGGCTCACGCCGTGGACGACGAGGCAGCAGGAGGCCGCGATAGAGCGGTTCAGCCATTTAGCAGAGGAGGCCGCCAGATTAAGGGGGTCATTGGTTCAGAGGGAGCAGAAGGAAAGTGTAGAGGCACGGCGAGAGGAGCTGGTTAGGCAGCAGAAGGAGCGGGGGTTAATGAAGGAACCCAGTCCCGCTCCTCGCACCAATCGAGTGGTGCGTGTCGCCAGTCCGGTCCGGCCCGTTCCTGATTCCCGCACTAAGACAGTGGTGGGTGTTCCCAGTATGGTTCGGCCCGTTCCTGCTCCTCGCATCAAGCCAGTGGTGCGCATCGCCAGCCCGGTCCGGCCTGTTCCTGTCCCTCGCACCAAGTCAGTGGTGCGCGTCGCCAGCCCGGCCCGGCCTGTTCCTGCCCCGTGCACCAAGCCAGTGGTGCGCGTCGCCAGCCCGGCCCGGCCTGTTCCTGCTCCCCGCACCAGGCCAGTGGTGCGCGTCGCCAGTCCGGTACGGCCCGTTCCTGCTCCCCGCACAAAGCCAGTGGTGCGCGTCGTCAGCCCAGTCCGGCCCGTTCCTGCACCCCGCACCAGGCCAGTGGTGCGCGTCGTCAGCCCAGTCCGGCCCGTTCCTGCTCCCCGCACCAAGCCAGTGGTGCGTTTGTCCAGTCCGGCACGGCCGTGCCTGTTCCACCGGTGCCTGGTCCGGCACCAGTCAGCTGCTCCACTCCGGAGTCAGAGCAATCCGCTCCACCGGGGTCAGTCCAGCTCCAGTCAGCGGCTCCACTCCGGAGCCAGAGCAGTCCACTCCACCGGTGCCTGATCCAGTTCCGGTCAGCGGCTCCACCCCGGAGCCAGAGCAGTTCGATCCACCGTCGTCAGGTCCAGCTCCAGTCAGCGGTTCCAGTCCAGACCCAGACGTCAGCCCCTCTCCAGGTTCGGGGTCTCCCACACCAGGGTCCACACAGGGCGTGGTACTTCGTGGGAGGAAGGAGAGAGGAAGCAGCGCGCCAAGGTCCAGACCAGACCAGGGGCGCAATGGGGAGGTGGAGAGTAAGTGGTGGTCACACCCGGAGCCGGATCCGCCTCCGAGGCGGAATGCCCACCCGGCCCCTACCCTGTTAGGTTTATGTGGCGCGGTCGGAGTCCGCACCTTTGGGGGGGTACTGTCACGCCCTGACTCTAGGGACTTGTATTTGTTGAGTCAGGGTGTGTATTTTCTGTGTTGGGTTTGTCTATGTTAGTTTCTAGATCGTTTAGATCTATGTTGGCCAGGGTGGTTCCCAATCAGAGGCAGCTGTAGCTCGTTGTCTCTGATTGGGGACCATACTTAGGTAGCCTGTTGCCACTAGTGGGTTGTGGGATCTTGTTCCGTAAAGGTATGTTGTTTGTATGCTACCTTGGACTTCACGTTTCGTTTGTTGTTTTGTCGTGTGTTTAGTCGTTAATAAAAATGAATGCATATCACGCTGCGCCTTGGTCCTTCTCGTTCATGAACGATCGTGACAGGGAGTAGATAGTGCCAGCTATCCCAGGTTGTTGACAGGAAGGAGAGATGGATGATGATGGTGGTATTACTGTAGGGACCTAGTGTTTTCAATGCCACACAGTTTCTATTTGAGACACCATGGAACCTTTCTGTCCTTTCAGGAAGGCTCCACTTTGATTTTGTCAACAAAATAATACTTCCTTGCTGATGCTGTTATGGCAATCATCTTGAACGGAGTCCTGTATGGGTTTGTATTTGGTAGCTACAGTTACAGATACCCAGGACCGGACCTGGCCATAAGCGACATAAGTGGTCGCTTAGCTTACCCCTACCAAATTTGTTCAACTGTTTTCCATCCTACAAATTTGTAATAGGCAAAGGCTTTGATTTCTTGACAAACAGATGGAAAAGGGGTCTTAGAAAACATCTACCAGAAAAAGTCTTAAAAGGTATTAGAAATACATAAACACAATAATGTTTAAGTAAAGGTTTCTGTTACCAAAAACCCACATACAGTGGGGGAAAAAAGTATTTAGTCAGCCACCAATTGTGCAAGTTCTCCCCCTTTAAAAGTTGAAAGAGGCCTGTAATTTTCATCATAGGTACACGTCAACTATGACAGACAAAATGAGAAAAAAATTCCAGAAAATCACATTGTAGGATTTTTAATGAATTTATTTGCAAATTATGGTGGAAAATAAGTATTTGGTCAATAACAAAAGTTTCTCAATACTTTGTTATATACCCTTTGTTGGCAATGACACAGGACAAACGTTTTATGTAAGTCTTCACAAGGTTTTCACACACTGTTGCTGGTATTTTGGCCCATTCCTCCATGCAGATCTCCTCTAGAGAAGTGATGTTTTGGGACTGTCGCTGGGCAACACGGACTTTCAACTCTCTCCAAAGATATTCTATGGGGTTGAGATCTGGAGACTGGCTAGGCCAATCCAGGACCTTGAAATGCTTCTTACGAAGCCACTCCTTCGTTGCCCGGGCGGTGTGTTTGGGATCATTGTCATGCTGAAAGACCCAGCCACGTTTCATCTTCAATGCCCTTGCTGATGGAAGGAGGTTTTCACTCAAAATCTCACGATACATGGCCCCATTCTTTCTTTCCTTTACACGGATCAGTCGTCCTGGTCCCTTTGCAGAAAAACAGCTCCAAAGCATGATGTTTCCACCCCCATGCTTCACAGTAGGTATGGTGTTCTTTGGATGCAACTCGGCATTCTTTGTCCTCCAAACACGACGAGTTGAGTTTTTACCAAAAAGTTATATTTTGGTTTCATCTGACCATATGACATTCTCCCAATCCTCTTCTGGATCATCCAAATGCACTCTAGCAAACTTCAGACGGGCCTGGACATGTACTGGCTTAAACAGAGGGACACGTCTGGCACTGCAGGATTTGAGTCCCTGGCGGCGTAGTGTGTTACTGATGGTAGGCTTTGTTACTTTGGTCCCAGCTCTCTGCAGGTCATTCACTAGGTCCCCCCGTGTGGTTCTTGGATTTTTGCTCACCGTTCTTGTGATCATTTTGACCCCACGGGGTGAGATCTTGCGTGGAGCCCCAGATCGAGGGAGATTATCAGTGGTCTTGTATGTCTTCCATTTCCTAATAATTGCTCCCACAGTTGATTTCTTCAAACCAAGCTGCTTACCTATTGCAGATTCAGTCTTCCCAGCCTGGTGCAGGTCTACAATTTCGTTTCTGGTGTCCTTTGACAGCTCTTTGGTCTTGGCCATAGTGGAGTTTGGAGTGTGACTGTTTGAGGTTGTGGACAGGTGTCTTTTATACTGATAACAAGTTCAAACAGGTGCTATTAATACAGGTAACGAGTGGAGGACAGAGGAGCCTCTTAAAGAAGAAGTTACAGGTCTGTGAGAGCCAGAAATCTTGCTTGTTTGTAGGTGACCAAATACTTATTTTCCACCATAATGTGATTTTCTGGATAATTTTTTCTCAATTTGTCTGTCATAGTTGACGTGTACCTATGATGAAAATTACAGGCCTCTCTCATCTTTTTAAGTGGGAGAACTTGCACAATTGGTGGCTGACTAAATACTTTTTTCCCCCACTGTATCTTCAATATATTATTTTCTCTCCCTCATGAGAAGGAAGGATAATAAAAGATCACATAAGTAACAAATAAAGGTAGAACTATCAATTAGTTTGTGTTTTTACTGATATTTTGTTTATCAATTATTAAGTGATTTTAAAAAATCGGTAACGGAATTTCTACATTTGAATTTGCTTCAATGGGAAATCATAGTACTCACAAACCACAGTTGGATCACCTGCTACTGTCCTCCCTTCCACTGGCATACTGTTATGTTCAGCTGATAACGGTTTTCTTCCTCTTTCTGTCATCTGGTGGTCAAAGCAAGAGTGTGAAAAGTCTGGACAACCCCTCCTTCTCCCTCTTCTCTCTCACTCTCCAGTTAATGTCACCTCTCCCTGATCATGCTGACACCTATCCATGAGCCCCCTCTCTTTCCATTTACTGTAACTAGCATCCTCACCCACTGAGCACCGAGACGTTCATTAACGTTGAAAAGTAGTTGAAATTCAGTCAGTCCGACCTGGCCTTGATTTCAATGTCCACAGAAATAGTTTTTTGGTCCGGTCTGGACCAGCCTTGATTTTAACATCCAAAGGTCCAAACATAGACGTCCATGATTGATTAAGATTTGGTCCAAATGTACAGTACCAGTCAAACGTTTGGACACACCTACTCATTCAAGAGTTTTTCTTTATTTTTACTATTTTTTTTCGGTTGTAGAATAATTGTGAAGACATCAAAACTATGAAATAACACTTATGGTATCATGTAGTAACCAAAAAAGTGTTAAACAAATCAAACTATATTTTATATTTGAGATTCTTCAAATAGCCACCCTTTGCCTTGATGACAGCTTTGCACACTCTTGGCATTCTCTCAACCAGCTTCACCTGGAATGCTTTTCCAACAGCCTTAAAGGAGTTCCCACATATGCTGAGCACTTGTTGGCTGCTTTTCCTTCACTCTGCTGTCCGACTCATCCCAAACCATCTCAATTGGGTTGAGGTTGGGGGATTGTGGAGGCCAGGTCATCTGATGCAGCACTCCGTCACTCTCCTTCTTGGTAAAATAGCCCTTACACAGCCTGGAGGTGTGTTGGATCAAAACAAATGATAGTTCCACTAAGCCCAAACCAGATGGGATGGCGTATCGCTGCAGAATGCTGTGGTAGCCATGCTGGTTAAGTGTGCCTTGAATTCTAAATAAATCACAGACAGTGTCAGCAGCAAAGCACCCCCACACCATAACAACTCCTCCTCCATGCTTTACGGTGGGAACTACACATGCAGAAATCCTCTGTTCACCCACACCGCGTCTCACAAAGACACAGCGGTTGGAACCAAAAATCTCACATTTTGACTCCAGACGAAAGGCAAATTTCCACCGGTCTAATGTCCATTGCTCGTGTTTCTTGGCCCAAGCAGGTCTCTTCTTCTTATGGGTGTCCTTTAGTAGTGGTTTCTTTGCAGCAATTCGACCATGAAGGCCTGATTTACACTGTCCCCTCTGAACAGTTGATGTTGAGATGTGTCTGTAAGTTGAACTCTGTGAAGCATTTATTTGGGCTGCAATTTCTGAGGCTAGTAACTCTAATGAACTTATCCACTGCAGCAGAGGTAACTCTGGGTCTTCCATTCCTGTGGCGGTCATGAGAGCCAGTTTCATCATAGCGCTTGATGGTTTTTGCGACTGCACTTGAAGAAACTTTCAAAGTTCTTGAAATGTTCTGTATTGACTGACCTTCATGTCTTAATGTAATGATTGACTGTCGTTTCTCTTTGCTTATTTGAGCTGTTCTTGCCATAATATGGACTTGGTATTTTACCGAGTAGGGCTATCTTCTGTATACCCCCCTACCTTGTCACAACACAACTGATTGGCTCAAACACATTAAATTAACTTTTAAGAAGGCACACCTGTTAATTGAAATGCATTCCAGGTGACTACCTCATGAAGCTGGTTGAGAGAATGCCAAAAGTGTGCAAAGCTGTCATCAAGGCAAAGGGTGGCTATTTGAAGAATCTCAAATATAAAATATATTTTGATTTGTTTAACACTTTTTTCGTTACTACATTAATCCATATGTGTTATTTCATAGTTGTGATGTCTTCACTATTATTCTACAATGTAAACATTTTTAAAAATAAAGGAAAACCCTTGAATGAGTAGGTGTGTCCAAACTTTGGACTGGTAGTGTATGTTTCACAAGTTTGGACAGCACAGTACATAACAGTACAGCACAGTACAGTACAGAAAATTAGAGTATAGTTCAATACATTACAGTACAGTACATTACAGCACAGTAGAGCACAGTAGAGTACATTAGTGCTACTGTGCTGTAATTTGATGTCCAAACTTGTGAAACATAGACGTCTATGATTGGTTCAGATTTGGTCCTATCCGGACCAACCGAATTCGGTCTTGTTTGGTGGTGGAGCTCGTTAAAGTAATAGCCAGTGTGGAGAATGTTACCCAAATATGCAAAGGGAGATATTGTATATTTCTACCTTTGTGTACCTATTTAGGATACAGAACCATGAAGAGAATGACATTAATATCCATAACTATGCATTTCTGTGTAGTAAAGATCAGGGACCCCATGATGAAATTCCGTTACTACAATTCTGTTACCGGGTGTATATTATTATTATTATTATTATTATTATTATTATTATTATTATTATTATTATTATGTAGTTCAATAACCAAAATATATATAGCTGACACCCCATTATTTCTGCAGATATCTTTGAATCTTAATTTGGAGAAGAAAGCCCCAAAAATTGTCAAAGACTCCAGTCACCCAAGTCATAGACTCTTCTCTCTGCTACCGCACGGCAAGTGGTACCGGAGCGCCAAGTCTAGGACCTGTCACGATTCAGACAGACGACCAGGGGACCACAATTGCGTCACACCAGAAAGTTTATTAAACTTAAGGGAAAAGGGAAGTAGGGAGTGAATGAAGGCTCCAGGGGTAACAGGGATCCCGTCCAATGCGCTGGGTCTGTGCCCCCCCCAGTGGCAGCGATGCGTCCTATGAAGCCGGTGGTGGGTGGTCCAGAAGTCCTGGGGGGGGGGGAGACACAGACACAACAGGGCGGAATGAAACCAGGCAGCAGTACAGTTCAAGGGAAATCCAAAATACGTAGTAGCAAGGCAGAAGGCTGGTCAGAGTTACCGGGATTGAAGAGTAGTCAGGAGTCGTAATGGCAGAAGCAGGTCTGGATCTCCTGAGGCAGAAGAGTATCCAAAAAACAGGCAGGTCCGGGGGTCACAAAACCAGGGTGAGCCAGAAGCGCGAGCAAACAGGTTCCGGGTGTGAGCTTTGCAGACGATCTGACACCGGAGAGCTGAAAGACAGGGCCTTAAATACTGGGAGAGGTTAGTGGGTAATGCAGCGCAGCTGGCAGAGTAATTAGAGCCGAGCAGAGCAGGGACAGGTGGAGCTAGTTAGGCTGAGTAGAGAGAGGGAGGTGAGCAGAGTGGAAGATAGTGGAAACAAATTAAGGTGGTAACCCGGTGGAGTGAGAGGGCTCATGACAGAACCCCCCAAGGGACGGCCCCAGAAGTCCCAAGAGCAACACCACGCCGGGCGGGAGGAGGGGAGCCGGAGGAGGGCTAGAACTCCTCCGAACGGTCCGAGTGAACGTCCTCATCCTCGGAGGAAGCCGGAGGGCCGTGGTCGGGAGATGGGACAGGTCCCGAGACAGGATCAGGCACAGGACAGGAAGCCGAGCGGGCCGGACGGTTAGGGACCCCTCTGGGGCGGCCCCTACGGATTGCAGGTTGATCAGGATGCCGTTGGTGGAAAGCGGTGATGAGAGTCCTATCCACAATCCGACTAGCTGGCACCCAGGTCCTTTCCTCAGGTCCATAGCCCTCCCAGTCAATGAGGTACTGGAGACCCCTACCCCTCCGTCTGGACCGAAGCAGGCGGCGGACGGTGTAAACCAGGCCACCATCGACGAGCCGTGGAGGAGGAGGACCAGGCGCAGCAGGGACCAGCGGACTCTCATGGATGGGCTTAATCTTAGACACATGGAAAGTGGGGTGCACCCTCAGGGAATTAGGCAGTTGGAGCCGGACAGCAGTTGGGCTAATCACTCTTATGATAGGGAATGGGCCAATGAACCGAGGTGCCAGCTTCTGCGACTCCACCCTGAGTGGCAGGTTCTTCGATGACAACCACACCCTTTGACCAACATGGTAGGTGGGAGCAGGAATTCTCCGACGGTTGGCCCCGGTAGTGTAGCTGGCAACGGACCTGAGGAGTGTGGCTCGGGCTTGTGACCAGGTGCGGCGACATCGACGGGCAAAAGCAAGTGCAGATGGGCAAGTAACCTCCTCCTCCTGGCTGGCAAATAGAGGAGGCTGGTATCCATAAACACATTGGAAAGGGGACATACCGATGGCAGAGCAGGTCAGAGAATTGTGTGCGTACTCCACCCATGTCAATTGCTGCGACCAGGAGTGGGGGTTGCGTGAAGTCATGCATCGCAGTGCCTTCTCGAGCTCCTGATTAGCCCGCTCTGACTGCCCATTGGATTGGGGATGGAATCCGGAAGTCAGACTGACTGTGGCTCCCAGCAGGTGACAGAACTCCTTCCAAAAAGCGGAGGAGAATTGTGGACCACGGTCAGAAACAACATCCCTTGGCAGTCCGTGGATCCGGAAGACGTGTTCCAGGACCACCTGGGCGGTCTCCTTGGCGGTTGGGAGCTTGGGGAGGGGAATGAAGTGTGCCATCTTGCTGAAACGGTCAACGATGGTGAGAATGACGGTCATGCCACTTGAAGGGGGGCAGCCCCGTGACAAAGTCAAGGGCGATGTGAGACCAGGGACGTCTGGGCACAGGCAGGGGCTGCAGCAATCCGGCTGGGGGCTGGCAGGACGACTTGTGTTGGTTGCAGATGGGGCAGGCTTGGACGAATTCCCGTACATCCTTCCTCAGAGAGGGCCACCAGAACCTCTGGGCGAGCAGGTTGTAAGTGCGGGTGGAGCCAGGGTGACAAGCTAGGCGGGAGTCATGTCCCCACTGAATGACCTGGGACCTCAGGTCTTCGGGGACAAAAAGGCGGTCAGCTGGGCAAGTGCTGGGACCTGGCTGGTTACGGAGAGCCTCCAGCACCTGTTCCTCAACAGCCCAGGTCAGAGCTGCAACGATGCAGGGACTTGGCAGAATCGACACAGGATCCTTGGAGGGGTTGTCATCCTTCTGGAATTGACGGGAGAGGGCGTCTGGCTTGGTGTTGCGTGATCCAGGCCGGTATGACAGAGTGAAATTAAACCTGGTGAAGAACAGGGCCCAGCGGGACTGCCTGGAGTTCAACCGTTTGGCCGTGCGGATGTACTCCAAGTTCTTATGATCGGTCCAAACGAGAAATGGAATGGTGGACCCCTCCAGCCAGTGACGCCACTCCTCCAAGGCAAGCTTCACAGCCAGCAGCTCACGGTTCCCTATGTCGTAATTGCACTCAGAGGGGGACAACCGACGTGAGAAAAAGGCACAGGGATGGAGCTTCCTATCCTCCGCAGCCCACTGAGAAATCACAGCACCAACTCCCACATCCGAGGCGTCCACCTCCACAATGAATTGCCGGTCCACATCAGGCATCTGGAGGATGGGAGCGGAGGTGAACCTCACCTTGAGGGTACTGAAGGCTTTGTCGGCTGCTGGGGTCCAGGTGAAGGGTTGCTTGGTGCTGGTTAGAGCAGTGAGAGGGGCAGCAACGGTACTGTAGTTCCGGATAAACTTCCTATAGAAGTTAGCAAACCCCAGAAACTGTTGCAGCTTCTTTCTGTTCTCCGGAACTGGCCATGAAGTGACTGCTGATACTTTGGCAGGATCCATTTGGATACTTCCTTCTGCCACTATGTACCCCAGGAAGGCCACTGTCTTGACGTGAAACTCACATTTCTCTGCCTTGGCGTAGAGGGAATTCTCCAGAAGACGATGAAGGACTTGCTGGACATGGCGGGTGTGTTCAGACAGGTTTCTGGAGTAAATTAAGATGTCATCCAGGTAAACGAAGACAAACTTGTTTAACATGTCCCGCAGTACATCATTCACTAGAGCCTGGAACACAGCAGGAGCATTGGTGAGGCCAAAAGGCATAACCAGATACTCGTAGTGGCCTGTTGGTGTATTGAATGCGGTTTTCCATTCATCTCCCTCCCGGATCCGCACTAGGTGGTAAGCGTTTCTGAGATCCAACTTGGTAAAAACAGTGGCTCCCTGGAGCAACTCAAAAGCAGAGGTGAGCAGAGGCAGAGGGTAACGGTTTTTCACTGTGATGTCGTTGAGTCCCCTGTAGTCGATGCAGGGGCGAAGAGATCCGTCCTTCTTCCCCCACAAAGAAGAAGCCAGCACCAGCAGGAGATGAAGATGAACGGATTAATCCTGCGGACAGAGAGCCATTGATGTAGTCCTCCATGGACTTTCTTTCAGGAGCAGACAACGAATAAAGACGACCCCTTGGAGGAGCTGTTCCAGGGAGGAGGTCGATGGCACAGTCGTACGGTCGGTGAGGGGGCAGAGATGTGGCTCTTGCTTTGTTAAACACCTCTCTGAGACCATGGTAGCATTCTGGGACATTGGAGAGGTCAGGAGCGGAGTTAGTAGGTACTGGCCGAGGGGGTAGTGCGGCAGCAAGCAGGCAGGTTCGGTGGCAGTCCTCTCCCCACTCCCTGATCACCCCGGTCACCCAGTCGAGCTGAGGGTTGTGCCGGGCGGAGCCATGGGTAACCCAGGATGAGGGGTTGGCCTGGAGAGGGGAGCAGGTGAAACTGGATAGTTTCTTGATGGTTTCCGGACAGACCCATCGAGACCGGGGCCGTGACATGAGTGACCGATCCGAGTAAGTGTCCGTCCAGTGCCCGGGCAGGAATAGGAGGTGTCAAACGGAGGTTCTCCAGTCCCAGTTGGCGTGCCAGCTTGATGTCCATTATGTTGGCTTCGGCGCCAGAATCCACCAGAGCAGCCAGGGTGTGAGTTGAGTCAGAGAGGCGGAGGTGAACTTGCAGCAGGGGTTTGCGGTCGGAGGACTGGATGGTCGTTGAACTCAACCGGACTCCCCCTACGCCCGGTGAGCTTCGGCCCTTTAAAGGGCAGGTTACCACACGATGTCCATCACCTCCACAATAGAGGCAGAGGTTTGAGGTGAAGCGGCGCTGGCGCTCTGCAGGAGTGAGGGAGGCTCGCCCAATCTCCATAGGCTCAGACTGATCAAGCTGACCTGGGTGAGTGGCAGTAGATGACAGGAGCCCAGTCGGATCTCTCCGAATGCCGGTAGTAGGTGGACCTTGGCGCCCCCTCTCACGACGACGGGTCTGTATCCTTCTGTCGATCCTGACAGTCAGTGCGATGGCTTCATCAAGAGTGGAAGGCAGTTCATGGGAGACCAACTCGTCCTTGATATAGTCAGCCAAACTATGGAAGAACGCGTCCACCAACGATGGTGTGTTCCAAGAACTTCGTCTAGCCAGGGTTCGGAAGTCGATGGAATGGTCTGCGACTGTACGTCTGCCTTGTCGAATACTGAACAGTTCACGAGACGCCTCTGCGGTGGGTGAATCCAGGTCAAACACCTTCAGCATCTCCTCAGCAAACAGGTCGAAGGTTGCACATGCGGGGGTTTGACGTTCGAACTCTGCTGTTCCCCAGAGTCGAGCTCGGCCCGTCAGGTGAGTGATGGCATACCCAACTTTAGCCCCCTCCGTGGCGAAGGTCCTTGGCTGCAAGGAGAACTGAAGTCGGCAGCTAGTCAGGAATGGCCGGACCTGGGTTGAATCGCCGTTGAACCGCTCGGGGTTTCCAATCTTGGGTTCCGGAGCAGCGGCTGCAATGACCGGGGCAGGTAACTCGGGGGCTGGGCTGGTGGGCAGACTGGCTGGGGTAAGGTTGGTGAGGAGTTGAATGATCATGGCGAGTTGTTGTTGCTGCTGCTGGAACTGCTGCTCATGCTCATCGGTTTCCATGTCGGGGAAAGTGTGCGCTGAGTCCATAATGGTCAGATCGTACTGTCACGATTCAGACAGACGACCAGGGGACCACAATTGCGTCACACCAGAAAGTTTATTAAACTTAAGGGAAAAGGGAAGTAGGGAGTGAATGAAGGCTCCAGGGGTAACAGGGATCCCGGTCCAATGCGCTGGGTCTGTGCCCCCCCAGTGGCAGCGATGCGTCCTATGAAGCCGGTGGTGGGTGGTCCAGAAGTCCTGGGGGGGGGGAGACACAGACACAACAGGGCGGAATGAAACCAGGCAGCAGTACAGTTCAAGGGAAATCCAAAATACGTAGTAGCAAGGCAGAAGGCTGGTCAGAGTTACCGGGATTGAAGAGTAGTCAGGAGTCGTAATGGCAGAAGCAGGTCTGGATCTCCTGAGGCAGAAGAGTATCCAAAAACAGGCAGGTCCGGGGGTCACAAAACCAGGGTGAGCCAGAAGCGCGAGCAAACAGGTTCCGGGTGTGAGCTTTGCAGACGATCTGACACCGGAGAGCTGAAAGACAGGGCCTTAAATACTGGGAGAGGTTAGTGGGTAATGCAGCGCAGCTGGCAGAGTAATTAGAGCCGAGCAGAGCAGGGACAGGTGGAGCTAGTTAGGCTGAGTAGAGAGAGGGAGGTGAGCAGAGTGGAAGATAGTGGAAACAAATTAAGGTGGTAACCCGGTGGAGTGAGAGGGCTCATGACAGGACCAAAAGACTCCTTAACAGCTTCTACCCCAAAGCTATAAGACTGCTGAACAATTGATCAAATGGCCACACTGACTATTTACATTGACACCCACCCATTTGTTTTTACACTGCTGCTACCCGCTGTCTATTATCTATGCATAGCCACTTTACCCCTACCTGCATGTCCAAATTACCTCGACTAACCTGTATCCCCGCACATTGACTCGGTACTGTTACCCCCTGTATATAGCCTCGTTATTGTTATTTTATTGTGTTACTATTTATTATTTTTTACTTTAGTTTATTTGGTAAATATTTTCTTAACTCTTTCTTGAACTGCATTGTTGGTTAAGGGCTTGTAATACAGTGAGGGAAAAAAGTATTTGATCCCCTGCTGATTTTGTACGTTTGCCCACTGACAAAGACATGATCAGTCTATAATTTTAATGGTAGGTTTATTTGAACAGTGAGAGACAGAATAACAACAAAAAAATCCAGAAAAATGCATGTCAAAAATGTTATAAATTGATTTGCATTTTAATGAGGGAAATAAGTATTTGACCCCCTCTGCAAAACATGACTTAGTACTTGGTGGCAAAACCCTTGTTGGCAATCACAGAGGTCAGACGTTTCTTGTAGTTGGTCACCAGGTGTGCACACATCTCAGGAGGGATTTTGTCCCACTCCTCTTTGCAGATCTTCTCCAAGTCATTAAGGTTTCGAGGCTGACGTTTGGCAACTCGAACCTTCAGCTCCCTCCACAGATTTTCTATGGGATTAAGGTCTGGAGACTGGCTAAGCCACTCCAGGACCTTAATGTGCTTCTTCTTGAGCCACTCCTTTGTTGCCTTGGCCGTGCGTTTTAGGTCATTGTCATGCTGGAATACCCATCCACGACCAATTTTCAATGCCCTGGCTGAGGGAAGGAGGTTCTCACCCAAGATTTGACGGTACATGGCCCCGTCCATCGTCCCTTTGATGCAGTGAAGTTGTCCTGTCCCCTTAGCAGAAAAACACCCCCAAAGCATAATGTTTCCACCTCCATGTTTGACGGTGGGGATGGTGTTCTTGGGGTCATAGGCAGCATTCCTCCTCCTCCAAACATTGCCAATGAGCTCAATTTTGGTCTCATCTGACCACAACACTTTCACCCAGTTCTCCTCTGAATCATTCAGATGTTCATTGGCAAACTTCAGACGGGCCTGTATATGTGCTTTCTTGAGCAGGGGGACCTTGCGGGCGCTGCAGGATTTCAGTCCTTCACGGCGTAGTGTGTTACCAATTGTTTTCTTGGTGACTATGGTCCCAGCTGCCTTGAGATCATTGACAAGATCCTCCCGTGTAGTTCTGGGCTGATTCCTCACCGTTCTCATGATCATTGCAACTCCACGAGGTGAGATCTTGCATGGAGCCCCAGTCCGAGGGAGATTGACAGTTCTTTTGTGTTTCTTCCATTTGCGAATAATCGCACCAACTGTTGTCACCTTCTCACCAAGCTGCTTGGTGATGGTCTTGTAGCCCATTTCAGCCTTGTGTAGGTCTACAATCTTGTCCCTGACATTCTTGGAGAGCTCTTTGGTCTTGGCCATGGTGGAGAGTTTGGAATCTGATTGATTGATTGCTTCTGTGGACAGGTGTCTTTTATACAGGTAACAAGCTGAGATTAGGAGCACTCCCTTTAAGAGTGTGCTCCTAATCTCAGCTCGTTACCTGTATAAAAGACACCTGGGAGCCAGACATCTTTCTGATTGAGAGGGGGTCAAATACTTATTTCCCTCATTAAAATGCAAATCAATTTATAACATTTTTTTGATGTTATTCTGTCTCCTACTGTTCAAATAAACCTACCATTAAAATTATAGACTGATCATGTCTTTGTCAGTTGGCAAACGTACAAAATCAGCAGGGGATCAAATACTTTTTTCCCTCACTGTAAAGCATTTCACGGTAAGGTCTACACCTGTTGTATTTGGCGAATGTGACAAATAAAGTTTGATTTGATTTGGAGCAGATATTTAAGGATTTTTGAAAACTTGTTCACTGAGGGAGATTTTCCCTAAATTATGTTACCAAACTTTGCATCTGAACAGTTCTTCCAGTAAATGTGTTTTTGTAAAATGTTCTGTGTAAATAGTTAAAAGTAGTAATTGTGCATAAAGTTGTATGGTTTATTGAACTTTGAAATCAATGGTTTTTGTTTGGCATACATTTTAAGTAACAAATCTGAGTCTCAGCGCAATTCAGTTATCGTGGAATTGCCCTTTACAAACCAACATCTAGACAGAATGAGTCATAATAACACAGCAAAGCCCAAAAGAACCAATCATGTTCATCATCTTTGCCTCTTGTTTCTATGGTTTCCGCCAGGTGAGCTACCGTGCCAGACAGGGCATGACCCACCGAGCCATCATAAAGATGATAGCAGTCTGGGTCCTGGCCTTTCTCCTCTATGGCCCTGCCATCATCTTCTGGGAGCTGGTGGTGGGGAAGAGCCGCGTCCCGGAGGATGAATGCTACGCTGAGTTCTACTACACCTGGTACTTCCTCCTCAGTGCCTCCATGTTGGAGTTCTTCTCCCCCTTAATCTCTGTATCCTTCTTCAACCTCAGCATCTACCTCAACATCCGTCGGAGGAGGCTCCGGAACAGAGATGAGGCTAGTGGACAGGCCTATGCGCCCGATGGACAGCCCTCTCACCTGGGGAGAGGGGAATGCCTCCGCCTCACCTCCCTCTTCTCCCGGAACTCGGTAGTGGTTAAGAAGCTGTCTAGCGCTGTGTCGGTACAGGAGAGGGGATCAGGCTCAGGGTCCTTCCACTCCCAGACCTTCCATCCCCCCTTGGAGCGGCAGGACACCTCCTCCACTAGGGGCACCCAGCGCAGCTGCCTGTCAAGGGACAAGAAGATTGCCAAGTCGCTGGCTGTCATCGTGTGTGTATTTGCTGTGTGCTGGGCGCCCTACACCCTCCTGATGATCATCAGAGCCGCCTGTAAGGGACGCTGTGTCCAGCACCACTGGTACGAGGTCACCTTCTGGCTGCTGTGGCTCAACTCAGCCATTAACCCTTTCCTCTACCCGCTCTGTCACAGCAGCTTCCGCAGGGCCTTCGGCAGGATCCTGTGTCCCAGGCAGAGGTCAGCTCAGCTGGCCACCAACTGACCTGCAGTATGGCCAATGACTTAAGGGCCTCTACTGTATCATGTGATGGATGGGCCAAGAGCCAGAGAGGTGGTGATACACACATTAAACACTTTACTGTACATAGACTCAAAAGAGATAATCAAGATTCAACTGATACTTTAGCAATTAACATTTTTAATGGAACAAAACAGATTGTCTTGCATGTGATAGGCCAGTGGCCAGAGAAGTGGGGTGAATCTCAAAAGCCAAAATGATTGTAAGAGAAGCACTTTACATAGACTCAAAGGCGATACTACTCACTGGGCACAAACTGGGTGAATCAACGTTGTTGACGTGGAATCTAAGTGGAAAATACATTGGATTTGAAAAAAGTCATCAACTGTTGTTTTGAGGGTGAAATTTCTACCACAGAATTATGTCATCATGGTAACCAAATTTCAACATAGACAAACATTGTATAAAATATATTGAATTTGTACCTTTAAAACACTGTCAGATTTTCAATATATCCACTACCAGAAGAAAATAAAAACAATAGGCTGGGCAGCACCTCCTACTGGAGGATGTATTTATCTACAGATACCCTTTGGTCTTCTATCCAAGGTTTTAACCAAGCCCTGTTTAGCTATGTTATTTGTCACTGACTATTACCAATGCGCTATCATGAGAATGATTCTTGAGAGTTCTCCACTTAAAAACTAAATAGATTCACTGTTGCTATCGAAGTCATTCCGAAGGGTAGGTTTAATGTAGCAAATGAAAAGTGACCATACTTTATCACTCATATACTGTATCATCAATGATGCTATTTAGGCCTATATACAGTAGAATGTGTAAAGTCATCAACAGCTGTTGTTTCAATTCAATAGGCCTAGGGTTTCAAGCTGTGGTTGATTTGAAATGTAATTATATTTAGTGGTATTGAATTGTGTTTGGTTGTCAACGCAACCAAGTATCAACATTTGAAGGAGTTGTATCTTCTTCTTGTCTATGTTCCATCTGTGCCACTGACTTAATTAATAATTTATATGTTTGATTCATGTCTACATCTCAACCAACAATCTAAGTTAAAGAATAGGATGGAGATGGAGAAATGAATCCAACATATACATTAATTGTATATGAATTGAAGCCAGGCTAAGTCAGTGGTACAGTTGGAACTTTGTATTTGTACAGTGGCTTGCGAAAGTATTCACCCCCCTTGGCATTTTTCCTATTTTTTTGCCTTACAACCTGGAATTAAAATGGATTTTTTTGGGGTTTGTATCATTTGATTTACACAACATGCCTACCACTTTGAAGATGCAAAATATTTTTTCTTGTGACAGAAAAAAGAAATAAGACAAAAAAACAGAAAACTTGAGCGTGCATAACTATTCACCCCCCCAAAGTCAATACTTTTTAGAGCCACCTTTTGCAGCAATTACAGCTGCAAGTCTCTTGGGGTATGTCTCTATAAGCTTGGCACATCTAGCCACTGGGATTTTTGCCCATTCTTCAAGACAAAACTGCTCCAGCTCCTTCAAGTTGGATGGGTTCCGCTGGTGTACATACCACAGATTCTCAATTGGATTGAGGTCTGGGCTTTGACTAGGCCATTCCAAGACATTTCAATGTTTCCCCTTAAACCACTCGAGTGTTGCTTTAGCAGTATGCTTAAGGTCATTGTCCTTCTGGAAGGTGAACCTCTGTCCCAGTCTCAAATCTCTGGAAGACTGAAACAGGTTTCCCTCAAGAATTTCCCTGTATTTAGCGCCATCCATCATTCCTTCAATTCTGACCAGTTTCCCAGTCCCTGCCAATGAAAAACATCCCCACAGCATGATGCTGCCACCACCATGCTTCACTGTGGGGATGGTGTTCTCGGGGTGATGAGAGGTGTTGGGTTTGTGCCAGACATAGTGTTTTCCTTGATGGCCAAAAAGCTCAATTTTAGTCTCAACTGACTAGAGTACCTTCTTCCATGTGTTTGGGGAGTCTCCCACATGCCTTTTGGCGAACACCAAACGTGTTTGCTTATTTATTTCTTTAAGCAATGTCTTTTTTCTGGCCACTCTTCCGTAAAGCCCAGCTCTGTGGAGTGACCGGCTTAAAGTGGTCCTATGGACAGATACTCCAATCTCCGCTGTGGAGCTTTGCAGCTCCTTCAGGGTTATCTTTGGTCTCTTTGTTGCCTCTCTGATTAATGCCCTCCTTGCCTGGTCCGTGAGTTTTGGTGAGCGGCCCTCTCTTGGCAGGTTTGTTGTGGTGCCATATTCTTTCAATTTTTTAATAATGGATTTAATGGTGCTCCGTGGGATGTTTAAAGTTTCTGATATTTTTTTATAACCCAACCCTGATCTGTACTTCTCCACAACTTTGTCCCTGACCTGTTTGGAGAGCTCCTTGGTCTTCATGGTGCCGCTTGCTTGGTGGTGCCCCTTGCTTAGTGGTGTTGCAGACTCTGGGGCCTTTCAGAACAGGTGTATTTGTACTGAGATCATGTGACAGATCATGTAACACTTAGATTGCACACAGGTGGACTTTATTTAACTAATTATGTGACTTCTGAAGGTAATTGGTTGCACCAGATCTTATTTAGGGGGTTCATAGCAAAGGGGGTGAATATATATGCTCGCACCACTTATTTTTTAGAATTCTTTGAAATAAGTTATTTTTTTCATTTCACTTCACCAATTGGGACTATTTTGTGTATGTCCATTACATGAAATCCAAATAAAAATCAATTTAAATTACAGGTTGTAATGCGACAAAATAGGAAAAATGCCAAGGGGGATGAATACTTTTGCACTGTAGGGCCGGATACAATGACTTCGTGCTTAAAACCTCTGTTTAGGTTCTCTAAGTCTAATGACTAACATCTTCAGTCCTGATACTGAAAAAAACTTGGACCTGAAAATGGTGTATAGCTGCTGTGCTTACCTGTGCTTTACTGTAACATTTCAGTACACAGACCTTGTCACAAAGTCATATAGTTGAAGTTAGGTTGGAGTCATTAAAACTTGTTTTTCAACCACTACACAAATTTCTTTTTAACAAACTATAGTTTTGGCAAGATGGTTAGGACACAAGTCATTTGTCCAACAATTGTTTACAGACAGGTTTTTTCACTTATAATTCACTGTATCACAATTCCAGTGGGTCAGACGTTTACATACACTAAGTTGACTGTGCCTTTAAACAGCTTGGAAAATTCCAAAAAATGATGTCGTGGCTTTATAAGCTTCTGATAGGATAATTGACATCATATTTGTCAATTGGAGGTGTACCTGTGAATGTATTTCAAGGCCTACCTTCAAACTCTGTGCCTCTTTGCTTGACATCATGGGAAAATCAAAAGAAATCAAAACGCCAAGGGGGGTGAATACTTTTGCAAAGCACTGTATTTATTAAGGATCCCCATTAGCTGCTTCCAGGGCAGCAGCTACTCTTCCTGGGGTCCAGCAACATTAAGGCAGTTATATACAATTTAAAATATTACATGACATTACATTTCATAGCACTTTTCACAACACATTAAGTGTGTGCCCTCAGGCCACTACTCTATTATCACATATTTACAATACAACATCTGTAGAGTGCGTGTCTTATCATGTGTATGTGTGACTGTGCCTGTTTGTGTGTCTCTTCAGTCCCCTGTTCCATAAGGTGTATTTTTTATCTGTTTTTTTTAAATCTGATTGTACTGCTTGCATCAGTTACCTGATGTGGAATAGAGTTCCATGTAGACATGGTTCTATGTAGTACTGTGCACCTCCCATAGTCCGTTCTTGACTTGGGGATTGTGAAGACACCTTTGGTGGCATGTCTTGTGGGGTATGCATGTGTGCTAATAATCTAAACAGACAGCTCGGTACATTCAGCATGTCAACACTTCTTACAAAAACAAGTAGTGATGAAGTCAATCTCTCCTCCACTTTGAGCCATGAGAGATGTACAGGCATATTATTAATGTTATCTCTCCGAAAGCAGAAGATAAATCTCCTTCAAATGTTGATATTTGGTTGTGTTGACGGCATTGGTCACTTGCACCATGTACTTTTAATGTAATCTCAACTGCAATCTAGGTCATTTCGTTCTGCTATTAGATGAAGCACAGTGATAACACATTAATCTGTTGTATACCTAAACAAAATCTCAGACATAGTTTTCTAATTTGAACTTTGCAGTGTTTTTTGAAAGCAGTGATAGACATTTGGTTGACAATTAAACAAAACATCTGACATTGCTTTTCCATTGGAATTTGGTTGTTCTTTTAGATGGTTGAATGCATAATGATAACATTATGAAAATTCAACTAACTTTTGGCTGTCTTTTTGAGTGGGTGAATAGGCCTATAGGTTGTAATCTCATTGATCAACGTCTTAACCAAATATTACCCAATTATCCACGTTGAAATGACGTGGTGTTCCCAGGGGTAATGACCAAATCTGATATTTTACCAATTAAAATATTGGATAGAACAAAACAGATTGTCATATTGACTGCTGTTTACAAAAGTGTATTTGAAGAGTAGATTTGAATGTATTATGAGCATGTGCATGACAATGTTTGTTTTCTGTGAAGTCTGAATTTTGTGCAAATGTACAGTATTCATCAAATGATATGGCACCAAGGTACTATGTGGCCCATGTGAATTCATGCTTGTCATCAGTATCATAAGACCAATATTTGGTGTATTAATAAAAAAAACAATCATGTTTAACTTCACTTTGATATCAAACCTCGAAAAGGTTTTAATGTAGTACCTTTTTGAATGATACTGGTTCACTCTGGCCCACCTCTCTCTACCTTTGGTCACAGAAATAAAGAAATGGAGAAAGCAACAGAAGTGTCATGTTTCTTTTTCTTTTCAGAAACAGCCCACTATCTTCCTCTGCTGTCATGATTCTGCCACTACTTTCTTTGTTTCAGCATCTTTGCTTATCAAACATTGACCAACATTAACTGATATGTCAACATTTATTAGCAGGAATGACCATATAGGCCAGATTCAATTGCATTATATAAGAAGGCATTTTATTGAATGACAAACGGATGGTAATTCAAAGTATTTGTTTCTTTTGTACCATATGGATAATGAACTTTGTGTACAAGAGTGAATTCGCCACTAGATGTCACTGTGCATCTTCTAGCTTTTGTTTGTATCAACACCCTATGTGTACCCATAGATACTGACTGCATCAATACTCTGGATTGATAAAAAATAATTATAATAACAGAACAACTGATTATTTTGAGGCCTTTATTTTCTTATGATTTAGTTACACTTTATTCATTCAAGAAATCCACGTGTAAAATGTTTAACCCTGTCATTTTTATAATTTTATACTGTGCTGTATCATTGATTTAAAAAAAAAAGATGTCACCAACATTGGTCTATTAGAAAGGATAAGACACTGAGATGCAGCCTTGTTTTGAATACGTTGCTTGGCCTCAATGAGACACAGTGCTTGACAGTGAACTTTCCAGGCCAAAACCTGCAAGTAAATTCCACAAATTGGGTCATTGCTGTGGAGAACGCTTCTGGGTCATCTACAGTAGTACTAAATCTTCAACAGACCACACAAAATAAATTGTGGAGAGTCACTCCTGTGTTATGATATAGATTAGGGTGGTTCTGTCAGGGTGATGGTGAGTTATTAGATGTATAATTACAACGTTATGCTAGATAGTGAGAAGGGCCTTTGGTTTGCAGGTGCCTGGGGTCCCAGTGTTGCCATTGTCTGTGTGCACATCTGGGCGAGCTGGCCCTGCATGGTCAGGTGTTGCCTGCCTGCCTGGGAATAAGGCCACAGCTGCAGGGTGCAAAGCTCCTCTCCCTCCTCTGTATGGTGGCGAGGGATAACAGACAGACCTGGGTTAAAATTGTATTCAAAATCTTTAAAATTATATAGCTGTGCTTGACTGAGCTTGCCTGGGACATAATTATTCAAAAAGTGCAAACCCCTCCTATATGGCACTCCAGGTAGGCTCAAGCAAATGCTCAAAGTATATGAAAGATTGCAAATACTATTTGAACCCAGGTCTGGGGGACAGAGACACACGTGCCTAGAGGCACGGGATGCAGCAATAGCAGTAGGAAGAGCATTTCCCTACGGTAGGGATGGATTACTGCACTCATCAGCAAAACACCAAACCTCAGCTTTTCCTGCATGTTTCTAAATGCTAAAACAAGCTCCACTAAGGGATATCTATTCTGCGCTAGGTAAGTGATATTAGGAAAGATAGTGTGATTGATAGCACTGATAGATTAAAATGTCATGGGGTTTGTGGCAATATGTTTTTAAATGTGGCCTTATTTTTAATATGTTTTTAAATGTGGCCAATCAGTGTAGATGAAGGGGAGGAAACAGGTTAAAGAAGGATTTTTAAGCCTTGAGACAATTGAGACATGGATTGTGTATGTGTGCCATTCAGAGACAAAATATTTAAGTGCCTTTGAACAGTGTATCAGGTGCACCGGTTTGAGTGTGTCAAGAACTGCAACACTGCTGGGTTCTTCACGCTTAACAGTTTCCCGTGTGTATCAAGAATGGTCCACCACCCAAAGGACATCCAGCCAACTTGACACAACTGTGGGAAGCATTGGTGTCAACATGGGCCAGCATCTCTGTGGAATGCTTTCGACACATGCCCTGACCAATTGAGGCTGTTCTGAGTGCAAAAGGGGTTACAACTCAATTAGGAAGGTGTTCCTGTGTTAACTGTGTGTGGCTTTGAGCATGTGTGTGTGTGTGTGTGTGTGTGTGTGTGTGTGTGTGTGTGTGTGTGTGTGTGTGTGTGTGTGTGTGTGTGTGTGTGTGTGTGTGTAGGAAGACCTTTGAACATCTGTGACCCCGAGCAATGTGTCTGCGACCTCAAATGGAGTGCACCTGTGCCCCTTAAGTTTATAGAGCCCATTATCGGAGTGGCGAAGTGGTTTTCAGATGGAGATGGGGGCCTATATAACCCCATTCATGAGAACCTCTCAGGAGTTAACCACTCAGAAGTCCTTCGTGTATACAGTGGCTTGAGAAAGTATTCACCCCCCTTGAAATTGTGCCTATTTTGTTGCCTTACAACCTGGAATTAAAATGGAGTTTTTGGGCGTTTGTATCATTTGATTTATACAACATGCCTACCACTTTGAAGATGCAAAATATTTTTTCTTGTGAAACAAACAAGAAATAAGACAAAAAACAGAAAACCTGAGCATGCATAACTATTCACCCCCCCAAAGTCAATACTTTTTAGAGCCACCTTTTGCAGCAATTACAGCTGCAAGTCTCTTGGGGTATGTCTCTATAAACTTGGCACATCTAGCCACTGGGATTTTTGCCCATTCTTCAAGGCAAAACTGCTCCAGCTCCTTCAAGTTGGATGGGTTCCGCTGGTGTGCAGCAATCTTTAAGTCATACCACAGATTCTCAATTGGATTGAGGTCTGGGCTTTGACTAGGCCATTCCAATACATTTAAATGTTTCCCCTTAAACCACTCGAGTGTTGCTTTAGTAGTATGCTTAGGGTCATTGTCCTTCTGGAAGGTGAACCTCTGTCCCAGTCTCAAATCTCTGGAAGACTGAAACAGGTTTCCCTCAAGAATTTCCCTGTATTTAGCGCCATCCATCATTCCTTCAATTCTGACCAGTTTCCCAGTCCCTGCCAATGAAAAACATCCCCACAGTGAAGCATGGTGGTGGCAGCATCATGCTGTGGGGATGTTTTTTGGGGATGGTGTTCTCGGGGTGATGAGAGGTGTTGGGTTTGTGCCAGACATAGCGTTTTCCTTGATGGCCAAAAAGCTAAATTTTAGTCTCAACTGACTAGAGTACCTTCTTCCATGTGTTTGGGGAGTCTCCCACATGCCTTATTTATTTCTTTAAGCAATGTCTTTTTTCTGGCCACTCTTCCGTAAAGCCCAGCTCTGTGGAGTGAATGGTTTAAAGTGGTCCTATGGACAGATACTCCAATCTCCGCTGTGGAGCTTTGCAGCTCCTTCAGGGTTATCTTTGGTCTCTTTGTTGCCTCTCTGATTAATGCCCTCCTTGCCTGGTCCGTGAGTTTTGGTGGGCGGCCCTCTCTTGGCAGGTTTGTTGTGGTGCCATATTCTTTCCATATTTTTATAATGGATTTAATGGTGCTCCGTGGGATGTTCAAAGTTTCTGATATTTTTTTATAACCCAACCCTGATCTGTACTTCTCCACAACTTTGTCCCTGACCTGTTTGGAGAGCTCTTTGTTCTTCATGGTGCCACTTGCTTGGTGGTGCCCCTTGCTTAGTGGTGTTGCAGACTCTGGGGCCTTTCAGAACAGGTGTATATATACTGAGATCATGTGACAGATCATGTGACACTTAGATTGCACACAGGTGGACTTTATTTAACTAATTATGTGACTTCTGAAGGTAATTGGTTGCACCAGATCTTATTTAGGGGCTTCATAGCAAAGGGGGTGAACACATATGCACGCACCACTTTTCCGTTATTTATTTTTTAGAATTCTTTGAACAAGTTATTTTTTTCATTTCACTTCACCAATTTAGACTATTTTGTGTATGTCCATTACATGAAATCCAAATAAAAATCCATATAAATGACAGGTTGTAATGCAACAAAATAGGAAAAACGCCAAGGGGGATGAATACTTTTGCAAGGCACTGTAGGGCCGGATATAATGACTTCATGCTTAAAACCTCTGTTTAGGTTCTCTAAGTCTAATGACTAACATCTTCAGTCCTGATACTGAAAAAAACTTGGACCTGAAAATTGTGTATAGTTGCTGTGCTTACCTGTGCTTTACTGTAACATTTCAGTACACAGACCTTGTCACAAAGTCATTGTCACAGGATATTTCAATAGACACAGTTGAAGTTAGGTTGGAATTAATACTCGTTTTTTAACCACTACACAATTTTCTTTTTAACAAACTATAGTTTTGGCAAGACGGTTAGGACATCTACTTTGTGTATGACACAAGTAATTTTTTCAACAATTGTTTACAGACAGGTTATTTCACTTATAATTCACTGTATCACAATTCCAGTGGGTCAGAAGTTTACATACGCTAAGTTGACTGTGCCTTTAAACAGCTTGGAAAATTCCAAAAAATGATGTCATGGCTTTAGATCCTTCTGATAGGCTAATTGACATCATATTTGTCAATTGGAGGTGTACCTGTGGATGTATTTCAAGGCCTACCTTCAAACTCAGTGCCTCTTTGCTTGACATCTTGGGAAAATCAAAAGAAATCAGCCAAGATCTCAGAAAAAAAATTGTAGACCTCCACAAGTCTGGTTCATCCTTGGGAGCAATTTCCAAACGCCTGAAGGTACCACGTTCATCTGTACAAACAACAGTACGCAAGTATAAACACCATGGGACCACACAGCCGTCATACCGCTCAGGAAGGAGACGCGTTCTTTCACCTAGAGATTAACGTACTTTGGTGCGAAAAGTGCAAATCAATCCCAGAACAACAGCAAAGGACCTTGTGAAGATGCTGGAGGAAACAGGTACAAAAGTATCTATATCCACAGTAAAACGAGTCCTATATCGACATAACCTGAAAGGCCGCTCAGCAAGGAAGAAGCCACTGCTCCAAAACCGCCATAAAAAAGACAGACTACGGTTTGCAACTGCACATGGGGACAAAGATCGTACTTTTTGGAGAAATGTCCTCTGGTCTGATGAAACAAAAATATAACTGTTTGGCCATAATGACCATCGTTATGTTTGGAGGAAAAAGGATGGGCTTTCAAGCCGAAGAACACCATCCCAACCGTGAAGCACAGGGGTGGCAGCATTATGCTGTGGGGGTGCTTTGGTGCAGGAGGGACTGGTGCACTTCACAAAATAGATGGCATCATGAGGAAGGAAAATTATGTGGATATATTGAAGCAACATCTCAAGACATCAGTCAGGAAGTTAAAGCTTGGTCGCAAATGGGTCTTCGTGGAAGGCTCCCCGAAACGTTTGACCCAAGTTAAACAATTTAAAGGCAATGCTACCAAATACTAATTGAGTGTATGTAAACTTCTGACCCACTGGGAACATGATGAAATAAATAAACGCTGAAATAAATAATTCTCTCTGCGATTATTCTGACATTTCACATTCTTAAAATAAAATGGTGATCCTAACTGACCTAAGACAGGGAATTTTAAGTTGGATTAAATGTCAGGAATTGTGAAAAACTGAGTTTAAATGTATTTGGCTAAGGTGTATGTAAACTTCCGACTTCAACTGTATGAAGGCCAAAGCACCTTGAGAACAGATCCATAGGTCGACAGTGGAAAGGGAAAAGAAAACACAGGAGGGAGGTGAGGCCTTCCTCCTTCACCCCACACAGTGCTTGACTGTGACCTGACCTCCTTTGAGATGGTGATTGACCAGGGTCGCTGCTGTTCAATGTAACCCCCAGGCTGTTCACTTATCATCCAACTGAAAGGTAAACCACACTCAATATTTCATAGACAGAATATTTTGAAAAGCTAGTTTTTTTCACCTCTTTACGTATTCCTTTCTTCCTTCCGCTTTTCCGGGACACAGCGTTTCCTGACTGGAGCTTAAATAATTCCATTGGAATCCTCTTAGGATGGGTTCCCAGCACTTGGCAATTAAACAATTACATTTAATCAGCACGGGGCGACGCTTCCAGTCACCCTCATTTCAGACGTTGATTAAAAGCAGTTCTGCAGTGGTTATTGCAGACGACTTTAGAACACTGCAGTTCACATAGGTTTACTGCATGGTGATGTGGCGGGTGATGTGAGGGGTCAGATTGGATGGCATTATGACAGGTTCACTGGTGGGTGAGAGGGACGAGACAAGGGCTTTCTTCTCCTGATAACTACAGGAGAAATGACAGCTTCACAGTCAGTAGACCTGCATGCACTGTCCCTAATCAGACATTGTTAAATTACACAAGAGACATTTTGACTCCATGGCACAGTAGATTCAAATGAACAATAGTTAGTGCCAATAATTGCGTGTGTGTGCCCATTATAAGATAGGCATGTTTGTGTGTTTGGATTGACGCATCTTGACACGTTGTTCCATCATACCATGCAATCACGTCTTTCTGTATCTATGGAAAATCAGGAAAGAGCTTTTGATTTGTGAACCATGTTTGACATGGCATCATGCCTGAGTGAATGTGTGTGGCATAGAGCAGTCTGCTCTGTATATCCTGTCTTCACTCTCTCCTTCGGTATATCTCTTTGTCTCCTCCCCAAAAGGGCATAGAGAAGTTGCAGATGGAAGCATTGGAGGAGGAACCTAGGCTCTTCAAAAAAGAGGTGAGGACGGCATTGGGGAGGAGAGGAGAGGACAAAAGGAGCCCTTTTCTCTCTGTCTCCCCTCTCTACTGTGTCCTATCTCCCCTCTTCCCTGTCTCCCCTCTCTTCTGACTCCCCTCTCCCCTGTCTCCCCTCTCTACTGGCTCCCCTCTCTACAGTCTCCTATCTCCTCTCTCCTCTGACTCCCCTCCCCCTGTCGCGCTTCTCTACTGGCTCCTCTCTCCCCTGTCTCCCCTTTCTACTGTCTTCTATCTCCCCTCTCTGCTGTCTCCCATCCCCCCTGTCTCCCCTCTCTACTGACTTCCCTCTCTCTACTGCCTCCTATCTCCCCTCTCTTCTGACTCCCCTCTCCCCTCTCCCCTCTCCCCTCTCCCCTCTCCCCTCCACAGCACCATTGAGTTGCAAAAGAGGTCCAGGCCCATCCTCCTCTACTATAGTTCAACCCAGGTGCCTGTAGTGTTTCATAAGACAGACGCCCCTGCTGGATCTCCAGCCCTCTTAACTAGCAGCTTCCATCAGCTGGCAGTGGCAGACAGACAGAGGCCTTCAAGCTTTGTTGTAGAAGCGAGTTCACATTGCACTAGATCACTATTCTTTATAGATGGGAATATATAATGTGTGAGGTAAAGGGTCCACTGTTTTTATTTGATCAGTCGATCAGTCCTTTGTAGGACATTTACCATTGGTTTCAGATGGAGAAATAATTGAGTGAATGGAATACAAGGTCTGTTGTTGTAGATGTCCAGATGAGTGCATTGAGCTTGAGTCCCGTACCAGACACAGAGACAGAGATATGAGTCAGATACAAAAGCATATATGAATACATACAATGATGATTTATGGATGATAAATCTCAAATATAGATAACAGCCTTCCTCAGTGAGTCTGGGAATGTAGCCTACAGTATACTCAATAACAGTATCATAACGGCACTGTAACAATAGTCTCTTCTAATGACTTCCCCCAGTAACTCCTTGCCTCTACGTGTCTCGGGGGAGAGGCGCTACAAAAAGTGATAATTACATGAAATATACATAGAGAATAAAGAGAGCATGTTTACATAACCAGGCCCATAAATATCTGACTGAGAAGACATTGTGCTCCGACTCCTTTTAAGCTGATCTCCCAGGGATGCCATTTTAATGACATGATGGTTTAAAGAGATGCTGCTCCGTCTCGTTCCATATTTAATTAACTTTTCCTTTTCTGACGCGGCGGAGAGAAAAAAAGAGAGAGAAGAATAAAGAAAAGTGTGATAGAGACAAACACACGGTAGTGGAGGAGACAATAACAAATAGCTGGGACAAGGGAGAGAGAAGCGGGGGGAACATGATGAGACCTTGTCACGCTTTTGTGAGCTGTTTACAATACAAGATATGCAAGAGAGGAGAGGGACAGTGGGAGAGAGAGGGGAGGGAAAGGGGGAGATAGAATGAGGGAGAGGGAAAAAGACAGAGGGAAATAAGAGAGTTAAGGAGAGCGGGAATAGAGGGAAAAAGCAGTAAAGAAAAGGAGGGTGAGAGAAAGTAGGTAATAGAGGGATAGTGAGAGAAAAAGAAGAAGCAGGGGGAATGAGGCCTTCATCTCCCACGAGGCACCATTATAGAGCAATTCCTAGTTCACCAATAAGCACATGTAGGAAAACAAATGACAAACTAACTGGCATTATGAGGCAATACGATTAGCTCCCTTTCGTCCCAGCCTCAATAAGGCAAAACAAACAGAGACAAAAATAAGACTTAACAAAAAACACACCTAACATCCTCTGCTGGTAAAGCATTCAATCAAACATATCATATAAAACCACGGAATTACTGACTCAAGTCTAATTAGCACAAATACAACTAAATGAACTAAATTCATTATGGCTGTGTCTCTCTGTCTTTCATTCTCTATCTATCCCTGCCCATCTCAGATAAGTGGTTGTTTTCTTACTCTGCCCTCTCCTACACCCCCACACACTCAGAGTTAGAGCAGACACCATGTGAGCTCGGCTCTTCCTTCCTCCGTCCATCCCCCCTCCCTCCCTCCTGTGGCCCTGATGGCTAATGATCCCCGCTGCATCCTGAACTGGGAGAGGCTGAAGGTGAGTCTCTCCCTCTAGCCATCATCTCCCATCCCACCCCACTGCCCTAGCAGACCCACCAAGACAGCAAAACACTTAAAACAGGGGGATTCTTTTTGTATTCTCTCAAATGAATTAAACACCAAGCAATGAAATATAGACTATGTGGGGTCAAACCCACAGGAAGACTATTGGCTCCTGCATCCCAGTGTGATGGGAAGGGAAGGATGAGGACAAATAAATCGGAGAGAGAGAGCGTAATACACAGCTCAAGAGTAAGTTAAAATCTAGATCAAATAGGCCAAGCTCCAACGGTATTTCCAATACATTCAGTTAATTTAACGTTATGATGCATCATTGTTTTACAGACAGTTGAGGTAATGTTTGTTATACTGTAGTAGTAGTGTTGTAATGATGTATCGTAGTGCCTGTGTTGTCATGTGTGTTAGAGGAAGAGAGTTTTTGTGGTGTTGCATGGGGGCGGGTGATTCACTGTTGCTAAGCTTCTGTGAATCTCCTCCAAGACCTGAAGGCGATATTCACAGCTACACACTTTTTTCTCCAATTATCACCTGAGATGGTTTTTTCTTGCCATCCACACCTCTACAGCCCTTAATTCTCTATATGTTAGTTTTGTAATTATGTATTTCTTTCTCTTAAGGTCTTCAATAAAGATGGATTTTTACAAAGAGCCTATGATATACAGCAGAGCTGATTACTACACGTCACAATGATCAAGTTTGACACAAAACATTAATCAGAGAAAGAAGAGGAAATGAGGGTGGCAGGTAGCCTAGTGGTTAAGAGTGTTGGGCCAGTAACTGACAGGTCGCCAGGTTCGAATCTCAGAGCCGACTAGGTGAAAAAATCTGTCGATGTCTCCTTGACCAAGTCATTTAATTCTAATTGCTCCTGTAAGTCACTCTGGATAAAAGTGTCTGCTAAATGACTAAAATGGAAAATACAGTGAACTGAAAAAAATACCAAAGGAAGCACCTTTTCACCCAGATTTGATTGGACATGGAGCGGTGACGACGTCCATTTTGCTGACACAGTTTTGATAAGATGGCTCTCTGGACGAGGGAGAGGCGAGGGGGCGGTGTGGTCACAGGGATTCTATTAAATTACTAGAAGGAAATGTCATAAACCCTCAAAATTCCAGAATGGGGCGAAAATGGCAGCCATATTGGTCAGGGAGAAATGCAAACCAGTCTAATTGGAATTAATGGAAGTAGAGGCATAATATTGATTTTACTTATGCAGGAAAATGAAAGTAAGGCATGTGATATATCAGAAATTGTGTAATAGAATTATTGCCAACCTAAAATATTGTCATACACTACATGACCAAAAGTATGTGGACACCTGTCGTCGAACATCTCCTTCCAAAATCATGGGCATTAATATGAAGTTGGTCCCCCCTTTGCTGCTATAACAGCCTCCACTTCTGGGATGGCTTTCCACTAGATGTTGGAACATTGCTGCGGGGACTGAATTGGAACACAGTCGGCGTTCCAATTCATCCCAAAGGTGCAGGCCAGTCAAGTTCTTCCACATCGATTTCGACAAACCATGTCTGTATGGACCTCGTTTTGTGCACGGGGGCATTGTCATGCTGAAATAGGAAAGGGCCTTCCCCAAACTGTTGCCAAAAAGTTGGAAGCACAGAATCGTCTATAATGTTATTGTATGCTGTTGCATTAATATTTCCCTTCACTGGAACTAAGCGGCCTAGCCCGAACCATAAAAAACAGCCCCAGTACATTATTCCTCCCCCACCAAACTTTACAGTTGGCACTACGCATTAGGGCAGGTAGCGTTCTCCTGTTATCCGCCAAACTCAGATTCGTCCATCGGACTGTCAGATGGTGAAGTGTGATTCATCACTCCAGAGAACGCGTTTCCACTGCTCCAGAGTCCAATGGAGGCGAGCTTTACACCACTCCTGCCGACGCTTGGCATTGCGCACGGTGATCTAACCCGTTTCATGAAGCTCCCGATGAACAGTTATTGTGCTGACATTGCTTCCAGAGGCAGTTTGGAACTTGGTAGTGAGAGTTGCAACCGAGGACAGATTATTTTTACAAGCTACGCACTTAAGCACTCGGTGGTCCATTTCTGTGAGCTTGTGTGGCCTACCACTTTGCGGCTGAGCCGATTTTGCTCCTAGACGTGTCCACTTCACAATAAAAGCACTTACAGTTGACCGGGGCAGCTCTAGCAAAAATTTGATGAACTGACTTGTTGGAAAGGTGGCATCCTATCACGGTGCCATGTTGAAAGTCACTGAGCTCATCAGTAAGGCCATTCTACTGCCAATGTTTGTCTATGGAGATTGCATGGCAGTGTGCTCGATTTTATACACCTGTCAGCAACGGGTGTGGCTGAAATGGCCGAATCCACTAATTTGAAGGGGTGTCTACATACTTTAGTATATAGTGTGTAATTATAAATACAGTTTATACAGGTTTTATACCAATTTTCTGTATAAATATATGTAAACAGACCATAAATGTCTACATTTTTGTATTTCTTGGAAAGCTGTGAGTGCTATTATATGATACAATATCAGTACTTGTTGCATTTACAACTTGTCTAAGTCCTATCATCAACTGATTTCAGCCAGTGTATGGCTGTGGATTGACTGCATCTTTTGAATGGAATGTTGGCATATTGGCAGTTAATTTGAAAAACGAATGAAATCATTAATTATTTTACACAATATCTTATCATAGCACTGGCAAACCACGGTTGACCACCACTCCCTGACCAAAATGGCTGACCTTTATCTCATCATAAGAAGGTTCATATCCAGTCTAGTATTCTAATTCCTAATCCTATGGGCGCGGTGGTGTGAGAGATTGGGTTACCCCAGACAGTCCCCACGGATCACTAAATGGATCTGGATCTCACACTTGGGCGCACATATTGAATGCCATAAGAGGTCTCCCAGGTCCCCTTCAGTGGTAGGAATGCTCAGTCTAAACCGTGGTCAGTTTTCCAAAAATGTTTCCACAAAAGAAAAAGAAACGGCCGCAAGGAGAATCTAAGGTAGCACAAGGAAGCAAAGAAGGAGTTCCATGCTAATGTTTGGTGTTTGTGTTTTTCTGCAGTGCAAATACTATGTCCAAACCCCGGTTGAACCAGAAGCCTAACCCAGGAACATCATTGTACTTGCACTGAAAGTGCAGTATGTGTGTGCAGCCATATTATGGAGGATCAGCTCAGTAAATACATCTCTATAGATGCCGTGCAGGCCATGTGGTCCAGCGTTCGCTGTCGGAGACGACTGGGGTCTCTGTAATTATATTCCTTTAAATGAGCCCCTGAGAGTCCCTTTGTCTCACTCTTGGTCAGGAGACAGAAACACACCTCTTTGGAGGCATATGCATCTGTGTGTGTGTGTGTGTGTGTGTGTGTGTGTGTGTGTGTGTGTGAGAGTGTATACATGTGCGTATGTGTGTGTGCGTGCTTGTGTGCGCCTGTGTGTGTGCTTTTCATTGCTGAGGCTGGCGGGCGAAAGGGAGGCCGCAGTGGTTCTCACAAGTTAATTTAATTAAATCATAAATATGAGCTGGAGGCCGCCACCCAATTTAACGTAATGGATGATGTGGGCCAGTCCATCTCTGGCAACACAAAGTTCTGGACCCATTCAGAATGCCCTTGAAGCTTATTAAAAGTGTCTGGCACGGGGAGATGCTAGCAAAGTTGTTTAATGGCTGCCCAGCTTGCATTCTGCTTGACAGTTAACGCTGGAACACTGGTGAGATGAGCCATCTATTGCATTCCATTTTTGAATTTAGAATGTGACGGCATTCCATTTAAATTGAGAAAGATTGTCACAGTCAGAAAAGCATAATGAAGAGGAGTCAAAATGGCCAATAAAACCTCTACATCAGATAGTACAAAACAGATACCTGATCAGCTTGTCATTATACGTGATAATTAGGATACGGTGAAGGAGAATCCAGTGAAGTGATTGTCGTTGACATGTGTCACAAATAAAGTGACATTATTTCCCCATGGTGGTGGTGCTGGCTCATCATGTTCAATAATCTGTCTGGACTCATGATTGGGTCTGTTACCAGCCAATCATCCTACAGACAGACCAGGGGGAGGTGCTGTGTGTTTAAATATTTTCTTGTAACGATGTATTAAGACGGTAGGCAGGGGAAATCATAATGCTAAATGTACAAATGAATATTCCCTGCTGATTTAATTTATTTCTAATCTTAGTTTTGTTTCGCAAAAAAGTGGCATAATTTTATTAATACATTAGTAAGTATTCTGTAATCTTATCCAAATTGTTGTCTTAGTTAAATTTATACTTTTGCATGACATACTCATGTCCCTTGTCATAAGTTATTTTGGACTTTGTGTTTTTCATCTCATTGCTGTGAGGAATCATCTGTAAAGACAGACAGATGTTACTAGTTGGCGCTTTGTCCCATTCAGCACAGACATCCTTCCCTTCCATTGGTCCCCTGGAGTGCTGCAGGCTCCCTAATAGGCCTGGTGCGAGGGTGTGTGGAATGGGACCGCACAGGGTGATGGGTAATGGAGTCATTAATAACGCAGACCTCCCTTAAGATGCTCAGATGTTCGTTAGGCAGAGCCACAAGGGAACCAGCAAAAAGGATGGAATTTGATTTAGAACCGAAAATGCAAAGTAAGCTTTTGAAGATGATCATGTTTATGCTGCCAAGGGCCCATTTTGCTACTTAATCAAATTAATTGATCCACACACATACTGCATGCACACGCAAACATGCATGCATGCACAAACACACAAACACGAACACGCACACACACATAGAAGTTATTTTCTCATACAGTTTTAATATTTCCATCACATGTGCAACACACAAAAAAAACGAGGTCTGCCAAATACAGAACTCCATATTTGTACAATAACATTTGAATAACAGAGAAGAGAACTGTCCTTTTGCTGCAGCAGGAGATGGTGCTTAATTTCCTGTAAACTGAGTACGAACAATTCTCAATCAAAAGGTCAAAACATTAAAGTTTCATACAAAAGTGCATCTCAGGTTCAATGAATGCAAAATCATTTACATAACAGAATGATTTATATTGGTGTATTATAACGCCACAATGGCTTCCAGCTTGAGCAGAGAGTAGAGCAATGAGATACCGCAGGAAACAGGGAAGGAAGGGGAGAAGTTGGAAGCTCTCAAGGAGAGCCCAGGACATAAGTTTAAGCACATCCCCCAGAGAGACCTAATACATGTAGTCTCCACCACGACCCCAAATTAAAATGGATTTATTCCCCATTGCAAAAACAATTTAAATACAAAGAGCTAAGAAAAACGACATAATTTTTCCAGTAATCTCCAGGCTTGAACGAGCAGTAAACATTAATAACAGAAATGTACAGGTCTGAGTCAGTGGGCTGGAGATTCCCCCATGATGCTATAGGAGACACAGGGGGGTTCACAATGTCTCTGTTACCATGCCAACCAGAGTAGCTAGCTGGCCTTTTCAAATCTGTGTCACTGCTTTTGCATATATCAGAACCCTGTCCTGTTTTTCCCCAAAAAATTATCTTTGTCTCATTTGAACTTGTCCATGCGCAGGTAGGCAGGCGGACCAGATTAAATGCACCACTTAGTCCTCAGCTGGTCTTCTGGAATGGCAGCCATGTTGGCATGAGACCTGTGATGTCATGTCAGGCTCTGCTGGTGATTGAGCATCCTGCTACACCAGGTCAGGATAGTGTCACATACAGGAAATGTGCACAGATGAAAAGAGTTCTGACTGACCATACCACAACTTCCTGTTCCCTATAAAATAATACCCCACATTGGCACCCTGTTTCTCCAAAAGTTCCATATCTTCTGATTGACAGTGGCATTGTCTGTTTAGATTTTCTCTCTCTTAATTTTTTTGGGACAAACGGTTCTGAACTGTACATTAGCAAATACTGTACTGTATAAGACTGCAATTTACCTGGAGTTATTAAGCAACACATGAAGAAGAACTTCTATTTACAAAGATAGTTGGCCAGTTTTGTTGACATGGCGACCAGACAAAGACCAGAGATACGTTTTTCTGTCTTTTTTTCACACTTCTGTCTTTCATCTGTACTTTTATTTTCGTATGTGTGACATGGTTCTTCCTGATGTGAAGTGAATCCAAAGTTCAGTGCAAAAGAGCCAGTGACTGGGTCAGACATGATTCTCCTCCTCGCCGTATGGTTCTCCTCTGCTCCTCAGGCCCAGTGACGATCTGCCTGGTTAGCTGCTGTGCTGAGTCAACGTGTGGTTCTGGATGGGAGGAAGAACAGAGAGGGAGAAAGAGAGAAAGGAATAAAATGACTGAATCAAGATTAAATTCAACATAAGGACATTTAGTATCATTCAACATTTACTCCAAGGGATTAAACATGGTTAAGTCCTCTCCTGACACACTGACACGCCAACGCTGAGCTGACAACATCTCCCTCCCTCCAACATCTCAATCCCCAACCATCAATACCAATATCAGATCAATGGCTGTGGACATGGAAACAACAGTTACCATGTAATATCCGTGATGGAAGATATTAACACACACACACCGGTGGGGTGCGGTGCAGTGAGAGAGAGTGGTTGTAGTGGGCTCAGCTGTGCCAGCTAGGTTCTTTAAAGGAGGTAGTGTGTGTGTGTGTGTGTGTGTGTGTGTGTGTGTGTGTGTGTGTGTGTGTGTGTGTGTGTGTGTGTGGACCAGGGGGTGTGTAACTGGTGTCCCTGGTGGGCTGAATCCAGGTCATCTTTTGAAGTACTGCTAATCCCTTTAATGCAAACCACATGCCCCACTTGCTGCGCGCTGTTAAAAACATGGCCTTGGACTCGCTACACTTCCACGGAATAGGCACACCTGTCACACACTCATCAGCACGCACACACACTGATTACACACACAAAGAAGAACAGTGACATACAGTTCAAACACACCCACACACGTACACAAACTCCTACTCTGGGTAGGCTTGAATTCTCTTTGAATAAACAACATGGAAAGACCCTGAACCACAAAAGGTTGTGACTCCTTCAGTGAGCCTGAGCCATAAAGGTGAGTTTACCAATGAACTGACTGCAGTCACCTTCAGTTATCAACATAGCAGAATCCCTCAGGCAGTCTAGGCCACGTCCGTTACTCCTCTCCCCTCCATCCCCTCTCTCTTTACCCTTTCAAGTGCCTCCATATAAAG
Source organism: Coregonus clupeaformis (assembly GCF_020615455.1). Classification (NCBI taxonomy): domain Eukaryota; kingdom Metazoa; phylum Chordata; class Actinopteri; order Salmoniformes; family Salmonidae; genus Coregonus; species Coregonus clupeaformis. Next base: position 33,078,814 of record NC_059212.1, read on the forward strand.
CATTTAAACACCTCGACAGCTTTCCTTTCAGCCGGGGCGATTACTTTCCGACAGGTGGGGTAATAAGCTGTTTGACGGGGGGCAGGAGGGAGTGTGACCCCTAGAAGGGTTAGCCTCGGCTCACCTGGGCCCCCGCGCTCCTTTTTAAAGAGCCGGCCCCAGCTCTCTCTCTCTCTCTCTCTCTCTCTCTCTCTCTCTCTCTCTCTCTCTCTCTCTCTCTCTATGAAATAAAGCTCCTTTAAGTGAGTCTGGGAGGAGACTCCCCACGGGACCCCCCGTGAAGACATCCGTGGCATTGCCGGGGAGGGACAGGAGCACGGCAACCTTATTAATGAATGCGGCCCATTACCCGTCAGCCTGGCTCCTCAGTGACTCCTAGAAGCCCCTGCAGTACGTGACTTCAAATGGCAGGATATTGACACGGAGCAAGCAAAGCGGCTGGGAGAGAGTGTGTGTACTTTTTTCTGTGTGTCTGTGTGTGTTAGGGAGAGAGAGAGAGAGAGAGAGAGAGAGAGAGAGAGAGAGAGAGAGAGAGAGAGAGAGAGAGAGAGAGAGAGAGTGAGAGCGAGAGAGAGAGAGAGTGTATGTGTATGTGTGTATGTATGTGTATGGACCCCAAAGGAATGTAGCTCCTTGGATATAATGTAGGGCTCGTAACAGCTATTAGAGGGGAAAATAACCCCCCTGGGGAGTATTACCCCCCCCCTTCCCAGCTCTGTCTGACACACACTGCATTCTACCTTCTCCTTAAACATGCCAGGAGTTTTCTCACTGAGGGCTTTTTCAAGGACGGTGCTAAAGGACTTCAGTGGCTGTGGCAGCCATGCAGGCTGGAGGGAAACAGAAAGACAAGAAAGAGAGAGAGAAAAAAAGGTAAAATGAAAATGATACCTTTACCTCTGTGGATATTGAACTCCACAGAGTGGAAGATAGATACTGTTCTTTATATCAGTGGAGAACGGAGGGAGGGAGGGAGGGAGGGAGGGAGGGAGAGCGATAAAGAGGGAGAGAAAATAAGAACTCCCATCATTCATTTTCCACTTATGAAATTCTTGAAGGCCAATGTGCGCAACCATTCACACAGTGAAATACAGCCAAATACACGTCCTCAGCTCCTAACCTCAACCCACCAATGTCACCTAAATCAATCATGTCAATTCATAACAGATTGACTGACCCCAACCACTAAACCCCTTACCACCAATCTCCCTGCTACTCCATCTCCTTTCTTACAAACCCCCAATCTCCCCCTCTCTTACCCTGCATCTCCCCCCTCTTTTATCACCAATCTCCCCTCTCTTACCCTGCATCTCCCCCCTATCTTATCCCCAATCTCCACCTCTTACCCCCACTCTCCCCTCTCCCTTACCCCCACCGTTCTTCCCGACCACCCGCTGGTCTACATACACCATGCTGCTGTACTGCAGGTCCCAGTTACCAGCAGAGCCCAGGTAAAACCCTTAGCAGTCAATTCTCCACTAAATAAAGTTTTGCTCTGATCAATAATGTGCATCCGCCTCTCGCCCGAATGAAGCCTGTGCCTGAGAAGGCTCTTCTTCCTCCACTCTCTCCTCCTCCATCGACTGACTCTCTGCCACATTAACCCTCCATCCGCCTTTCATTTGATTACATCATATTGCTGCAACGCCCATGGGGGGCGAGAGGGAGGGGAGGGAGGGAGAACGCCCGGCAGGGGTCCTGTGTACCCATGAAAATCCATGCAAATGTCTTAGGGAATTTAACAGAGAAGGAGAGGGAGGAGAGGGAGAGAGATAGAGAGAGAGGGAGGAGAGAGAGAGGGAGAGAGGGAAAGTGCATGCAGGCTGGGGAGTTGATTTATTAACTAATCATTCTTTATGTCGTTTCCCATTCCTCTGGTCTCCATCCAGTGCAGCAAGGCAACAGTGTACCTGTTACATCAGCCCTGCAGAGGAAAAGGCCAAACAGATCAGCTGCCATTTTAAACCTCTCGTTTACTCCTAGGTCACGTTCCCCTGCTCAGACGTTGCATGCATCAACCAATGGTTGCCTGCCACATTATCGACTGTGTCATCGACTGACAGATTGCTATAACATAAATTATGATGTGGTTAGCTGATACTTAAAATGCCTATCCAGGGGTTGTAAGATCTGGCATGCGTCAGCAACGACTGGGCAGAGGAACGCGCCCCTAATCTACAAACTAGGCAAAACTATAGCAGGACTAAGAACTCAGCTCATTCTTTCTGGTTGTAGCCTGTCTTTTACAACCCAGAGCTGTGACTTTATAGAGTGTTCAGAAAGCTGATAGAATGAACAATAATGAGTCTCTAAACTTGGGTCTCGGGGGACCCCTCAAACTGGGGGAAAGTCGAGACGACATTATATTATACAAGCCTGATGCCTGGCAACACAGAGCACAGACAAGGCCAGGTGAAAAACATCAGCTTCTCATTAGGCCTCAAAGAGCCATAATTGAAATGGTAAACATTTGTTGACACGTTTTATGAGCACCAATTCACAACAATTAGTTAATAATTTTCTGCAGAACAATTTAGGGAGTTGAGAAGTCTGGTAATTTGATTTGCGACATTTCAACTGACATTAAAAGAGAGAAAAGTGCCAAAACAATCCACTCTAGTTCGAATCCTAACTTGAGATGCATGTATGCAACGGAAACTTTCTTCTAAATCATATATTCACATCAACAAGAGTTTATAGCAATTCTAGCTCTAACTCCACTTCCTTCTGCTACCTGTATCCATCCAAGACATCCATAATTGTGTTAATGTCATACAGCCCACAGCCCTAGCAGCGGCTATTCCCCCCATATCGAAGCAGTAGTGGCTATACCCCCATGTCTAAACAGTAATGGCTATCCCCCCATGTCTAAACTGTAGTGGCTATCCCCCCCATATCCAAACAGTAGAGGCTATCCCCCCATGTCTAAAGAGTAGTGGCTATCCCCCCCATGTCTAAACAGTAGCGGCTATCCCCCCCATGTCTAAACAGTGATGGCTATCCCCCATGTCTAAACAGTAGTGGCTATCCCCCCATATCGAAGCAGTAGTGGCTATTCCCCCCATATCCAAACATTAGTGGCTATCCCCCCCATATCCAAACAGTAGTGGCTATCCCCCCATGTCTAAACAGTAGCGGCTATCCCCCCCATGTCTAAACAGTAATGGCTATCCCCCATGTCTAAACAGTAGTGGCTATCCCCCCCATGTCCAAACAGTAGTGGCTATCCCCCCATGTCTAAACAGCAGTGGCTATCCCCCCATGTTTAGTCAGTGTGTGCTGAGACTACATCTCTGCTCGTAGCTGACATAAGTCTGCTAACATACAGTACCTGCATCTGGAGAACAGGGAGCAAGTGGAGCGCCAAACCACAGAGATCCAGCCAGAGCATACTGCTAGTAATCAGTCAGAAGTTTAATTAAGGCATAAGCGCAGAGCACGCTGCTGCTCAGATACGCTGAGACAAAGAACTCACAGGCCTCAGAACAGATCACAGGTTAAACAGGAACACTGGGCTGCTTTAAGAGACACATATGGGTCATGCTGTATCCGAACTACTAACACAAAGCACTGGGCAAATGCTATTTCATTCCACACAGCTCTAAATAGCCATTGTTTTCTATGGTGTTTTCTCCAGCTACTGTAAAAAGACTGATCATATTTAACCTGTATATGTCTAAACAGTAGTGGCTATCCCCCCATGTCTAAACAGTAGTGGCTATCCCCCCATGTCTAAACAGTAGTGGCTATCCCCCCATGTCTAAACAGTAGTGGCTATCTCCCCATGTCTAAGCAGTAGTGGCTATCCCCCCATATCTAAGCAGTAGTGGCTACCCCCCATGTCTAAACAGTAGTTGCTATCCCCCCATGTCTAAACCGTAGTGGCTATACCCCCATGTCTAAAGAGTAGTGGCTATCCCCCCATGACTAAACAGTAGTGGCTATCCCCCCATGTCTAAACAGTAGTGGCTATCCCCCCATGTCTAAACAGTAGTGGCTATCCCCCTCATGTCTAAACAGTAGTGGCTTTCCCCCCATGTCTAAACAGTAGTAGCTATCCCCCCATGTCTAAACAGTAGTGGCTATCCCCCCATGTCTAAACAGTAGTGGCTTTCCCCCCATGTCTAAACCGTAGTGGCTATCCCCCCCATGTCTAAGCAGTAGTGGCTATCCCCCCATATCTAAGCAGTAGTGGCTATCCCCCCATGTCTAAACCGTAGTAGCTATCCCCCCATGTCTAAGCAGTAGTGGCTATCCCCCCATATCTAAGCAGTAGTGGCTACCCCATGTCTAAACAGTAGTGGCTATCCCCCCATGTCTAAACCGTAGTGGCTATCCCCCCATGTCTAAGCAGTAGTGGCTATCCCCCCATGTCTAAACAGTAGTTGCTATCCCCCCATGTCTAAACAGTAGTGGCTATCCCCCCATGTCTAAACCGTAGTGGCTATCCCCCCATGTCTAAGCAGTAGTGGCTATCCCCCCATGTCTAAATAGTGGTGGATATCCCCCCATGTCTAAACCGTAGTGGCTATCCCCCCATGTCTAAGCAGTAGTGGCTATCCCCCCCTGTCTAAACAATAGTGGCTACCCCCCATGTCTAAACAGTAGTGGCTATCCCCCCCATATCTAAACCGCAGTGGCTATCTCCCCATGTCTAGGCAGTAGTGGCTACCCCCCCATATCTAAGCAGTAGTGGCTACCCCCCATGTCTAAACAGTAGTTGCTATCCCCCCATGTCTAAACAGTGGTGGCTATCCCTCCATGTCTAAACAGTAGTGGCTATCCCCCCATGTCTAAACAGTAGTGGCAATCCCCCCATGTCTAAACAGTAGTGGCTATCCCCCCATGTCTAAACAGTAGTTGCTATCCCCCATGTCTAAACAGTAGTGGCTATCCCCCCATGTCTAAACAGTAGTTGCTATCCCCCCATGTCTAAACAGTAGTGGCTATCCCTCCATGTCTAAACAGTAGTGGCTATCCCCCCATGTCTAAACAGTAGTGGCAATCCCCACATGTCTAAACAGTAGTGGCTATCCCCCCATGTCTAAAGAGTAGTGGCTATCCCCCCCATATCTAAACAGTAGTGGCTATCCCCCAATATCTAAGCAGTGGTGGCTATCCCCCCATGTCTAAACAATAGTGGCTACCCCCCATCTCTAAACAGTAGTGGCTATCCCCCCCGTGTCTAAGCAGTAGTGGCAATCCCCCCATGTCTAAACAGTGGTGGCTATCCCCCCATGTCTAAACAATAGTGGCTACCCCCCATGTCTAAACAGTAGTGGCTATCCCCCCCATATCTAAACAGTAGTGGCTATCCCCCCATATCTAAGCAGTAGTGGCTATCCTCCCCATGTCTAAACAGTAGTGGCTATCCCCCCCATGTCCAAACAGTAGTGGCTATCCCCCCATGTCTAAACAGTAGTGGCTATCCCCCCATGTCTAGTCAGTGTGTGCTGAGACTACATCTCTGCTCGTAGCTGACATAAGTCTGCTAACATACAGTACCTGCTTCTGGAGAACAGGGAGCAAGTGGAGCGCCAAACCACAGAGATCCAGCCAGAGCATACTGCTAGTAATCAGTCAGAAGTTTAATTAAGACATAAGCGCAGAGCACGCTGCTGCTCAGATACGCTGAGACAAAGAACTCACAGGCCTCAGAACAGATCACAGGTTAAACAGGAACACTGGGCTGCTTTAAGAGACACATATGGGTCATGCTGTATCCGAACTACTAACACAAAGCACTGGGCAAATGCTATTTAATTCCACACAGCTCTAAATAGCCATTGTTTTCTATGGTGTTTTCTCCAGCTACTGTAACAAGACTGATCATATCTAACCTGTATACGTGAAGTTCACCCCTACGACCAGACAGATCAGGTCCATGCAGTCCCAGTACTACATTCCCTGGGTTCTGTCTGAGCAGTGATCGCGGGTTGAATTGAACCCAGGCCAGTATTGACTCAGTCCCCCTTTGCTTGGAGTGATCTCCATTCTACACTGTTGGCTCGGCCACTAGGGTGTAATCTCTTCCTGTTTGGCCTCAGGCCAGGCTTACTGCTGGCCAGTTTAGCTAATGAAGAATACAATCAAATAAATAAATAAATACAACTAATAAAACTAGCAGCTGGCATTCTCCACAGTCAACACTTATTAGGGCATAGGGAGGGCTGACCTCGTCCGCTGTTTGGCCACCACCGCCACGGTCTACTTGGTAACCAACCGTCTTGTTTGAAGTGTGGTGCCTGGAGACACGTGGACATTCAGTATAGCTCTGGGGCTAGCGTGGAGTGGGAGACTATGGTATGTGTCTTATTGTGTCTAGCCTCTGGCATGTAGTTGTGTGTATAATAGCCATGTAATAAATGAGTCATAGCTGGAATTGTCTGGCTGGATATACAAACAATGTTGAAATCCTTCTCTTTTCAGATGCAACGGGAGAAGACAGATCCCCTATTGGAGGGCTAGTGTGCTTTGTTCCCCCAAATGATAATCATTACCCTGTCTAAGTAGACAAGTGAATGGTGCTAGAAACCCACTATGCAGTGATCCTGCTGTTTGACTGAGGTAGCAAAACAACTGCACAACCACTGGGTTATTATAGAGCCTCATTAAGTGAAGCGACTACAGAGCGGCAAAGAGGGAAGGAGAGAGAGAGCAGAGAGAGAGGGAGGGATGGAGAGAGGGAGGGGAAGATAGAGATGAAGAGAAATGGAAGGGAGATGAAGAGAAAGTAAGAGAGAGAGGGAGAGAGAGATGGTGAGAGAGATACATACAGAAATTGAGAGACAGCAGAGGGAGAGGGAGGGAGATGGGAGAAAGTAAGAGAGAGAGAAGAGAGAGAGAGAGAGAGAGAGAGAGAGAGAGAGAGAGAGAGAGAGAGAGAGAGAGAGAGATGGCGAGAGAGAGATGGCGAGAGAGAGAGAGATGGCGAGAGAGATACATACAGGAATTGAGAGAGAGCAGAGGGAGAGGGATGGAGATGGGGAGAAAGAGACAGTGAAAAGAGAGAGATAAAGAAAGCAAGTGAGCGAGAGAAAGATACAAATCTGAGCTGATTTCTGAGGTGATAGCTACCAACACAGATGCCTTTCCACACTTAAAATGGAGACTATGACTAAAGAACCCAATTAAGGATATTTCTTAGGGGAGCCATCTTGGGAGGGAGATGGGGGGCTGAGTCTTGGTGGGACGCGAGCCCTGGGCTACACACACTAATTAGACTGAGGCAGGGGGGTGGCAGGGGGGTAGAGGATGTGAGATCCAAGCATGTCACTGAGAGGGAGATGGGGTCCATGGAGCTCCACAGTTCCAGAAACAAAACACAATTACTCTCACATTTAACCACTTCACTTACAGACAAGAGTTTGAGTGGTGTAGCGATGATGCTACAGCACAGCAAACTCACTCATACAATACTCCTCTCTCTGTTCTCTGTCTTTCTGTCCTTTGCTCTCGCTGCTATACAGTGAGGGAAAAAAGTATTTGATCCCCTGCTGATTTTGTACGTTTGCCCACTGACAAAGACATGATCAGTCTATAATTTTAATGGTAGATTTATTTGAACAGTGAGAGACAGAATAACAACAAAAAAATCCAGAAAAACGCATGTCAAAAATGTTATAAATTGATTTGCATTTTAATAAGGGAAATAAGTATTTGACCCCTCTGCAAAACATGACTTAGTACTTGGTGGCAAAAGACCTTGTTGGCAATCACAGAGGTCAGACGTTTCTTGTAGTTGGCCACCAGGTTTGCACACATCTCAGGAGGGATTTTGTCCCACTCCTCTTTGCAGATCTTCTCCAAGTCATTAAGGTTTTGAGGCTGACGTTTGGCAACTCGAACCTTCAGCTCCCTCCACAGATTTTCTATGGGATTAAGGTCTGGAGACTGGCTAGGCCACTCCAGGACCTTAATGTGCTTCTTCTTGAGCCACTCCTTTGTTGCCTTTGCCGTGTGTTTTGGGTCATTGTCATGCTGGAATACCCATCCACGACCCATTTTCAATGCCCTGGCTGAGGGAAGGAGGTTCTCACCCAAGATTTGACGATACATGGCCCCGTCCATCGTCCCTTTGATGTGGTGAAGTTGTCCTGTCCCCTTAGCAGAAAAACACCCCCAAAGCATAATGTTTCCACCTCCATGTTTGACGGTGGGGATGGTGTTCTTGGGGTCATAGGCATCATTCCTCCTCCTCCAAACACGGCGAGTTGAGTTGATGCCAAAGAGCTCGATTTTGGTCTCATCTGACCACAATACTTTCACCCAGTTCTCCTCTGAATCATTCAGATGTTCATTGGCAAACTTCAGACGGGCCTGTATATGTGCTTTCTTGAGAAGGGGGACCTTGCAGGCACTGCAGAATTTCAGTCCTTCACGGCGTAGTGTGTTACCAATTGTTTTCTTGGTGACTATAGTCCCAGCTGCCTTGAGATCATTGACAAGTAGTAGATCATTGAGATCATTGACAGCCCGTGTAGTTCTGGGCTGATCATTGCAACTCCACGAGGTGAGATCTTGCATGGAGCCCCAGGCCGAGGGAGATTGACAGTTATTTTGTGTTTCATCCATTTGCGAATAATCGCACCAACTGTTGTCACCTTCTCACCAAGCTGCTTGGCGATGGTCTTGTAGCCCATTCCAGCCTTGTGTAGGTCTACAATCTTGTCCCTGACATCCTTGGAGAGCTCTTTGGTCTTGGCCATGGTGGAGAGTTTGGAATCTGATTGATTGATTGCTTCTGTGGACAGGTGTCTTTTATACAGGTAACAAGCTGAGATTACACCTGGGAGCCAGAAATCTTTCTGATTGAGAGGGGGACAAATACTTATTTCCCTCATTAAAATGCAAAGCAATTTATAACATTTTTGACATGCGTTTTTCTGGATTTTGTTGTTGTTATTCTGTCTCTCACTATTCAAATAAACCTACCATTAAAATTATAGACTGATCATTTCTTTGTCAGTGGGCAAACGTACAAAATCAGCAGGGGATCAAAAACTTTTTTCCCTCACTGTAGCTACTTCAGTGACAGAGTGAATTTTAGGAGTGAATTTAAGGCTACTGTTAGATTTGAGTTGAAACTGTGACGCCGACAAATAACAAATACACTCTCACGTTTACCCACTTGTTTTGAGAGAGTGAGTCAGAATATTCACTTTTAATAGCCACACAATTGGTGTCATGTAACATTTGTACAAAATTGATGTGTCTAATAATTATTGTACTTGTTTGAAAATGAATCCTTGAAAAACTGTTTAATCTGACACTGTGAGGACCAGCTAGCCTCAACAGTGTTTTGTAAAAACACATTTAGAATCAAACATTTGCAAAGTGAATCTCTTTAAACAGGTAAATTAAATCTGTAATACATTTCTCATGCGGTGTTAATGACAAGCTTTATCAAAGTTGCAGAAAGTCAAATAAAAAGTGTAATACAAATGTGTGTGTGTGTTAGGGAACAGATCCGGTGATGAATTCCAGCACAGAGCATCCCTCCCTCTCTTTGTTTGGTTTTAACTTCTCCCAGTAGTACAGCGAGCGGGGGAAGAAGAGAAAGAGAATGCCTCAAAGGCTTCTGGGAGTTTTTGTCATGTTTCCCTCCAGACACTGTGTTCGCATGTACACATCAGACCCACCCTTGGAAAGGAAGAAACAGAGACAAATACTGTACATACACACTCACACAGACGCACAAACGTACATACACACTCCCGTGTGTACACACACACACACACACACACACACACTGCAGAGAGAAAATCCTCCTAGGATCATTAGGTTTGTCATGCTGTCTAATTCTGATCCACCTACAGTAGGAAAGTAGAACACCACGACTGTGTTACGTTGTCGCCATTCATCTCACAATGTTTACGTCCCCTTTTACAGCGCTGACGACTGTTTGTACAGCGTGTTTGTACATCATTATAAATACACTTAAATATTAATGATAGCGCATCACAAACACACAGTTGTGCCCTTCTATTCATTTCACTTTCATTTTGCTGCTCAACCTTTTGAAATGGTGACAGCATTGTGGTTGAAGAGAAGAACAGCTTGTCATTTAAAAAGATAAAACCAGGAGTTCAAACGCATGTGAAGCTATCACACTTGGCAAATGAAGATAGTGTATTCTCAAAAAGTTATGTTTTTGAGGGCTAAACAAATGTAGATGAGCCTCAGAGTGGCGCGTGTTAGGGACATGGTGCACTCCAGGTGGGGCATATTCCAAATGGTAAATTCTAAAATCAATCTTTATGGGAATTATAGTCCCAATGTACCGTGTCAGAATGATTCTTTGCCTCGTTTCAGTTTCTCAAAGTCTGCGAGAGCCTCAAAAACAAGGACAAACATCACACTCCAAAAAACACTGACAAACTTAATATTGTTTAAATCATATTTAGTGTGATGATTGTCAGTATATTTTGGCTCTCGCAGACTTTGAGAAATTACCCTAAAATTGTTTTCAGATCTACAGTAGAGTGGGCTATGCTATTACACATGCTAATGCAATAATATCATTAGCAATACAGTGAACCCATGGTGATTATTCTGCTCTATTTCCAAGGTATCATCTTTTTCCCCAATTTCTAAGCATTTTCCCAAAAAATTATGGATGTCACGACATGCATCGCTGTTTACACTAACCCGGCGACACCCCCGCTAATACATTTCCTTAATTTAAAACATAAAAATCGGTCACAGCTTGACAATAATGGCCATCACACACAGAGGAAGATGGAGAATCTAATTTGTGAGAAGAAGAAGTACAACATGATACAGACGTGTTCTTGTCACTTCTAGCACTCATTACAGAGCTGGAGCTTTGGACCGAGCATCATCGTCTTTGAAGGAATCCTTTTAAAAGACACTCCAATTAAGGTGCGTGTCCTGTGGGTATCTAAGGAAAGAGGGAGAAGGAGAAGTCCTAATGTACCCACTGACTACCCTCTCCTCTCCTCTCCTCTCCTCTCCTCTCCTCTCCTCTCCTCTCCTCTCCTCTCCTCTCCTCTCCTCTCCTCTCCTCTCCTCTCCTCTCCTCTCCTCTCCTCTCCTCTCCTCTCCTCTCATCTGTCAGTTGGAGCAGGACATACACGACTTCTAAGGAATGATCATGAAAGTGAAGGATAAAAATCTCATCCCAGAAAAAATGTAATCTTCACTGTTGTGTAACTTGAATATCATTGTCTTGCCTTAGGAGGAATAGGGTTCATCATTATACAGAGGAAGGGAGGATATACTGTATCCCACTCTTGCACACTTGTGGTGGAACTGCAAAATGAACTTCCACTTATAGAAATGTCAGACTTAAGCTCTGGCTAATTCACTGCCACCACCATCAGTTAATATATCTGCCTCATTAATCCTATGGAATAGCAGAGCATTGTCAGTGGCTCAGTGCCTTATGTAATAAGGAAGAGACACATCCACTGAATCTAATACTTATAAAATTCAACATGGCCAGTCCTGAGTACCCTCAAACCCCTGGCTTGTCCAAACCAGGGTAAGGGGCTGAGACAGTCTGAGCATGGGAGGAAGTAAGAGTACAGTAGATTGGAGGAGAGACTAGAAGTGGATGTGTCATCTACTACTGTAGATGCATGGGTGGTGGGCAGTAGGGGGTATTGGGGGAGAGAGAGAGAGAGAGAGAGAGAGAGAGAGAGAGAGAGAGAGAGAGAGAGAGAGAGAGAGAGAGAGAGAGAGAGAGAGAGAGAGAGAGAGAACGAGAGAGAGAGAGAGAACGAGAGAGAGAGAGAGAGAGAGAGAGAGAGAGAGAGAGAGAGAGAGAGAGAGAGAGAGAGAGAGAGAGAGAACGAGAGAGAACGAGAGAACGAGAGAGAGAGAACAAGAGAGAGAACGAGAGAGAGAACGAGAGAGAGAGAGAGAGCGAGAGAGAGAGAGAGCGAGAGAGTGAGACCGTGAGAGAGAACAGGGAGACCACACCAGAGACCACACCCCAGCTAGCCCTGAGCAGAGTCTCTTCTGGACTGTGGATTCTGGGTCACCGAGGCCCAGGAGTCAGTCAATCTGTCCGGTCCGAGGGGGTGGCCGGGCAGGGGGTCCTGGGAGGGCTGATTAGACGGATGCTCTCCCATCATCCATCTCGACAGGCCGGTGAAAATTGGCTACCCCTCGCAGGGTAGAGTTCACAGGGGGAGGCGGTAGGGGAAGATGGGTGGACGGTGGGGGAGAAGGGGGAGGCGGTGGGGGAGAGGGGGGTATCGCTGGATCCCTGTCACAGCCTTTGGTATGTTTCAGGGAATCTCAGCGGCAAATTAATAAAATATCGTTGCTGCTTCCCTTTACCTGCCTACCATGGCAGGCAGCTCTCCCTTTCCTCTCTCCCCCCTGCCTGCTTCCCCTCTCCTCTCTCCCTCCCAGCCTGCACTAACCCCTTGACCTCTCTGACTACTGTGAGAGATGAGGAGACCACCAGGTAGCCAGAGATTGGGCCAGAGTGTCAGGGTGTATGAGGAGAGAGAAACTCAAAACTCCAGGCAGACCAGGCAGAGAGAGAAGCAACATCTATCTCCTCATCGCTGGATGACAGCTTCACAACAGAGAGATTGACAAATGACTTTACCATGTTAGGGAGACATGTTTGAGTAGTGATATAAAAAACAACAACTTGTATACGGTTCATAAACTTTGACTAGCATTATGCCGCAGTATGGATGCAGTAGAAAAGAGACATCTATATTCTAGAAACATTGTTCACATTGTACAACACATTGTAGGTCATCAAATAAAAATGTCATTTTCTTTGAAAACATGTGTCTTCATTATTTAAAAAAGGAACTCCAGGGGGAGTCAGTGGATGGTCTTGGTGTTAATCAACTGCTTGTGTATCTTGTATTATGTGAATTTATGTAAATGCCGTGTTCTGAATGTATGTTTAAGTGTGATAAGCCTGTGTGTGTGTGTACGTGCGCATGTGTGCACATGTGTGTGTCTATGTGTGTATGCACCCACTGGGGGTTGCTTCTAGAGCATGCCATGGCACAGGTTGAATATAATGATAATCTTATCCCCTAAACTCAATCCATGCTCTCCTTTTCATAACCCTCTGCTTCACAACAAAGTGCCATTGATCTTTCATGTTTGCTCTCCGTCTCTTCACAAAGAGTGTAAAACAATATAAGCATGAAACAACAACTCTGGGAGCTGGATCCCAAAACATGTCAGAGTAAAAAGTAGGAAAACATCCCCAGGTTATTTGAGATTGTTTACAGGTACTTGTAACAACCCTGGCTATAGCGAAAACACTCGAAACACTCGTTCCAATGAGAGATGACGTGAGATAAATAAGATACTGTGTTTGCCATGTTGTGTCGTGAGAGAGAGGACACTCACAATACTTGTTAGTTACTAATAACCTTGTCCTCCATGAGGAACCTGTATGTTGGTGGGTGGTGCATCAAGACTTATTTTATTCATGCCGGTCTGTTCTGTAGACTCAACTGACCGGTAGATAATGATCACATTCACTTTCCTCCTGGTACACCATGGATCTGTGTTTACTGGCTGAATGTCAATATGAACATCTTCTGTCTGAGGGTTCCAAAATGGTTCTGCGGCTGTCCTCATAGGACAACCCTTTTTGGTTCCAGATAGAACCCCTTTTGGTTCCAGGTAGGACCCTTTTGGGTTCCATTTAGAACCATTTCCACATAGGGTTCTACATGGAACCCAAAAGTGTTCTACCTGGAACCAAAAAGGGTTCTATCTGAAACCAACAAGGGTTCTCCTATGAGGACAGCCGCAGAACCCTTTTGGAACCCTTTTTTCTAAGAGTGTACTAGTGGGTTTCACAAGGTGCTTGGACATATGAAACATTGTAATGAGCGTTGACAATAAATTGTCTCTACTCAGATGGCTATATTCATATATTTTAGGGTCCTCAGTGCTCAACTATGAGGTGCCAACACACAATGTTTCAGATACAAGAGGTACTAACAGAAAATGAAAGATTTATTTTAAAAAATAGGAAATATGTGGCATGGCCTGCCAGGGTACAATTCCCCCAAAGATGATCGAGCTACTTGACAACAACAAGATGATGACTGAAATAATATAAGGCCTTTTCATTTTGTTCAAGTACTCTGAGGATAGTGGGAAGAGATGGCTTCAACATGGATTATCTCTACAACATTGAGAGTTTCAAAGAGTCCAAATTCTAACTTTGTTGAAGGGCAGATACGGCATCCCTACAGACACAGATCATATTTAGCCATGAGTGCCTCCTCTGTGATTATGAGGCTGGGAGTTGGTGTCATATTATTGACTGAACTGTGTTTTTTTCTCTGTACAGTATAGTAATTACTCCCCAAAAAGCACATTCTCCTAATCCTTCTAATTCCAGATATGTTAGGTCTAATAAGCAAATCAAATCATTCCGTATCTGTTGATCACAAATGAGTTTGGAAACCAGCTGGAGTAATTCCGTCTGAGTCTCCCAATCTCAACCGGAACAGAGAGGATGCGAAGTGTGTGTGTACTCCTGCTTGCACGTGTATGTATTTGTGTGTGAGTGAGTGTGTGTGTTTGTATGCATATGTGTGTGTGTGTGTGTGTGTGTGTGCTTGGTGGTGGTGACCACCAACAGGTCTAAGTCTGGGTTTACCTGTAGCTCGGTCTGGAAGAAGAACTTCTGTGGGCATGGGGAGCAGTCGTATATCTTATCCTCCTGGCCATGGGCTGAGAAGATGTGTTGCTGGAGCTTACTGGCCTGGACAAATACTACAGACAGAGCGAGGGAGAGAGGGAGAGAGAAAGAGGGAGAGAGAGAGAGAGGGAGAGGGGGAGAAAGAGAGGAAGAGGAGAAAGAAAGTGAGTATCTTTTCTGAAATCATAGTAAAATAAACATTTTGCTAACAAAAGGAATACAGCTATCAGGAAATAAGGGCAAATGCAAAATAAACCACAATGCCATAGGCTAAATGAAACAGAAACAAAAAGGAGAAACAAATTATTATAAAGCCAATATATATGCATCAACAATAGCTAGGAAAATGCACTAAATCCGGGCGACTGAATATGTTGTACGGACAATAAAGGACATAATATATAAAGGAAATAACTGAACTTTGACAGGCCTATCTGACAGTCTTTGAACAGAGTGGTCATACCCGGCTGTGATGCTACGGTACAGTGAGCTAGGATATAATGTTCTGAGAATAATGAGGATATTTATTTAGAAATACTGTGGGGACAACAAGCTAGAAAATAAACAACCACAGAAGAAATTGGCATTGCTTCAAGTGCAAAACAAGGCCTCCATTACTCTACATCGCTAATGATATTGACAATATAAATATTCATGCAGATGCACTATTTATTTATGCAGAATAAGGCTACAGTCACTATGATATAAACACACACACTCACACAACTTGCCTGGCACTTAAAATAAATAAATATATACTATGCATTTGTGCTTTAATTAAGCCATAGATAGTCCACGTTGCTACAGTAGACTAGGGAGACGTGTGTATGCGTGTGTGCTTGTCTGTGTAATTTGTGTGTGTGTGTGTGTTTGTGAGTGAGTGTGTGTGTGTGTGTGTGTCTCTTTCTGTGTTCTCAGAGGAGCACTTCAAACATGGCGTTTGTTATCCCAGACCCCTGTGCTTTAAGGAAGTACGTACCGGCTGTCTACTCTCTAAGGTCTGGCTGCTTCCGAAAAGTTACCGTGTGGGGCCAGGCTTCATTTGAATTTCTTAACAGCTCAAAATAACTTTTCTCTTAATGCATGCACCGCCTGGGCTGAGGGGCTGAGGGGCTGAGGGCCGCAGGGAGGGGAATGAAAAGCAGCCGCTAAAGGTGAGGTGTCTATTTGAGAGCACTTTGGGGTCGCATCAGCCCATTTGCCCCTGATGGGAGCCACACTGCAGTGCACAGGCGCATGGTGGAGCTCGCAACGTCAACATGTCCCAATTTGAGTGCACCAGGGAGAGCTGATATTAATTATTGAGCTGTATATGCCTGAGGCTCACTTAGCTCCGGCAGACAGACACCAGGATGGCCGCCACCTACGGTCCTTAAAAAAACAAAAAACAAAACATTTATATATCTCTAGCTAGCGCTTTACATCCAGAGTGACAGACACTGCCTGGCTACTAATATCTCAGTGACAGCTGTCTGCGGTACACGACTAAACTAAACACCGCGTTGAACACTGACATGAACAAAGTCACACTAATGAACCAACAAACAGCGTTACAACTATGGTTATGGGTTATGGCCCACTTTTAAAAACAAATTATCAGAGCGTCACAAGGACAAACAGACAGAGATAGAGATAGCTTGCTGGATGTTCTATTCACAACAGCCTTGTTTTATCCCAAGGTTAACTACAACATGAGAATATCCAACGCTTTAAATATATAACTATTTGTGCTAAGAGGCTACAATGATTGTGGCTTTGATTGTGTTTTTGACATATGTTTTAAACTGAAAATAGGTTAGCAGACAATAGCTGTTTTTTAAAGCCATGGTTATGTCTGTCTGCTCTGCATAGAAACAGGTAAAACCAACAACAGTGGGTTATCATTATGTCTTGGACTGGGAGGCAGAGAAATCCAAAGAAAAGCCTCAAGACTGAGAGGCGTTCATATTCCCAACCCAACCTCAACACGTTTTCTCTCGGCTGCTAAATTGTGCCCTGGACACGTTTTCATCTGGGGGTGGGTTGCAAATCCCACACCTACCTACAATACAGTACACCACAGTGGTGTCAGGTGAGCTCCTATATCACGATGTTTACATGTCTTCTGACCCTGTTCATACATCAATATTCAGTTGGTTGATGTAATTGTCAGTTTGTACCAATCCTTGAATCATATCCAACCCTTACCCTGGCAAATATGCATTCACAGCTTGATCATCAGAAATGAATGTTGCAACACTATGCGTAAAACCCAGTGGGCTAAGAGACAGTGGGCTAAGAGACAGTGGGCTAAGAGACAGTGGGCTAGCTAAGAGACAGTGGGCTAAGAGACAGTTGGCTAAGAGACAGTGGGCTAATAGGGGAGGGTTGTCTAACTTTTTATTTTGCTTTTTATAATGCATTATTTCCCGGGTTTACATTCGCCCTTTTGCAGGTTTTACTATATAATTTCTTCCATTCTAGCCAAATGTCCTAATCTGCTTGCATGCGCCTCCCCTACGTCAAGGTGTTTTGGTACTTCCCTTATGCATTACACTTTTCCGCGCGCTAACTATACCACAGGCCAATATAGTCTACCAGTCTAACTGTCTATCCTGCCCTCTATCCACCATTCATAGTGACAATAGTGGTAGGTGGATTGTTTGTCCAGATCTGTAATAGGCTAACTAGCAATCCTATAAAGCTGCACCAATGTTCAATATAAGCGGAGAGGCAGCTCAAAAAGCTCCCCTATTGATCTTCTTTAGGGACAATATAATTATCCTACCTAGATTAGACTACAACACCACATTGTAATGAATAATTGCATTATTGTTTTCAAGTGAGTACAAAATTCTAATCTAGGCTGTAAACTGCAGTGAAATTGTCATTTGAATAACGGAGCAAAATCCCTGTGATTTGAATTTGGATCAGTTGTGGGTCTACTCTCTACAGTTTATAAGGCCTATAAAGGCACAGTAGCAGGTCAGTCTGGCTGTATTTTCAGTTCTGATACTGAATGCGCTGTCTGTTGCATCATCATTCTCCTAAATCGTCCTATAATAATGTGGCCACATATGCTCCCAGCAGAACCAGTTATTCAGGAAAGCCTAATGCGTGCTCTGCCTCTCCGATCTGAGTGGCTATTCCTTGCGCACCTAGAACCTAACGCTTCAATATAGCCTAAATATTTGTCATTTAACTTTTTCAATGTATTACCTTTTAGGGGAGGCAGGTAGCATAACGGTTAAGAGCGTTGGGCCAGTAACCGAAAGGTCACTGGTTTGAATCCCTGAGGCAGCAAGGTGGGAAAATCTGCAGTTCTGCCCTTGAGCAAGGCAGTTAACCCCCCAACAACACCTGCTCCCCAGGTGCCGATGACATGGACGTCGATTAAGGCAGCCCCCTTCACCTCTCTGATTCAGAGGGGTTGGATTAAATTCAGTTGAATGCATTCAGTTGTGCAACTGACTAGGTATCCACTTTCCATAAACACAACCAGTCACAATGTTTTAATCTGATTAGGCTACTTCAAAAATGTTGAAAATCTGATTTCCACCTAGTTGATCATTGTCTACAGCCGGCTCTGATCACAGTGTAAGTCTATTGAAACAGGCCAGGAGAGCTGTGGTGGTTGGCGAACACTCAATCTTCTGGCCCATAGCCTTGTGTGTCATCGACTGTGCCACAAAAGCATGCTGAAGTGGCAAAGTCGATATCCACGTTTATAAACACAGGGTTGCTAAAGTTATTGTTATTTGTGGTTGGAAACATTATTTTGAGTGAATTGTATGAGGGGGAGGGTGTGCAAAAATGTTTTACAATACAAGGGGAGGGTCGTGCGAAAATATTCTTAACGTTGGGGAGGTGGGTGCATTTTTTTTTGGGACACTGCCATAGTAATAGCAGAGAGAGGAAGCAAGATACAGAGCAAGAAACAGAGAGGCTGAGAGAGAGAAAGGGAAAGAGAGGGAGAGAGAGACAGGGGAGAGAGGGAGAGAGAGAGAGAGGGAAAGAGAGGGAGAGAGAGAGAGACAGGGAAAGAGATGGAGAGAGAGGTAGAGAGATAGGGAATGAGAAAACAAGTGTGTTCGAAAGAGAGCGAGTGAGTGCGAGAGAGCGAGCAATACGACTTTGTGGACTTTTCTGGCTGACTGAGTGAGCAGGTCTGGGGGTGGTCTGAGCTGAGGCGGCGGGGCGGAGGGGCCAAGGTCTCCTGGCTGTCGGGGATATTACCAGTCAAAAGATTGGACACACCTACTCATTCAAGGGTTTTTCTTTATTTTTACTATTTTCTACATTGTAGAATAATAGTGAAGACATCAAAACTATGAAATAACATATATGGAATCATATAGTAACCAAAAAAGTGTTAAACAAATCAAAATATATTTTAGATTTTAGATTCTTCAAAGTAGCCACCCTTTGCCTTGATGACAGCATTGCACACTCTTGGCATTCTCTCAACCAGCTTCATGTGGAATGCTTTTCCAACAGTCTTGAAGGAGTTCCCACATATGCTGAGCACTTGTTGGCTGCTTTTCCTTTACTCTGCGGTCCAACTCATCCCAAACCATCTCAATTGGGTTGAGGTCAGGGGATTGTGGAGGCCAGGTCATCTGATGCAGCACTCCATTACTCTCCTTCTTGGTCAAATAGCCCTTACACAGCGTGGAGGTGTGTTGGGTCATTGTCCTGTCGAAAAACAAATTATATTCACACTAAGCGCAAACCAGATGGGATGGCGTATCGCTGCAGAATGCTGTGGTAGCCATGCTGGTTAAGTGTGCCTTGAATTCTAAATAAATCACTGACAGTGTCACCAGCAAAGCACCCCCACATCATCACACCTCCTCCTCCATGCTTCACGGTGGGTACCACACATGTGGAGATCATCCTTTCACCTACTCTGCGCCTCACAAAGACACAGTGGTTGGAATCAAAAATCTCACATTTGGACTCATCAGACTTCATGAGGTAGTCAACTGGAATCCATTTCAATTAAAAGGTGTGCCTTGTTAAAAGTTAATTTGTGGAATGTATTTCCTTCTTAATTCAAGGCACACTTAACGCATTAAGAAGGAAATACATTCCACAAATTAACTTTTAACAAGGCACACCTTTTAATTGAAATGGATTCCAGTTGACTACCTCATGAAGCTGGTTGAGAGAATGCCAAGAGTGTGCAACTCTGTCATCAAGGCAAAGGGTGGCTACTTTGAAGAATCTCAAATATAAAATATATTTGGATTTGTTTAACACTTTTTTGGTTACTACATGATTCCATATGTGTTATTTCATACAATGTAGAAAATAGTAAAAATAAAGAAAAACCATTGAATGAGTAGGTGTATCCAAACTTTTGACTGGTACTGTACATCACCATTACTAAGCTGTTTGTGGGAGGAAAAGTTGATCCTGCTTTTATTCTCCCTTTCAACTTTTTTATTTATTTATTTATCTATCTGTTTTATTTACTTGTGTTTCACACCCAGGAATTCATGATAGGACAGCTATAGATTTGCCGGCAACGTGAGTCAGTGCTCTCGGACTGATGTTATTTCATTGTTAGTAATAAGCTTCATTTTTAGATGCTTTTTTACTTTTGTTGGATACAACAACCTCATTCTATGATGACAACAGAAGAGACTGGCAGTTCATGGAAGGAATGGTAGGAATGGAAGGAATGGAAGGAATGTAAGGAATGATATACAGAAATCAACCTTTTTGTTATACACTTTCTATTTTCAAAAAAAGACAAAGAACACCCTGGAGTTCTGTGACTTTCATTCGCCTACTGTGACATAAGGGGGGAACACACACACATTACTTTCATCCTGAACACTTTCTTCTGTTTTGTTTGTCTTAACCCTCATAATATTCCCAATCACATTTTCCCTGGCAGCCCCTTGCAGCTGCTCCTAAGGGTTCAGGAAGAGCAGACCCTTCTAGCTGCAGGCTCCCCCACTTCTGAAACCTGTCAAAGCTGTCCTGGGAGAGTCAGCCTCACTCTCTCTCATCATCCAGGGGCTTATGGACCTCTTTGCTCTCCTCTCCTCTCCTCTCATCTCCTCTCCTCCCTTCCACTCCCATTTACCCTCCTTCCGTTCCCCAGCTCTCTTCTCCCCCTCCCTCCCTCCCTCCCTCCTTTCATCTTACATTCACAACTTGCCATTTGCAGAGCTGTACTGTAGCTTTCCCCAAAGTTGTCTTCTTCTTCCTTTATATTACTTATGTTTTTCATTACCAGCTCCTATATGGTCTGTCCATTCTCCTGGTTTCAAAATGGGATCTACCGCCACCAGACTAGAGTGTAATTAACTCACTGACAGTCATTTTGCCCCTCCGACACAGACATGCCTCGCCGGGTAAACTGGATCATTTGGATACAGACTTGTATCACTGAGTCCATCTTAAGTGGCATAAATGTTTTCAAGGACAGACTGGGTCTCACAGACAACCGCCCCCAACCTATTTCTCCCTATCCAGAAAATGCCTGAGGAGGCTAGTGTGATCTGAGTCTCAGTCTGTCCCCTCCCTCCTTCCTCAACATAAGCAGGCCTTTCAGTCTCTCCATCCATACTCCCCATGGTCCACAACTTCCATCCATCCATCCCCCCGTCCCCCGCCTCTGTGTGTCTGCTCTACCACCACTGTCCTGAGGGTTCTCTCTCTCTCTCTCTCTCTCTCTCTCTCTCTCTCTCTCTCTCTCTCCCTCTCCCTCTCCCTCTCCGCATCCCTCTCTCCCCTGCGCCTGCCGCCGTGATCGATATGGATGCAGAGGGAAAAGGGGGACCTGTCTGTCAAAGCTGCCGGTAGAAAATGAAGGCTCAGATGAAGAAAGCATGCTCTGTATATTAAACGTCCCGACCCTGGCGGTTGGAGGAGGAGGGGGGAGAGGGGAGAGGGGGAGGAGGGGAGGGAAATATCAATAAGCTGCTGCTAAATGAGAGATAAGGCCAAACAGCAATGAGAGGAGATGGGGATGAGAGGAGGGGTGAATACTGAGAAAAGCGAGAGAAAGGAGGAAAATGAGTGAGCATCTACTGGACAATAGGACAAGAGAAGAGCTGAAGATGGAGGAGAAGAGCGGAGGAGTGAACATATGAGACAAGTAAAATGATGAGACCTGATCAATTCAAAATATTAACTGAGGAAAAAACACTGAGGTAAAAACGAGTGAAGTGATTAAAGAGCTGAGGAATGGAAAAGTGAAAAATAAAGAGTATAGCTAAAGAGCTGAGAGAGGGGAAAAAGAAAGAATGGCGAGGAGCTGGAGGAGAAGTTAACGACTTTGCAGATTTCATTATAGAGATAGTTAACCCTGTTGACACTGAAGGAGGGCGTTATCCTCTCCGGAGGAGTCCTGCATGGTCCTTCCACCTCCTCGCACACAGACAGATGAGATCATTACAGCTATCAGCACCACCGACATCCACAATTAGCACTTCACTCTCCCTCCTTCACTCCCTTCATCCCCCTTCCTCTTTATTCCACTCTAGCGTGCTCTTTTCCTCCCTCTCTCTAGCCCTCCCTCTTCCGCATCTCTCTTTCTCTCTCTCTCTCCCCAATTCTCTCTCTATCCTCCTCTACCCTCTATCCCTCTGCTCATGACAGTCTGAGGGGTCTTGATTTAGAGGCAATTTGAGTAAATATTAAGATGCACGCAACAAACTGCTTTCAGCTTTGACTGACCTGCCTTTCTGACCTTTTCATACTCATTTAGAAAACCATTTGCCATTTCAGACAAACAATGAGGTTTCTGGAAATTGCTTTGCATTGTAATGCATGTCTGTGGGTGGGGGTCTCTGAGGACACACATACACACACGCAGACACTCACCTGTGAAGCAGACCGGACACTTGAAGGTGCCGCCCATGCCCTCAAAGCTGTGCTCGATCAGGTGGCATTGGAGTTTGGCTGGTGAGTCGAACGACTGACTGCAGAGCTTACACTCATGGTTCAGGCCCTCTTCTAAGGAGAAAGAAACAACACAACACACAAAACAACATAGTTAGAAGGGTGAATAATCAGAGTATAAATAGCAGAGAGGGATCAAGAATATATATGATTTATTTTCTCCTCCTTCCCCATTTAATTCAGCTCCAACCCATTTGTGTCAAAGGCTCCTGCATGTAACTCCTGGCTCATACAACAGTAATATAATGTGTGATCTAGACCCATCAGGCATAAATTGAACGGCCAGTGGGGGGCCTAATTGCACAGGGGAGGTCTTGCATTTTGAACACGGCTGCACTTTGATTGGCTAACACGCAAATTAATTTCTGTGGGCAACTTGGTGTGGGCAAATGGCTGTAGATTTGGTGAGTGCAGTGCTAGCTTGATAAAGGGAAAAATGTAATGCATAAAAAAACCTGTAGGCTAATTTACATATTAAAGTATAAAATGTAAGAATAGCCAAGCGTGGGAACATACTCATTTCATAATCAACATTTAATTATAAACAATATGAGCAACTGAGAATATTATAGATGTGTCAACATCTCAACGTTTACACAATTCCCTTCATTATCACCATGGCAATTAAACTGCTCTCTTTAACGCAACTATCAAATTCAATCTCATAGTTTTCAATAAAGATGAATGCCCATGTTTTCATGTTATAACTAATATATAAGTTATAATTCATACATGAAATGAGATATTGCTCATGGCAATGGCCAAACCAACTGTGAGTCTGCATCCATTCCCCTGTTACATTAGAATGTATGACACGTCTCTCCCTGACATTAGATTACCTCGGACTGATATTTCAGACATTGATAGCTGAAATAAATGGCATTGGTTCAGACACTGAACCTGCCCTACTGCTCATTTGCTGCACAACGATCCGCTGACTTAGCATTCCACAGAGCTGAGCTGCCCATCTCCTGAACTACACGCCAATAAAAACCAA
This sequence comes from Coregonus clupeaformis, assembly GCF_020615455.1. Classification (NCBI taxonomy): domain Eukaryota; kingdom Metazoa; phylum Chordata; class Actinopteri; order Salmoniformes; family Salmonidae; genus Coregonus; species Coregonus clupeaformis. The sequence goes on from NC_059212.1 coordinate 33,102,378, forward strand.
GTGCACTCTGCTATCCATGCAGTTGGGCCTGTACTCTGTCAAAATCCCCTTGTCCTGTGAAGCATGGGTCCAGGCATGGGGCCAGCGAGAGGGCGGTGAAGGGGGATGGAAGGAGGGTACCTGGGTGCCTATCCAGGGCCAATCCTTCAGTCTCTACAGCTCAATGCCCACAACATGGGCCCAGGGTACCAGACGTGCAAACACACAACCCACCTAACCAGCTGTGGCCATCCAATGCCCTGGAGGATCAGAGTGGAGGGTTACCGGATGGGCCTTGGGCAAATCTGGCAACGCAACTCACAGATCTGGCAACGCAACTCACCTTAACAACAATGGCCTGCCTTGAACGGGACAGATTCACCCCAGATCCACCTAGATGCCAGTGTTTTAAAACCCCAGCCCACACACTGCCAGTGACTTTCCCATTTGTACTTTTATGGTCAATTGTTGTTCCACTGCTTAAAGCACACATTAAACAACACGGGCTGGTTCACTCCACTAACAACATTTGGCAACGTTATTAAAAAACTGATAATTTCTGAAACCTGCAGCCGATTACAACAAGCTTTGCAAAATAATGTTAATAAAGCATTTTAATATCAAGTTAAATGTTATTGGTTTAAATCTTTACAAGGGAGGTGTAGTCACTTAATAATAGGTGCTACATTATAGTACAGTAACTGTACAGTATAGTAATAAAACAAATGGAGGTATCTGTACCTGTTTTGGTGACTAGCTGCCTATATCATGTAATACGGTATAAAGTGACCCATTGACCTGGGCTGTTCTAGGAGGGCAATGGGAAACATGTCACACAGCATAGTGAGTCTATTCATTTATTATATACAGAGCATGTTTATGCTCTATATCACCACATGTTCCTGTAGGCCAGCCCTCTTCTCCATATAACTCTGTAAAGCAGATGAGGACACTCTACTACGACCTCAAAACAAACATTTAAAGCTGGTCATGTCTGGATGAGCTCACAACACAAGCTATTGTCTTACTGTGTGTGTCTGGTTAGTGGCTTAGGTTTTGGATGGAAAGATTTAAAAAAACTATTTTATCACAGAAACCAGAGGAGTTGATTGTGTCGCCTGTAATCATGCATTCCCCTTTGAAAGATGAGATACGGTGTGTGTGTGTGCGTGTGTGCGTGCATGTGTGTGCATAATTTGTGCATGTGTGTAAGATAGCGACAGAGTTCTTTGATCCCCATTCAGCCTTGCCGTCTGTGTGTGTATGTGTGTTCAGAGCGCTCCATGCCTTTGCCCATATGTGCAGCCCTGGTTTGACCCTGGAGCACACTCCTGTTCCTTCAGAGACCTGACCTGCTTCATTATGCAGATAACTCTGCACCTGCCCAACCGTCTGACCTTGGGTGCATGCGTGTGTGTGTGTGTGTGTGTGTGTGTGTGTGTGTGTGTGTGTGTGTGTGTGTGTGTGTGTGTGTGTGTGTGTGTGTGTGTGTGTGTGAGGAAGAAAGGTTTGCATATGTCTGTGAATCTAAGATACGTGTTTGTTTGTTACTGTATCTGTGTGCATGAAGATTGTGTGTTAAACAATACAGTGCAAGTGGGACGACTCAGTGTGTGAGTGCACGAGTCTGTTCGGCACTGCCCGCCCCCGTAATGTAACTGTGTATAGGGGGACGGGTTTGTATGCGGCAGGGGAGCAGGGGTTGGATCACACTGGCAGCCTGTTCCTTAGTGAGAGTCAGGGGAGGAAGTCAGCCAGCGCACCCCTATAGCTCCCTCATCGGGGTGAGGCCACTTCCTGTCGCTCCCCCAGCCTCCCCCCAGGGCTGTCCAATCAGCACGGAGCATTCAGGAGCCCCCACCCTGGCCCGCTCTGCACTGACTGGAGCAGACTCTGGATATAGTTACAGAGCCACTAGGGACTGGCAGCTCTCTCTCTCTCTCTCTCTCTCTCTCTCTCTCTCTCTCTCTCTCTCTCCTCTCTCTCTCTCTCTCTCTCTCTCTCTCTCTCTCTCTCTCTCTCTCTCTCTCTCTCTCTCTCTCTCTCTCTCTCTCTCTCTCTCTCTCTCTCTCTATTTCTATCTCACCCCCCTCACCCTCCCTTCTACCTCCACTCTCCTGAATGTTCTGCCTCCACTACCCCCACCCTGTCCCCCTGCACTCATAAGCGAAATCTTTTAGATGAGAGCTTTTCTGTTCCTGCTCCCTCTAAGTGTCCCTGACACCAGCAAAGTAAGTCCATCTGCATATCCACAGGGCCTGGTGGCATGCCTAAGGTTAATGGTTTATGTATTTCACAGCTCCTGAAAAATACAAACATCTAATATCTTTCCCATGTGGAAGGAGAGAGGGAGACAGAGGAGGAAAACTATTTTTAGAAAAGGACAGCCTTTATTATTTCTTCTTGTGTTTACTCTTTAGCAACCAAGCTGAGGTTCATGTTCTGTTGAAGGTTGTTTGGGACATTGGGGTTTGTTTTCCTTTTGGTTTCATCTGGCTGTTCAAGCACAGCTTTGTATACACTGAGTATACCAAACAGGAACACCTTCCTAATATTGAGTTACCCTCAGAACAGCCTCAATTCGTCGGGGCATGGACTCTACAAGGTATCGAAAGCGTTCCACAGGGATGCTGGCCCAATGTTGACTCCAATGCTTCCCATAGGTGTATCAAGTTGACTGGATGTCCTTTGGGTGGAGGTCCATTCTTGATACACAAGGGAAATTGTTGAGTGTGAAAAACCCAGCAGCGTTGCAGTTCTTCACACACACTGGTGTGCCTGGCACCTACTACCATACCCCGTTCAAAGGCACTTAAATCTTTTGTCTTTCCCATTCACCCTCTGAATGGTACACATACACAATCCATGTCTCAATTGTCTCAAGGCTTAAAAGTCATTCTTTCACCTGTCTCCTCCCCTTCATCTACACTGACTGAAGTGGATTTAACAAGTGACATCAATAAGGGATCATAGCTTTCACCTGGATTCACCTGGTCAGTCTATGTCATGGAAAGAGCAGGTGTTCTTTATGTTTTGTATACTCAGTGTATAGTACAGTGTGTGTGTGTAGAGTAGGTTTGAGTGAGAGTGTGAATCTCTGTGTGTGTGCAGTACAGTATGCATGAGGATTTAGTGTGGCTATAGTGCACACTAGTGAATACTGTTACTGAAAGACGCTACTGAGCTTTCTCAAATACTCTCAAGTATTGGGTATTCTCAAATATTTGACCAAAATTAAGTATGTTGCACTTGAGGGCTTAATTAAAATCTGTATCCTAGCCAAGTCCCCTCCTCAACCCACCCTACCCCCTACCCCCTACCCCCTACATACTACCCCCTACCCTATATAAACAATTCTGCTGAAGAGCAGGTCCAGTTGAAAGGGGAATTCAGGATCACTTGATAGTAATCTGATAGATTTATAATCAACTTCTCTCTGGGGAACTCTGAATGTTACTCACAAGCTCCCTCTTAAAGAAACCAAGTCCACCCACATCTCAAAATCTGGCAGCAACCTAACAAAGTTGTGGAGACAAAACAAAAGATGTCAACCAAAGACCTTTAAGAAGGTCATTTTCCTCAGGTGAGAATAATTAGTCATAAAAGTAGTAAGTAGACATAAAAAATGAATTGGAAACACGGTAGACAAACCTACAAACAGTAGACTAAACAAACTACAACCGGGGTCAAGTCAAGATTGAGGTCACACTCAGACTGCAGTCTCTCAAGGTATTATTTGTGCTCAATCAGGTCTAAAGATGATAGGCTTTAGACTGCAATATGGTGTACTATACACTACCGGTCAAAAGTTTTAGAACACCTACTCATTCAATGGTTTTTCTTAATTTTTACTATTTTCTACATAGTATTTTCTACACTACATAATAGTGAAGACATCAAAAATATGAAATAACACATATGGAATCATGTAGTAACCAAAAAAGTGTTAAACAAATCAAAATATATTTTATATTTGAGATTCTTCAAATAGCCACCCTTTGCCTTGATGACAGCTTTGCACACTCTTGGCATTTTCTCAACCAGCTTCACCTGGAATGCTTTTCCAACAGTCTTGAAGGAGTTCCCACATATGCTGAGCACTTGTTGGCTGCTTTTCCTTCACTCTGCGGTCTGACTCATCCCAAACCATCTCAATTTGGTTGAGGTCAGGGGATTGTGGAGGACAGGTCATCTGATGCAGCACTCCATCACTCTCCTTCTTGGTAAAAGAAAAAGCACTTACACAGCCTGGAGGTGTGTTGGGTCATTGTCCACCGGTCTAATGTCCATTGCTCGTGTTTCTTGGCCCAAGCAAGTTTCTTCTTATTATTAGTGTCCTTTAGTAGTGGTTTCTTTGCAGCAATTCGACCATGAAGGCCTGACTCACACTGTCTCCTCTGAACAGTTGATGGTGAGATGTGTCTGTTGCTTGAACTCTGTGAAGCATTTATTTGGGCTGCAATTTCTGAGGCTGGTAACTCTAATGAACGTATCCTCTGCAGCAGAGGTAACTCTGAGTCTTCCATTCCTGTGGCGGTCCTCATGAGAGCCAGTTTCATCATAGCACTTGATGGTTTTTGCGACTGCACTTGAAGAAACGTTCAAAGTTCTTGTAATGTTCCGTATTGACTGACCTTCATGTCTTAAAGTGATGATGGACTGTAGTTACTCTTTGCTTATTTGAGCTGTTCTTGCCATAATATGGACTTGGTATTTTACTAAATAGGGCTATCTTCTGTATACCCCCCATACCTTGTCACAACCCAACTGATTGGCTCAAACGCATTAAGAAGGAAAGACATTCCACAAATTAACTTTTAAGAAGGCACACCTGTTAATTGAAATGAATTCCAGGTGACTACTTCATAAAGCTGGTTGAGAGAATGCCAAGCGTGTTCAAAGTTGTCATCAAGGCAAAGGGTGGCTATTTGAAGAATCTCAAATATAAAATATATTTTGATTTGTTTAACACTTTTTTGGTTACTACATGATTCTGTATGTGTTATTTCATAGTTTTGATGTCTTCACTATTATTCTACAATGTTGAAAATAGTAAAAATTAAGAAAAACCCTTGAATGAGTAGGTGTTCTAAAACTTTTGACCGGTAGTGTAGGTCACAGAAAACATACCAAGAAACATCTGAGGAAATTGCCTGGCATAAAAACCAGAGTAGTCCACAGCTGTTTCTGAAAGACTCAGTCACATATCCTCACAAGTCAAATATCCTCCATTCAAACATCTTTCAACTTACACACTCTCTGAAATGATACTTGTGACTGCTATACTTTTTGAAATTGATAGAAGGCGAGAGAAGGATATAATTTGGGTTTTGAGAGGACATACTAGTATATAGAGTAAAGCTATGGTGTTGTGTGTATGGTGGCAGAGTTGAGTAGACAGCTCTGGGGCTGTAAACAGTAGGTGGGTTTACTTGGCTCTACATCTCCATGGGAACTATCCATTAACAGATAATGGGGAAAAATCTGAGTGATTAAGGCCCAGGGAATTATGGGTGAATACAAATACATCTCCGTGCGGTGGAGTGAGTGTGTGTGTGTTCTCTGGAGATACAGAACCACTTCTCATGTGGAACTCGGTTCATTTTAGAGATACTAGAAGGCCCATTAGTGCGTTGAGAAGAGGAAGGGGCGGGGATTCTGATCTAGCTGATAGATGGGATCTAGCTAGTGCACGGGGACCAGGCTCCCCCTGGACCTAGGCTGATTGGAGAACTGGCACCTGGAGGGGAATATACCTAATATCTATCTCCTGCCTTCTCAGTTTAAAGAGGAGGACATGCCATTATGAACAACATTACAGAATAAAACCCTATTTTAACGACCTGAACATCACACTCATTACTAATTACTATACAGGTATGATGATAATGATGCCCTAATATGGTCAAATGCTAGCTAATAACCTCATTAAGACTGATAAAACTACCTTTATAGCAGCTATAAACAAGAAGAATAGAGGACAGATGTGTAGCAGAGAAGTGTACCCATGTCAAAACAGAGAGAAGAAGGGAATTGAAGTGAGAGTATAAGGGAATCGGGACAATCACAAGGAGAGAACAGGAAGGGAAAACCAAGGTGCCACAGACAGACAGACAGACAGACGCCAATGTCAGGGTCCCATGTTCATGCCATGTCTGTGTGATTGTTTACTTCAACCCTCCAGAGTGAACCGAACTGAGGGGTGAGGTTGTCGGGTATCAGTGGTGGCGACGACCTTCTGAGCGAGTTGCCACTGGCGACGGCGGCTAGGCGATATATAGTACTGCGTCCCAAATGGGAATAGGGTGCCATTTGGGATGCAGCCTAAGTCTCTAGGAGATTGTCAGGCCTGATGCATGGCTGAACTTGTGCACAGTGTAGGGTGTAGGTGCTAATCAGAGCACAGCTAGTCATGCTAGCCACTTTCTCACTCTCTTTCTCTCTCTACACCACCGGCATTATACGCCTCACACCATCCCCTGGCAGCTGGGTTGGCTAGGTCACAGGCACCTTCTGACTGCCAAACTGGTGTTGAGATAAACATGCGTAACGCCTGAAGACACAGTATAAAAGGCGTAGCCAGCTAGAACACCGTGAAGAAGAGGACAGCACACTGTAATATCTGGGTTTTCTGTGACCTATAAGGTGTCTGTTCTATACCATAGCCTCTTTATGGGTTATGCACAGTAGACAGTAGACTAATACAATGCATAAAAAAATATGCTAAATAGTCACTAAAAGACAAACTTAACAATCAACAAAGTAAAATACATACAGTATGAGCTAATGTTCACTGTCTACCATCAAGATAGCTAATATGAGGTAAGTAATAAGACATCAAAACATTGGGCATGTGGCATTTTTCTCTCTAGCTAATCAGTACTCAGCTGAAGTTAAGGATGCTGCTGTAGGGAAGTGTACACTACTCTCACACAGTGAAACCAGAGAAAAAGTGCTGGTGTTACACACTACTTAGGTAGTATACGGTCTTCTTACTGTGACATTTTGTTGCTTAATAGCTACAGTTAAAGCAAGAAGACACACTGGTTATAACTCAAATTAATAGTTGGTAGGTCTTTGGGGCTGCAGTTCACCAAAACACACACAGAAAACCCCCACCATAGCAAAGGGGAGAGCAGAGCAGAAGACTTGTTAACGAATTATGTGTAGGCACTGCAGCTTGAGGCCAGGTATGGAGGTCCGTCGGGGACAAACAGTGCAGGCTAGCTGCTGAGATGGATGGTATTGGAACACTAGACCCCCTGCAGCCACACAAACACAATTCTGCAGTCAACTGCTCTCATTTACTCCATCCAGGCCTCTAAACTGGGGCCTTTTCTTGTTGGGAGAAAATAAAGGTCAAATGACTATAGCCCTGCCATTTCCCAGCACAAGAAGGCTCTGACTGGCGCTCAATGCAACACGCTGCCGAAAGAAAGAGAGATAAAGAGAGAAGTGAATCAAACAGGCAAAGAAGCACAAGCAAGGGAGGGAGAGGAGGGACAACTCTAACAATAATATATCTTTCTGCCCATGAAAAGAGTAAGTGGCCTAAATGTAAAAAGTTAATTATGACACACTTGCAAGGGCCTTTCTTCGCTCGCCTCATTGTCGCAGCTGCGTTGTGCAGGCTGAGGATCGCATGGCTCCGTCCGCAGCCTGTCCACACAAAGAAGCAGGAGGGAGGATAGAGGACTGGAGAGAGGGGAGAGATGGAGAAAGGTCCCTTGGCTGGGCTCGCAGCATGGAGCACTGTACAATTAGCCAGCCCCTGCGTTTTGCCGGCTTCTAATTATCAGTGCTCTCCTTAATTGACTCCCTTAGCCTGGTGCAGAGGGACCCCACCACCTACCCCCTCCTTTTCCTTAATAGAAAAGCTGAGTCCCACTGAGCGCGCTCCTTGTAGCGGCCATCCACGCATGCTCGGGACCAGCAAGCCACCGTTCGCAGCGGGTCAGCCAGACATGAGCATATTTTTATATAACACAGCCACGCTGGAAATTTAATACATCTCAGCAAATATGAGACAGGCATTTTGCATAATGTTTTTTATTATTTTCTGTGAGAGACATACTCTCGCTCCCTACCTACCTGTCTATACACTCTTAGAAAAAAAGGTGCAGGTAGAACCCTTTTGGGTTCCATGTAGAACCCTCTCTAGAAAGGGTTCTACATGGAACCTAAAAGGTTCTACCTGGAACCAAAAATGGTTCTCCTATGGGGACAGAACCCTTTTGGAAACCTTTTTTCTAAGAGTGTAGTCTAGTTTATTCTCTAGTCCCTCCTTGTCCCTCCTCTCCACGTCTCTCTCCTGTCCTGTTTTTCTCTCTCTCCCTTTCCCTTGCTCCCTCTCTCCCCCGCTCTCACCCCATGGTGCTGCTCTCACTAGGAGAGGCGAAGTTCATTACCTCAGCTAAATCAGAATTAGTCCCTTCATTTTGACAGGGCGAACTTCATTTGAAAGGCTCTTCCTTAATCCAGCCGGGAAGACTGATGAATCTACATGGGGCCCATAATTTGCTTCACACAGCATATTCAGCTACTTCCTACTCAGAGGAGGCTGGTGGGAGGAGCTATAGAAGGACAGGCTCATTGTAATGGCTGGAATGGAATCATTTGAATGGTACCGAACACATCAAACAAATGGAAAAAACGTGTTTGACTCCGTTCCATTGATTCCATTCCAGCCATTACAATGAGCCTGTCCACTATAGCTCCTCCCACCAGCCTCCTGTTTTCCTCCTTCTTTCCTTTCCCCTCTTTTCCTCCTTCTACCTTGCCTTATGTATTTACGCATAAATTTTTATTAGACCAAGAGGAAGAACCTGAGAGAGAAAAACACCTGCATATAATTAAGTAATAGGAGCAGAGAGGGTGTAAAGAGAGAGGGAGTTATGCTGTTTGGAACGTCCCGTCTCCCCAACAGACCTTGGAGCCTCAAGGGCTGAATGGCTACAGTATGGCTGGGTTGGTTGGCGGACACTCAAATATAGAACCGACAGTGGACTCAGTTCAAATATGATCTAATAGTCTACAAGGCCACATACACGAGAGAGAGATATTGAGAAGCAAAAATGGTGTCCACTATGTCTGTGTTTTTGGGTGAAAGTGGAATCATGTCACCTTTTGTCCCAAACCCCCAACAAACTCACACAGTTTTATAAGCCTGTGTTGCGTTCGACACACGACATCCACCACTGCAGTTCACCAGAATCAACCCAACACCCCAACATCCAGAGATGTGGATGAGGACAGTCAGGCCCTGACTGGCATCCACTGTGTCATCACTGTGCCTGGTGACTGATGTCAGGCAGATGTGGCGCTTGGAATGGCAGTTACTCTCGCTACGCTCCCCCCCACCACCTCCCAGGACTCTCTCCCCCAAGCTGTGCCCCTGCAGCCTCCCTTCCCCATCACCTCCTCACAGGGGTCCCCTGACTGGTAATCTCCTCCCTCCAATGTGAAATCTCCAACAACGATGCCCTGCGCTCTTACCCCCTCCATCCGTGGCTGATGGGTAAATTGGAATGGCGCACCCTGCTGGTGCCGAGAGCTCTGAGCTGGGGCACCCCCTTTTGCCACCCCTTGTCTAATATAGTGGGCACGCACACACAGTCTCTCGGAGTGAAAATAACACACACACACACACACAAACACATACACAAATGCGACAATCCATTGAAGGAAAGCGCTTCACGCATGATTTATATTCTCACTCATCTACATAAAGATTGAATATATGATAAATAAACAGATACCAGCAATATATGTTAAAATTCAAATGTGCATCATCTGGGACACGGCTTAGCTTGTGTGCCTCTGCTCTCCTCTGCAGCCACTGACTGCACCTGACTTCCGTTGCCATAGTTTCCATTATCTGAACCCATCGGAATCAAATGAAAGGACAGAAAAGGACACACAAGAAGATGACTCACTAATCCAATAAATAAAAGGGTGCCTACTAGATTTCATAACCCCAAGAATAGCACCGGTGCACAATAGCATTGTTCCATATGAGGAGTCTCCATATATTAATAAACATTATTAAACCCGAGCCTGTCTTGTTTTTTTCTCTCCAGTCAGGAATCAGAGTAGGATTTCCCAGAGGCCTACTAGTCTATCTGTCCAAGTCTTCCATCCCTCCATCCCCATCCCTCCAACCCATCTATCTGTCTATTTTTCCTCCTCCTCAGTCGATTCTCTGAAGCATGCGTGGAGCTGTAAACGATTGAGTCCACTCTCAAATCACAGGGACGTCCTGAAATAGTTGACAGGACCCGGAGGGGCTAAAGATCACTGCAGAGGAAGCCACAGAGGCCTTCCTGTCAGAACAGACTCAGGGCTTTTTCAGGGCCAGGGGTGATGGGGGTGAGCGAAGCCAGGGGGGGAGAGCCAGAGAGCCTCAGAGCCACAGACATGACATACATTTCATTACACTTAAACCAACTGTGGGTTCAACTCAGAAACCTTGGACTTCCATTGGAGTCTCGGAGGAAAAAGTATGGAGAAAGTGGAGGTACGAGGAGTGACTTTTAGAAAGAGCACAATGGTGATGTGGACAAAGAGCGAGAGGAGGCGGTGGACTAATTGCTTAGGGGGTTTGTCTGAATATTTTTTGTGTTAAGTGCTTTTGTTAAAAGCTTAACTGTGCCTATTGAGACGAAGATACACTATATATACAAAAGTATGTGGACACCCCTTCAAATTAGTGGAATCGGCTATTTCAGCTGTGTGCTAAAATCGGGCACAATCATAGACAAACATTGGCAGCAGAACTGTTCGTCGGGAGCTTCATGAAATGGGTTTCCATGGCGAACTGCCGCACACAAGCATAAGATCACCATGCGCAATGCCAAGCGTCGGCTGGAGTGGCGTAAAGCTCGCCGCCATTGGACGCTGGAGCAGTGGAAACGCGTTCCCTGGAGTGATGAATCAAGCTCACCATCTGGCAGTCCGACGGACTAATCTGGGTTTGGCGGATGCCAGGAGAACGCTATCTGCCCCAATGCATATTGACAACTGTAAAGTTTGGTGGAGGAGGAATAATGGTCTGGGGCTGTTTTTTTTTTCATGGATCGGGCTAGGCTCCTTAGTTCCAGTGAAGGGAAATGTTAACTCTACAGCATACAATGACATTCTAGACAATTCTGTGCTTCCAACTTTGTGGCTACAGTTTGGGGAAGGCTCTTTCCTGTTTCAGCATGACAATGACCCTGAGCACAGAGTAAGGTCCATTCAAAAATGGTTTGTCTAGATTAGTGTGGAAGAACTTGACTGGCCTGCACAGAGCCCTGACCTCAACCCCATCAAACACCTTTGGGATTAATTGGAACGCCGACTGTGAGCCAGGCCTAATCACCCAACATCAGTGCTCGACCTCACTAATGCTCTTGTGGCTGAATGGAACAAGTCCCCGCAGCAATGTTCCAACATCTAGTTGAAAGCCTTCCCAGAATAGTGGAGGCTGTAATAGCAGCAAAGGGGGGGGGACAAACTCCATATTAATGCCCATGATTTTGGAATGAGATGTTCGACAAGCAGGTGTCCAGATACTTATGGTAATGTAGTTTATGTCCATTTTGAAGATGAAAAGCATGCCTATGATCAGCACATATGATATGACGCAGTATACTACATTTCAATTTCACCTTTTTTTATGTATACCCTCTCATTCCACCATTTTCAGTATATTACTTTAAGAAAGCTGTACTCTTGGCCATTTCCACCCATTCTGAAGGAGACCCCCCATCAGAAGCCCAAAGGAGCCTAGAGACCCTCCTCATCTCAGCGTTCAACACCATAGTGCCCACAAAGCTCATCACTAAGCTAAGGACCCTGGGACTAAACACCTCCCTCTGCAACTGGATCCTGGACTTCCTGACGGGTCGCCCCCAGGTGGTAAGGGTAGGCAACAACACGTCTGCCACACTGATCCTCAACACTGGGGCCCCTCAGGGGTGCGTGCTTAGTCCCCTCCTGTACTCCCTGTTCACCTACAACTGCATGGCCAAAGACGACTCCAACACCATCATTAAGTTTGCTGATGACACAACAGTGGTAGGCCTGATCACCGATAACGATGAGACAGCCTATAGGGAGTAGGTCAGAGACCTGGCAGTGTGGTGCCAGGACAACAACCTCTCCTTCAATGTGAGCAAGATAAAGGAGCTGATCGTGGACTACAGGAAAATGTGGGCCGAACAGGCCCCCATTAACATCGACGGGGCTGTAGTGGAGCGGGTCGAGAGTTTCAAGTTCCTTGCTGTCCACATCACCAACGAACTATCATGGTCCAAACACCCCAAGACAGTCGTGAAGAGGGCACGACAACACCTTTTCTCCCTCAGGAGACTGAAAAGATTTGGCATGGGTCCCCAGATCCTCAAAAACAGCTGCACCATCGAGAGCATCCTTGACCGGTTGCATCACCGGCTGGTATGGCAACTGCACGGCATCTGGCTGTAAGACGCTAGAGAGGGTAGTGCGTACGGCCCAGTACATCATTGGGGCCAAGCTTCCTGCCATCCAGGACCTACAGTGCCTTGCAAAAGTATTCATCCCCTTTGGCGTTTTTCCTATTTTGTTGCATTACAACCTGTAATTTAAATTGATTTTTATTTGGATTTTATGTAATGGACATACACAAAACAGTTCAAATTGGTGAAGTGAAATGAAAATAATAACTTGTTAAAAGAAATTCTAAAAAAATAAATAACGGAAAAGTGGTGCGTGCATATGTACTCACCCCCTTTGCTATGAAGCACCTAAATAAGATCTGGTGCAACCAATTACCTTCAGAAGTCACATAATTAGTTAAATAAAATCCACCTGTGTGCAATCTAAGTGTCACATGATCTGTCACATGATCTCAGTATATATACACCTATTCTGAAAGGCCCCAGAGTCTGCAACACCACTAAGCAAGGGGCACCACCAAGCAAGCGGCACCATGAAGACCAAGGAGCTCTCCAAACAGATCAGGGTTGGGTTATAAAAAAATATCCTAAACTTTGAACATCCCATGGAGCACCATTTAATCCTTTATTAAAAAATGGAAAGAATATGCCAAGAGAGGGCCGCCCACCAAAACTCACGGACCAGACAAGGAGGGCATTAATCAGAGAGGCAACAAGAGACCAAAGATAACCCTGAAGGAGCTGCAAAGCTCCACAGCAGAGATTGGAGTATCTGTCCATAGGACCACTTTAAGCCGTACACTCCACAGAGCTGGGCTTTACAGAAGAGTGGCCAGAAAAAAGCCATTGCTTAAAGAAAAAAATAAGCAAACACATTAAAGACAAAAATAAGCAAACACGTTTGGTGTTCGACAAAAGGCATGTGGGAGACTCCCCAAACATATGGAAGAAGGTACTCTGGTCAGATGAGACTAAAATTGAGCTTTTGGCCATCAAGGAAAATGCTATGTCTGGCGCAAACCCAACACCTCTCATCACCCCGAGAACACCATTCCCACAGTGAAGCATGGTGGTGGCAGCATCATGCTGTGGGGATGTTTTTCATTGGCAGGGACTGGGAAACTGGTCAGAATTGAAGGAATGATGGATGGCGCTAAATACAGGGAAATTCTTGAGGGAAACCTGTTTCAGTCTTCCAGAGATTTGAGACTGGGACGGAGGTTCACCTTCCAGCAGGACAATGACCCTAAGCATACTGCTAAAGCAACACTCAAAGTGATTTAAGGGAAAAATTGAAATGTCTTTGAATGGCCTAGTCAAAGCCCAGACCTCAATCCAATTGAGAATCTGTGGTATGACTTAAAGATTGCTGTACACTAGCGGAACCCATCCAACTTGAAGGAGCTGGAACAGTTTTGCCTTGGAAGAATGGGCAAAAATCCAAGTGGCTAGATGTGCCAAGCTTATAGAGACATACCCCAAGACACTTGCAGCTGTAATTGCTGCAAAAGGTGGCAAAAGGGGTGGGGTGGGGGGGGGGTTGTGAATAGTTATACATGCTCAAGTTTTCTGTTTTTTTGTCTTATTACTTGTTTGTTTCACCCCAAAAAATATTTTGCATCTTCAAAGTGGTAGGCATGTTGTGTGAATCAAATGATACAAACCCCCAAAAAATCCATCTTAATTCCAGGTTGTAAGGCAACAAAATAGGAAAAATGCCAAGGGGGGTGTACACTTTCGCAAGCCACTGTATATACTAGGCGGTGGCAGAGGAAAGCCCAAAAAATTGTCTAAGACAGTCACCCAAGTCATAGACTGTTCTCTCTGCTCCCGCACGGCAAGCAGTACCGGAGCGCCAAGTCTAGGACCAAAAGGCTCCTTAACAGCTTCTACCCCCAAGCCATAAGACTGCTGAACAACTAATCAAATGGCCACCCCAGCCCCTCTCCTCATCCAAGCCCCTTAACTCTACTCCCCAGCCCCTCTCCTCATCCAAGCCCCTTAACTCTACTCCCCAGCCCCTCTCCTCATCCCCAGCCCAGTCCACTCTTCATCCAACCTCCTCAGCCCTGTTCAGCACCTCAGCCAAGCATCTTAGCCCCACTCCTCCTCATGTTCGCTCCCCAGCCTCTTCTCCTCAGCCTCTTCTCCTCAGCTTTGCTCTCTGTGTTCACTGTTCTCTGATTGCTCTGTTTAGTTCCTCCCAGTAAACACAACACAGCCTTGGTAGGGCCTGTGAGGAGGATAAGAGGATAGAAGAGAAAACTGCACTTATCCCAGACATGCCCAGAGTAGAGAGAGAGAGAGAGAAGAGAGAGAGAGAGAGACAGAGACAGAGAGACTCTCCATGGCCTTGGAGAGAGACCACTTGTCCATTAAGACTGTCAGAGGATGCTCCTTGAAAACAATAGGCCATATCTCTGAAGAGGTCTTCAGGGAGCACACTTAGTCTGGGGCTGCTGGGGGTTAGAGGAGAGTGGAGGCACAGCACTGTAGGAAGCTACTAGCCAACCATACTGTACACAGGGTCAAGCTGAATCTGCTCTCTGGCTTATCTCAGTCAGATAGATAGTCTGGCTACTATAACTTTGCTTGGAGGAAAAGCCCATCGCCTATCGTTCTCTAGTCATAGAGTTCCTATAAACAGACTCTATTGGCTAGCACTGCATTCTGTGAAATAGCATTTACTATCTAGCCTGCTTTGGTTTACAAAGGATCTCTTCATAGTGTTCAATTCCTTCGAGTATTATTAGAAAGGCTATAGAATTACAAAACACTATTGTTATCACGCACGGGGGGACCCTTGTTCATTACCCTGCTATGAAGTCGAGGATTTAGAATGATTCTATCAATTCAGTTTAGCTTTTTTACTATTTCCTTCCAGCTGTCAGAAGATGTACATATCACTGACAAGATCACAAAACACTTTCAAAACAGACTTCTGATATAATATCTGATATGTCTTCAAAACCCATTGGCAGCCATTGCTTGATTCCCCCATTGATTTGCGGCGGGATTAAGGAAGTAGACAGAGAAACTTTCAATTTTTCTTAACTGGTTGCTACATGTGACATCAGAGTGCATGAGAATGTAACAGAATGGTATTGTCCAGGGGAGGGAACCCTTGGTCTATCCATCAGCACCTCCTTGGTGGGACAGAAAATATTAAAACACTCTGTGTCTGACTGACAGGCTCAGCACAGCTTCTAGGAAGATGACAGCTCTCTAAGTCACACAAAAAGGCAACTAGTCTAATTTTACCTCAGACTACAACACCAACCGAGAACCAACCCCTCTGTCAAAACCCACAAAATAATAAGCCCCCCACTCCGAAAAAAACAAGCATGCTGCGATGCTCCGCCACACTAAATAAGAGTGCTAACAACCAAACAGAGAAACAGAGTTTAGAGGAATAACAATAGGGAGGAGAGAGACAAAAGGGTTGAGAAGGCGCCATCTCCCTCTGGTGCACGCCAACAGCAGGAGCCTGTGAGATTGTGACAACACTTTCAAACATTTCTGTTACTTTCTCAGAACATATCTGATGCCGCGGCTTCGATGTGATGTGGTGTGGTGTGTGTTGCTTCCGCATGCAGCAGCCTCGTAGTCCCACTGTACCACCGTACAGCCGACTTGGCAACTCTGGCAAGCTCTGGCAAAATCAACACACACCCCTCACTGACTACACTTGCCATTTGTCATGACAAGATGAGAGGGAGAGAGAGAGAGAGAGAGAGAGAGAGAGAGAGAGAGAGAGAGAGAGTGAGAGAGAGAGAGAGAGAGTGAGAGAGAGACAGAGAATGTGATCGATGTGTGAAATAGTATATATAAAGAAGTAGTAAATATAATTGTGTATTCTCTGGGTTTGTTGTGTTTTAAGGAGGAAAGGATGGGGAGGGGTACTTCCTGTCGTTGTCACGTTGTGTAACGAACGCAGGCAGGGTCGCGCCCTAAATGATTAACTGAAAACAGAATATTTTACATTGGCGTCAGCAATTCAGCCAGGCGCCCTTATGGGAGAATTACTTTCTGTGTGTTTTTATTGAAGCCGGTGCAGAGCACGCCCAAAAGCTCTGACAGGGGGCCCCTACGGGCACTTGTCTTCACCTTAAAATCATAAGATGGAGAGACGAAGCTCCCTCTGTGTTCTCAATTATACCCCTCAACACCCCCTCATGCGCATGCACACACACAACACACACACATAACACATGCACACATGTGCACACACACACACGCACACACACACACATAACCCCAGCCCTCCCCACCCAAAAACGGGGAGGGCTGGGGTTGAGCGAGGCAAAGAAGAAAAGCCTTCAGTAATACAGTCCCGGTGGAGGGCTTCTCGATCGGCTGGGCTCAGCTCAGCTCGAAGCAGAGCGGGGGGCGCTAGCTGCTGGAACAGCTGACAGGCTCTATCCGACCGCCGGCCCCGGCGGCCCTGTCCCCCACGGCCTGTCAAAGCTCGCTCTACAGCGTGACGGTTAGCTGCTTCATCTCCAGGGACGCGCCTCATAGGCCTACAACCTCTGCCCCTCGCTACTCCCTGCCCCCGTCCGCACCCCTCACATGATAGGCCCCTCCTCTGACCCATGGAGGCTCCACGGCCTCGCCCCGATTACAACTGCCAGTAGTGGGAGCCACAGGTTACGTGCCCCCCTCCTGTCTCCTCACCTCTCCCTCTATCCCCAGCGACTGGGATCCCCTACAGCCCAGCTCCTAGCTCGCTTAGAGAAGGTATGGGGGGACAAGTGATGGGGTGCAAATGGGAGCCGGGGGGTGCAGAGAGAGGGTCGGGTATAATTTGATTGTGGAGCACAGCTGCGCAAACAGGGGTATCAAGGAATGTCTGTCTGCTGAAGAAATTGACTGCATGAATGTCCCCACTTTCCCACCAAAACGGGCCGTTTTTCACATCTTAATGAGGTGGAGTGTGACGATCCAGATAGCTTCTCTCTTTTCTTTGCAGTAATCAGACTGTTAACACTGGAGCTGAAACACAGGCTAGGAAAGACGAGGGGTAGCTAGTGCCTTGTTTCTGGCGCTGCTGAAACCAACTCACTGACTCTTCATCTCCCTCCATCTGTTTCTCTCTTCCTCCCTAGCTGTCTTTCTCTCCCTCTTCCTCTCCCTTACTGGCTGTCTCTCTCTTTCTCACTGCCTGGCTGTCTCTCTCTCTCTGCTAAAGACCTCATCCAAGTTCCTGTTGTCTGACCTGTCAAAATACAGCCCTCGCTCCCCTCCCCTCCCCACCTCCAACCCCCTCAATAAAACAATCAAACAAAACAACCCAACAACTGCTAGTGGGGTCAGAGGGCAGCTGCTCTGGGTGCCTGGACTCTGGCGGTGGCCCTGATTGGTGAAACGGGCAGCAAGGAGAAAAGGAAAAAGAAACAGGTCGTTTTTCAAAGTGAAATCTCCAGCTGACGGCATAGAGCCTCCACACACACCCCACAGTTAGCTAGCTACAGTTTCTCTCACTGCTGTCTGTCTGTCAGAGTTTTAGTCCGTCCGAGCCATTTGGAAGGATTAGAAAAAGAAGGAGAAGAAAAGTAAAGCACAGCTCACTGGGGCTTCATAGTGATAGTGTACTGTATAGTGTATAGTAGTGCCTGAGTGATGGGTTCAGAGACCCTCAGAGAGTGATAAACCTCTTGTCCTTAACAGTCCCCAGTGGTGAACCTTGACCTCCCTGACCTCTGGCCCTCTGCCAGCCCCTCGCCGCTGTGAGACAGGTTCAGGCATAAGAGTGGCCGACTGGCCGTACTGTATCCCGCTGTCTTGCTAAAACTTAAAACCATCCTCGTCTGACCTATCTGCACAGAGATCCTCCCCAATCTCAGACCAGAGTCAGTATAACCCCTGCCGCAGGCTAGAGCTAGTTTGCTCCTGATATTGGTACTGTACAACCCCAAACTATTACCATACAGAACATTCCAATGTTCCAACAAGTTGTGATGCAAGTAATATGGGTGATGGTATTTGTTTCAATTTGCTACATATAACACTGAACTAACAGTAGTTATGCTAAAATGCTAACCAGGATGAAATATGTGGAGTGGAAGACAGAGAAATCCTAAAAGAGAAACGAGAAAGAAAGAGAAACGGCTCAGAATCGACCAGCGGCAGAGCAGAGGAGGGGGAGCTAGCTAAATGGAGCAGGATAAAAACAG
Organism: Coregonus clupeaformis; assembly: GCF_020615455.1. Taxonomy (NCBI): domain Eukaryota; kingdom Metazoa; phylum Chordata; class Actinopteri; order Salmoniformes; family Salmonidae; genus Coregonus; species Coregonus clupeaformis. The sequence goes on from NC_059212.1 coordinate 33,120,949, forward strand.
GCACAGCCAGTTTACAAATGGATTAAGTTCCATTTTAAAAAGCACTTAGAAAAATTATACACACTGTTATATAAAACAAATATGTTGATTGTGGATCTTTTTTAAAGTGGCAGCGGCATGCAGATCTAGAGTGGAAGGCACAATGACACATCACGCCGCCCCGTTTCTGTTCCGCTGGCGGGTGAGCGGGATGGCGGGCGCCCGGTTCCAAGGTTGCGCCAGTCTTTCTTTCTGCAGATCCATTTCCTCTCCCTAGGCGCCGCCCTCCCTCCCTCCCCCTGTCCCTCATGTTGTTGGCCCAGTGATTCAGTGCCTTGCATTAAGAGCAATTCACCTGCCTCCGGCATCCCAGCGGCACGGGTCCCCATGGAAAACCAGGTGGAGCATAAAAAAAGTTCCACATATGGTAAAGTCAAGCTGCTCAGAGGCTGCTGAGTGTCTGCTGTGGGGATAGAGGCTCCTAAAAAGGCCCAGCTGGTACTTGGAAAAGGGCTTCTGCATTACTACACCTCAGTGCCTGTTTCGGCTCCCCTTTGGAAAGTGTTGGCCGGCGCTCACCACCACCAGCCATTTTAGATTTCTCCCTCTCTATACCCCCCTCCCTCCCTCCCTCCCTCCAAATGGTTCTGTATCCAAATGAACATTTGGTCCTCCACTGCTGGTTAATCAAATTCCTCCATCTGGCCCCCCTATCCCTGTGGAACACAAAAGGTGCAGCCTGAGTCCTGGTCCAAGTGGATATTGGGAGGGAGGGATTGAGGGATGGAGGGGAGGGACTGCCTACCTAACTTACCCAGCCCAGTCAACTAGATCAGGTAGGGGAACAAGGGCCAAATCGGATGGGATAGTTTTGGGCAAAAAGAACAGGAGGGAGCTACGAGGAACCAAGCATCACCTGCTGTTCATATAGAGCTCAGGGACATGGGAGGAGGGGAGTGAGGCTCGGTATGGCCATAGGAGGGGTTTGTGGAATTATAGCCATCTTTGCATACACTGTAGAATAGGTATTGTACAGTATAGAATACAGCATAGAGCATAAGGGGTGTAGTGTTGTGAGTGATTCATGCTATTAAGTCTCCCTGGCAGAAGGGGGTGCTATCCTCATAACACACAATGTTAGGAGGAAATAAATACTAAAAAGAGAGAGGGAAAAAAGAAACGTTGACGGTTCACAGAAAAGCGAGGATTTGTTGGTTGGCTCCATACACAATCTCCTCCCCAGTCAAAGAGAGCAGCTGAATGCCTAAGCCGGCTCTCTGATCAAAAAGAGATACCTTAAGATATCACACAAAGCTTCAAATGATCTTTTAAACCCCCCAGGAGCGTGTAAAGCCTTCAGAAAATATCTCCTTAACTACATATTTATCAGACTACAACTGTCAAAAAAGCAGCCCTGCTGTGTCATCAAACTGGGTTAAAAATACAATACACTCTTCAAAATACATCACTCACAGGACTGACATATCCATCGTTTCATTCACACTCTTATACCACTTATATTCAGCACTAGAATCCAAAGAATGGCACAGACAGTGAAAGAAAATGTGACACAGATCCTGAAAACACTCAGCCTTAAACTCTCTACACCAGTGGTGTCAAACTCATTATTTAAAAAAAAGAATTTACTCAAACCACCCACGGGCCAGATTGGACCCCTGATCTGGCCGGCGGGCCTTATGTTTGACACCCCTGCGCTAGACTCTCCAGAGTTATAGCTCTATCTACAGGTGTAGGATCTTAATTTGATCACGCTGTTGTCGCTGAGAATTTTCCTGCACCACAGAATTTACATAAATTCACCTGCATTAACACAATGTTTTACTAACCAGTATTGCACTTTTCATATAGCCTAATTTAGGCCACCTAATAGCCTAACCACCAATCAAGAAACATTACATTGGCAGAGAAGTGTGAATGGACCAAATGTTAAAATCCTGTTGCTGTAAGATTATTTTGCTGCGACAATACTGGTCATAAGATCCTACATCTGTATACCAGTCCCATAATATATATTGTACGATTCCTATTCATGTCCAACCATCCCCTCTCCCTCTGCCAGGTAGCGAAACATGTGTCAATAATGAAACTGCTTTTACATAACAGGATACAGGAACACAATGCAATTTGCTCACCATATTTCATTGGGCCTTTACGGAAGCACATGAAAGTGAGAGTAATTAATCAAACCACTGGAATATGTGAACAGCAATTTCCACCTAATGGCACTTACAGGGATTGGGTCCCTTAAGCGCCACGTTGTGTCTACCAAACGAGCCCGATTCATTTTCTATCTGCACAGTATCAGACAATAAAATGCAGGCGTGGCTGTGGACGTGATACTGTTCCATTTATTCCATTCCAGGCATTACAATGAGCCGTCCTCCTATAGCTCCTCGCACCAGTCTCCTCTGGTGGACAAATTGGCCCATGAAGACCCCTGACATTTCACTCTTTGCAGTACAGTACCATGTGTACAAACACAATACTTTGAGGGGTGGAATGGATGCTCATTTTAATGATCTTGGCTTCACCTCAAACCTGAGTGTTTGTTCTGTATTCACTTAACCACACCAGCAGGCTAAACCAAACCACTGAGGCCCTCTGAGGGCCGGCCCTCCGGAAGACGATCATACACTGCTTTTAGTGGCTTTTTGTAAGGAGATGGTCCTAGTCTAAATGGCACCCATGTCCCTAAAAGTGTTTCTCTCCCCCTCTTCTCCCTCACTTCTCTCTCTGTCTCTCTTCACTCTCTCCAAAGACTTCTCTAAGTGCAGCATCTTGTTTCCGTAATTCAGCCAGGGCAGAGACAGTGGAGGGAGGAAACTAATCTCTCTCTCTCTCACACACACTTTCTCTCACTGTAAGGTTTCTTGGGGGAGTTCTGGACTATTGGATGGGAAAAAGTGTTATGGGAAAAAGTGTCATTGCGTTTAAGGTCATCGTTACATCAAGGTTTCATCTTGAATGTTTTGTTTATCGCCCTATAAAACAAAGTGGGTAAACAAACAAAGCTACTATTGCTACTGATACAGAATCTATATAACAAATACCAAGTTAACACTACATCATTTGATGGGATAAATAACAATTCCCTGTACAGTAGCAAACATATTTTAGTCCCAATCTTTTGGCCATATACAGTGGGGAGAACAAGTATTTGATACACTGCCGATTTTGCAGGTTTTCCTACTTACAAAGCATGTAGAGGTCTGTAATTTTTATCATAGGTCAAAAATCCAGAAAATCACATTGTATGATTTTTAAGTAATTAATTTGCATTTTATTGCATGACATAAGTATTTGATCACCTACCAACCAGTAAGAATTCCGGCTCTCACAGACCTGTTAGTTTTTCTTTAAGAAGCCCTCCTGTTCTCCACTCATTACCTGTATTAACTGCACCTGTTTGAACTCGTTACCTGTATAAAAGACACCTGTCCACACACTCAATCAAACAGACTCCAACCTCTCCACAATGGCCAAGACCAGAGAGCTGTGTAAGGACATCAGGGATAACATTGTAGACCTGCACAAGGCTGGGATGGGCTACAGGACAAAAGGCAAGCAGCTTGGTGAGAAGGCAACAACTGTTGGCGCAATTATTAGAAAATGGACGAAGTTCAAGATGACGGTCAATCACCCTCGGTCTGGGGCTCCATGCAAGATCTCACCTCGTGGGGCATCAATGATCATGAGGAAGGTGAGGGATCAGCCCAGAACTACACGGCAGGACCTGGTCAATGATCTGAAGAGAGCTGGGACCACAGTCTCAAAGAAAACCATTAGTAACACACTACGCCGTCATGGATTAAAATCCTGCAGCGCACGCAAGGTCCCCCTGCTCAAGCCAGCGCATGTCCAGGCCCGTCTGAAGTTTTGCCAATTACCATCTGGATGATCCAGAGGAGGAATGGGAGAAGGTCATGTGGTCTGATGAGACAAAAATAGAGCTTTTTGGTCTAAACTCCACTCACCGTGTTTGGAGGAAGAAGAAGGATGAGTACAACCCCAAGAACACCATCCCAACCATGGAGGTGGAAACATCATTCTTTGGGGATGCTTTTCTGCTAAGGGGACAGGACGACTGCGCCGTATTGAGGGGAGGATGGATGGGGCCATGTATCGCGAGATCTTGGCCAACAACCTCCTTCCCTCAGTAAGAGCATTGAAGATGGGTCGTGGCTGGGTCTTCCAGCATGACAACGACCCGAAACACACAGCCAGGGCAACTAAGGAGTGGCTCCGTAAGAAGCATCTCAAGGTCCTGGAGTGGCCTAGCCAGTCTCCAGACCTGAACCCAATAGAAAATCTTTGGAGGGAGCTGAAAGTCAGTATTGCCCAGCGACAGCCCTGAAACCTGAAGGATCTGGAGAAGGTCTGTATGGAGGAGTGGGACAAAATCCCTGCTGCAGTGTGTGCAAACCTGGTCAAGACCTACAGGAAACGTATGATCTCTGTAACTGTCTCTCACAGTTGAAGTGTACCTATGATAAAAATTACAGACCTCTACATGCTTTGTAAGTAGGAAAACCTGCAAAATCGGCAGTGTATCAAATACTTGTTCTCCCCACTGTATGTAGGCCTACATGCTAAAAACAAACATTAAAGGCCAAGCTTTTAGTAAGGTGCATAGGTAAACCCCAGAACTATAAAAATACAAGATCACTAAATAATTCATATAAATGCCTTTATCATTACTTGTACTGCACCATTTCAAATAGAGAGATGGAGAAAGTGGGTAAAGGCCGGTTTATACTTGGTGTAACGACATGTCTGTAGACAATTAGAATGTGACAAGCGTAGCCGATCAAAATGTCATTTATACTCCGGTGGAACGTCTGTAGACCGTTGCTGCGACTGTCGGTTTCCTTGTCGCACCGACATGAAAAACTTTAATGTGTCTGCGACTGTCGCAACATCCGTTGTCGTGGTTACTGGGCTGCTACAGCAACACATCCAAATCCATCTGTGACGAGATGTGCAGGAGTTTTTAAAATTCTCAGATAGAATTACCTACTTTTATTTAGTCACAATCAGAACCGTAAGCTATTTTCTGTAAGCTCGCCATCATTACCTTGTAAATAATGATGTTGTTGTGGGTTTATTTTCATGTAATAATGAATAAAAAGTAGCTAAAGTTAAGACGTTATCTTTATTTGATTACCTAGCCAGCTAGCTAGCTAGCTAGCTAAAAAGCTAGCAACGAACCAAAACATTGTTTACAAAGTTGCTTTTAGTTGCCTGGCTTGCTAGATTGACATTTACTAAATTCATTTTTAAATGGATGGGTTTATTGGAGTTAAAATAGAGAAAGTATGCTATTCGGAGCACTGGGCTGCTGACGTCATGCAGTGACTATCGTTTTGTGTTTATACTTTTTCATAACGACAACAACAAGTTTGATGTCGGACGACAATAGACTGTTCATGATGTCACTGCGACAACTGCCTACAGACATGTAGATAGACCAACTATAAACCAGCCTTAAGTGTGCATGTGTGAGAGAGAAAGAGATTGAGAGATTGAAAAACACACACAACCCAATGGGCAAACACTGGTTGAATCAACATTGTTTCCACGTCATTTCAAATAAATTACGTTGAACCAACGTGGAATCGAAGTTGAATTGACGTCTGTGCCCAGTGGGGAACCAGCACACTCCATTTAACTTCAAATGACACATACAGTACTGTAACAAATACAAATGCAGGAACTACTAGAGACAGTCTAACAAGACAAACAGAGTGACAAAATAGTCATACATGAGAGAAATAAAAGATCCACTGCCCATTTAAGACTAATAAACCTTATGGATTTTAATCTTTCACTCTGGGTTTCCACTGCATGCCGTCAAGCCACACCAGGACTTTAATTCTTAATGGTGGTCAGTAATTCTCAAGTTGAGCTTCTTTTCTGATTTACATTAAATAAATATTCCTTAAAATTCTTGAATGAACCATTTAAAACCAGTAACATATTAATTACAGTAGCAGTAACACTACAAGCCACACAATCCATACACATATTCCAATATACACCAATATGCTGTTACAATTAAGACAGGACAGCACAACATAAAACCAAGACAGATATAGTATCTATTGTTTATCTTCTTTTTAAAGTGCTATACCCATAGGGGCGGACTAAGAGACAGGGAAGAGGTCAGTGCATCATCACCATTCACTCATCCCTCTGAGTCAGACAGTGCAAAGACATGCATTGGCAAATTCCATGGCAGCATCGTATATATCACATTATCATAAACCCCACAAGGGCTAACCTTTCATTCAAATTCATTTGATTCTAAGAGTTATAAAAACAGTCACAACGCTGAGCTGACAGCCTCGTCCAATCTGTGTCTGTGTTTCATGAGTAGAGTTGTTGTTTGTCTTTCAGTCCTGTGACTGCTCTTGCTAAAGACGTGCTATTCCAAGAATAAAGCATCAGGGGACATGAGGGATCATTGAATCATACTGGCTAGAATATCACATCATCTGGAAAGCGTCTGTATTCAATATCAAACTGTGCCTCGAAAATAAGATCTTCAAGAAGAGGGTGGATTTTTCTACGGTATAAATATTGTTATTCTATATTTATGGACTAATAAAAATACAATTTTGATCATTTAAAAAATAGTCATAACCTGTATTGTTATTGTTGTACAAATAAGAAGAAAACAGATACATGGTAAAGTAGAGCACATTCTCCATTTGGGCTCTACTTACAACATTATGGCTACAGCCTTACCAGTACACATCCTCCATTATGGCTCCTAGTGTCACCTGTTACAAACTGCCAGCATTTGCAGCTTCACTTAATACTAACATTCAAGGTGACAAATGCTAAGAGGGCACAATGTCATGTCACAATGCCAAGAGACCAGGAAACGAAAATACTCTCCATAACATAAAATTTGTATCACTGCTGGCAGAGGCAACCTAACAAAGAGATCTTTATGGGTAGCAGCAAGCTGTGTGCTTCTCAACCCTACATTCTAACGTGTATGCATGTAGCAATCTTTAGCATAGCCTTGTCAAGACAAAACGGTGATCCAGAGGATAAAAGGAGAGGGGAAGAATGAGGAAGGAATACAAAAAGAAAGGGAATGAACACAGAGACCTATAGAGAAAGAGATGGAGAGAGAGAGAGAGAGAGAGAGAGAGAGAGAGAGAGAGAGAGAGAGAGAGAGAGAGAGAGAGAGAGAGAGAGAGAGAGAGAGAGAGAGAGAGAGAGGAAGAGAGTGCAGAGTAAAGTAGTCAGGGCCAACACAGAGAGAGAGAGAGAGAGAGAGAGAGAGAGAGAGAGAGAGAGAGAGAGAGAGAGAGAGAGAGAGAGAGAGAGAGAGAGAGAGAGAGAGAGAGAGAGAGAGAGAAAGAGAGAGAGAGAGAGAGAGAGAGAGAGAGAGATGGAAACACAGAGGGAAAAGAGAGAGACCGGGAGAAACTGTTGAAAAAAGGGGAGAGAACAAGACAGAGAGAGAAGGGAGAAAGAAAGCGAGAGAGGAAGAAAGAAAGAGAGATCTGTGAATTTCCCCCCTCTATCCCCTGAGACCTCCCTTGATGCCAAGCATTCATCATCCAGCCTCTAATATCAGTTATTCTGTTGCTCCTCTACTTACAGCAGAATTAATTTTGGCTTTAATTACTCTCATCGGCGGAATGCTGATGAAGGAGAGGGACCAGGCATTCTGGGACCCGGGCCTCATTCCGACGCTTTAATTTGAATGAATTCCACCCGGAGATGCTGGCAAACAACTGGCAGCCGAGCCTGGGGAGCCACTCTGGGACCGCACCGCTCTACACCGCACCACACCGTGAGAGGAAGGAAGAACAGCAGACGTGGCCCTACCCAACCTAGTGTGTGTGTGTGTGTGTGTGTGTGTGTGTGTGTGTGTGTGTGTGTGTGTGTGGCTAAAGGGCTGCTATTGGGTGACTAGAACATCCAGTGAGACAAACTAAAAAAGCAAATAATTTCATAAAGAGAGAAAATATGAAGGATCCTAGAACTCACCACTACTCTGAGACAGAGACACACTACTGACTGTATTGAGTGGCACAAGCGTTAATTAGAAAATGCCCATTAATAGTTAATTTTATTCTTATAAGTAGGGCATATCATATCAAACCCTCCAACAAGTCAGTGTGTGTGTATTATACAATAACCATGGTACCAGTACAGATGTCAGATCTTAACTTCTCCTGCTGCATCAGGAAATTCAGATGAGCCTTGTGAGTCCCTAAAATGAACAGTTCTCTTTATCTCCATGCGGAGGCTGTCGAGTCATTGGGATCAGAGCTTGCTATCAAACTAATCTCTCGCTCGCCCAAACACTAGGCCTAGGACCTATTACAACAACATTGAAATGAACAAAAATATATCTGAAATGCAGCCCATACACATCAACAACCAGCTTAATAACACAATATATATATTGGTCTCCACTAGGTTACGACATACGACAAGTGTCAAGTGTATCCTTAGGTTAAGGAATGAACAGTCAAATTTGAGTTCAATCGTGGCCTGGGTGGTCCAGCGGTTAGGGCCGCTGCCTTCAGTGTGCTTATATAGGCCTATAGTGTCAGTGTGTGTTTGATTCTGGCCCATGCCCTTCTGGTACAAATAACTCAATCCCCTTGATTACAGTGGAGGCTCCTCAGAGGAGGAAGGGGAGGACCATCCTCCTCAGTGAATTTCATTAAAATAGTGAAACATTAAAAAAGTTATAATTTTTAGATAAAACTATACTAAATATATTCACGTCACCAAATAATTGATTAAAACAGAATGTTTTGCAATGAAGGTCGACAGTAGCTTCAACAGCTCTCTGTAGGGTAGCACCATGGTGTAACCAGAGGACAGCTAGTTTCCTTCCTTCTCTGGGTACATTGACTTCAATATAAAACCTAGGAGGATCATGGTTCCCACCCCCTTCCATAGACTTACACAGTAATTACGATAACTTCCGCAGGACGTCCTCCAACCTATCAAAGCTCTTGCAGCATGAACTGACATGTTCTCCTCTCAATCAATGGATCAGAGAATGAATCTAGTACTGAAAGCATAAGCTACAGCTATCTAGCACTGCAGTGCATAAAACGTGGTGAGTAGTTGACTCAAAGAGAGAGAAAGACAATAGTTGAACAGTTTTGAAAGAATTTGCTAATTTCTTTAAAAAATGAAGGAGAAGCAAGAGATATAGAGAGATAGCTATATTTAATTCTATATTCTTTCACTTTCACTTAGCTAGCGAATGCAGCTAGCTAGTTTAGCCTACTCAAACACCTGGCTCAAACAGAGAGGGATGCTATGTTAGCTAGCTGGCTATGGCTAACCAACACTGGAACTCTTTCAAGTTAAGGTAAGCTTTTGGTTTTATACATTTATTGCCAATGGGCTGGCCGGTGTAACTTCTAAACTGCTTGCTGACTGTACACTGTACTTCATGATTGTAGCGGGTTTACTAACGCATTAGTTCTAGTAGCTATGTTGACAAGCTATGACGTTAGCTAATATGGTGACCATGATGTAGACTGTGTGTAGCGGTTAGCGGTTATGATATGAAGGTATGGCTTGGAAAGGTTGTTGTTAGGCTATGTATAATTTGTCAATTTAGTTATGGTCTTTGGTGTAGATTGAAAGCCTGCATTGTGTGACTTTAATATTTAATTTCGTAAAGCTGTCAAAATGTTTATGCATTTGAGCCTATCCAAAGACGATATCGTTGAGCCGAGACACTTTTTTCTGATATGTTAATTATCAGACTATTCGTTTTACTTCTTGAAAACATTTCAATAAGTGCAATTAACTTGTGGGCCTAATGTAGGCTCAGGCTTGTCGCTACATAGGCGCGTCGTTTAAATTATTTAGTTTTAAGCCTTCCCAAAACCATAGCCATAACCTTAACCACTCAGAATTAATGCCTAAACTGTTAACCTTTGAATTGTTTCTGTTTTAACCCTGTAACCACGCAGAATTAACCCTGTAACCATACATCAAAAATAGACATTAATCCATGAGTCAAAGGGCTCTAGCATATGTGTGCCGGGGTAAACCACTGGACCACACAGGCACTGAGGTAACCAATAATTTATTCTGCCTATTGCTTGCCTTCAACATATAATAAATCAATTGATCTAAAAAAAATGATAATGAAAAATACATCTACCCCCTACAAATATGTATATTTATTATAATCCACATAAGAATTCACGCGACGCTGTAGCATGCACCTAGCCTACATAAGGTACAATACAGTTGTAACACGAAGGATATGTACCCGGGTCTCCCACGGAAGCAACCAACATCTTACACCGTTAGACCAGGAGGAAATTCACTTTTGGAAGTTTCTTCAGATATTCAAATCCTCCTGCTGCAGGATTATATTCCTCCTGTGACGAAATGGGTCAAATTAAGATTCAACATCTAGTTTATGAAACTACATAAACTAGATGCTAACGTATGCATACTATAACAACAGCAAAAAAATCATAATATCACAGAAAAGCTGCAGATAGAGAAAGGGGAGAGGGTTGTAATTGACTTTTCTCCAAGCCAGCATGGTAGTTACAGAATGTAACATATTGGATAAGGATTGTGATTGATTGTGTGAGTCTGCCATAGCAATTCGTTTGATTAAATGTAACCACGGGATCCTCTTCCAAGTCCTAATGAAGCAGCAATTTGAAAACTGGGAAAGGAGGAGAGCGAGCCAGACAGCCTACAGCTAGCTCCACACACACTGTCTCCGTGACAACCACATCACACTGTATTGAGCTACTCTAACAGAGTAGTCCTCCAACCTCCCCAACTACAGCAATATGTAAATCATGACCCACTCACAGTTGTCATAGAACATGTTCTTCTAATCCTAGGTTACTGTAACTATGATGTTCACACCCTTAGTTAATTCACTGTCATTGTGGAAATGAGTAAAAGAGAAAGCTCTTATATGGTAATGTCACATTGTCTGTTTTTGTAGTTTTTAAATCTATTGCCAGAAATTAAACAAATAATTTGCACAATTCTGGTGAAGTCTAATTTCGCCAAAAATTCAGTATTACTGCTCAACTGTTGGAACAGTGTGTGTTAACAGTAACATGGACATTTACTGTATAATTATGTGGAATAAATCTCTGAAGGGAAAACATACATTTCCCCTTGCATCGGAACAACAGAGTTATAATTAATATGTATGCCAATATTGTATAAGAGGGAGATCTTTAAGAATTCGGTTGGTTATTATAATAATCACTTGGATTCATTATAGACGTTGGATTCTTTTTTATGAATTACACCCACATACAGTATAAACACATTCCTTTAAAAAAATATAAACACAAATCCATAACTTTCACCAACACCTCTGCACTGAAAATGTAGCTAGATAGAGTAGGTTTCGACTTATATCAAACTTGTCCAATCAGAAGCCTGGGTTGTAGGCGTCACCTTTGGTGACCCTGAGAGCCCCTGGACAGGTGGGCGGACGGCCCCTGTGGCCCCTGAGCAGGGTCCGTTTTGGCAGTGACCGGGCATGATGAGCAGCTGGGTCACAAACACTAAGCACATTAATATCTTCTTAATGATAATAATCATTATGGCATAAGCACCTTCCCCAAAGTGGGCCGGATTGTGGGAAGTGCCAGGTTAGCATCATTGTCGTCTTTAAGATAAAAAACTGAGATGAAATTACTATTTTAATGAGCAGTATATCTCACAGCACAGACACCATGATAATGACAGCCAACACTAAAGCACTTAAGTGATAATGAGATTATTTTTTTTGGAACATAGTCTCGAAAAGACACTTGACACCTATGATCAACATTTAATCACTGTATATGAACAACAGACACATGGAATATATTACACCATGAAGGAGTGCCAACCAACCACAGCCTACATTCTGTCTGCCAACTAGAATAACACATTTTCTCTCCAAACCCCTGCATTTCAATGTTGTTTATTGACCACACTGGACTTTGTGGCACCACTCAACCACAGTACTGTCTTCCAGAGCTTCCCAATCCATGAAGCTACCACATCCTCACAGTCTTTCCCATATACCCTCCATCCACCTCATTTAATATAACTGTCACTGTTCACCTATCATAGGATATTATCTGTCTCATCCACGTTCATTATTGAAGCTAATGATATGTTGTCCTCTCTACTCCCCATTGAAGGAGGACTACATTAAAAGTCTCTTACTAACTTAATTAGTAATTATAAACGTTAAAGATTAATCAGAGGGAGAGTGGCTTAAGGTTTGCGTCTCCATTGGGACAAATGGAAAGACAAAGGGGCCGCGTCGCCACAATGTTCACTCTGAACCCTGACGGAATGAACAGAGAAGAACATCTCGGAACATTCGACCACTAATGCCTAACTAACGCCTGTCTATGTCTGAGTCAAATGTACTGTCTTAAAAAAAAATCTGTATAGAAAATGTGTCAATAAAAAATGTTAAGGCAACAAAAACTATTCCCGATAAATTATATTACATTTTTTAAAACAAAACCATACATCTAAGCTCATGAACCAAAAACCCAGAATCTGGTACAGTATTTTGCTTTCTTTTACTGTTAATTAGGCAAAACCACTATGCTGTACGCTCCTGCAGTCTTGTCATGCTCATCACCTACTGTGGCGGGGATAATGTTGTAACAAAATGCAACGTATAATAATGTAATAATACAAGCATGGTAACAGATGATGCATGCAGTACACACATTATCCTCCACATAACACACATCATCCTCCACATAACAAGATTGAAATGGATCCTCTCAATTAAAACTGTGATACAGACTAAATCTGCGCCACACCGACAATTCCACCTCAGCAGAGTCAAGTTACTGTATTAACATCGATATACAGTGGGGAGAACAAGTATTTGATACACTGCCGATTTTGCAGGTTTTCCTACTTACAAAGCATGTAGAGGTCTGTAATTTTTATCATAGGTACACTTCAACTGTGAGAGACGGAATCTAAAACAGAAATCCAGAAAATCACATTGTATGATTTTTAAGTAATTCATTTGCATTTTATTGCATGACATAAGTATTTGATACATCAGAAAAGCAGAACTTAATATTTGGTACAGAAACCTTTGTTTGCAATTACAGAGATAATACGTTTCCTGCAGGTCTTGACCAGGTTTGCACACACTGCAGCAGGGATTTTGGCCCACTCCTCCATACAGACCTTCTCCAGATCCTTCAGGTTTCGGGGCTGTCACTGGGCAATACGGACTTTCAGCTCCCTCCAAAGATTTTCTATTGGGTTCAGGTCTGGAGACTGGCTAGGCCACTCCAGGACCTTCAGGTGCTTCTTACAGAGCCACTCCTTAGTTGCCCTGGCTGTGTGTTTCGGGTCATTGTCATGCTGGAATACCCATCCACGACCCGTTTTCATGGTTGGGATGGTGTTCTTGGGGTTGTACTCATCCTTCTTCTTCCTCCAAACACGGCGAGTGGAGTTTAGACCAAAAAGCTCAATTTTTGTCGTCTCATCAGACCACATGACCTTCTCCCATTCCTCCTCTGGATCATCCCGATGGTCATTGGCAAACTTCAGACGGGCCTGGACATGCGCTGGCTTGAGCAGGGGGACCTTGTGTGCGCTGCAGGATTTCCATGATGGCGTAGTGTGTTACTAATGGTTATCTTTGAGACTGTGGTCCCAGCTCTCTTCAGGTCATTGACCAGGTCCTACCGTGTAGTTCTGGGCTGATCCCTCTCCTCATGATCATTGATGCCCCACGAGGTGAGATCTTGCATGGAGCCCCAGACCGAGGGTGATTGACCATCATATTGAACTTCTTCCATTTTCTAATAATTGCGCCAACAGTTGTTGCCTTCTCACCAAGCTGCTTGCCTTTTGTCCTGTAGCCCATCCCAGCCTTGTGCAGGTCTACAATTTTATCCCTGATGTCCTTACACAACTCTCTGGTCTTGGCCATTGTGGAGAGGTTGGAGTCTGTTTGATTGAGTGTGTGGACAGGTGTCTTTTATACAGGTAACGAGTTCAAACAGGTGCAGTTAATACAGGTAAGGAGAACAGGAGGGCTTCTTAAAGAAAAACTAACAGGTCTGTGAGAGCCGGAATTCTTACTGGTTGGTAGGTGATCAAATACTTATGTCATGCAATAAAATGCAAATTAATTACTTAAAAATCATACAATGTGATTTTCTGGATTTTTGTTTTAGATTCCGTCTCTCACAGTTGAAGTGTACCTATGATAAAAATGACAGACCTCTACATGCTTTGTAAGTAGGAAAACCTGCAAAATCGGCAGTGTATCAAATACTTGTTCTCCCCACTGTATCAACATTAATGCTTAATATGTACTGTAGCTTTCATCCTGGGAGTTCCTGTGGGAGTAATACTGTATGTACTGCAGCTTTCATCCTGGGAGTTCCTGTGGGAGTTCCATTAATGAGGAAGGAATCGCCCAGGACCCTCTCCTCTCCCAGTTTTCCGGAGTGTGTTGACAATGGAGCCAGAGGGGGCTGCAGTCACGGAACGGAACAGGGAAAACAAGCAGTAACTTTCTAAGATGATGAGGAGGGGAAGAGTTGTGGAGAGGTGGAGGGATAAAGTGCAGATCTGTTTTTGCCTCATCTTGTTAAGGTTAAGAGGTCAAGTGAGGAGAGTCTACTGTAAGAAATTGTACACTTATCTTTTTATTGATCTAAAGGGACAATGCAATTGTTTTTAGCCTATAGTATAATTCTGAGTACAGTAAACAACAAGCTAAAGACACGTTATACCAACACAAACAACAGGAATACCACTCTGTGCCAAATTAAATGAAAGTCAAAATGACAAGGACTCTCAAATTGGGGGGCAAAACCTACAGGACAATTAGTTTTTAACTGAGTATTTTCCTCTATAAATGACTGGTGTCCATTTTCATGTGTCTGCCCCATCTCCTTGAGAGGAGAAATGGCAGTGCTATGATTGCATGGAGCAGGCAGTGCTGCTATCACACGGGACAGGGGAGGGGGGGCGAGGGGCTGGCCGGTGGCCCACAGCACCTGAAACCTATTAGAGAGCGCTTTGGAACATTCCGCAGGGTTCCTCCACTCCGCTTCCCATTGGCCAGAGGGCATCATAAAGGTCTTCACTGAGACGGTCACTCACTAAATCAGATGCCCTGTTTATTTTTTAATCCACAGACCCAGTGTATTGTATAGCCGGGACTGGCATGATGAAACAACAACACAACCACCACTGCCTGAAAGATAGGGCTTCTAAAATGGCCTACAAGAGTCAAGACAATCTGGCTCTTGTTGTTATTGTTCAAGTCGGGCAATACAGCATGGCAAAGGGAAATATGACTACTAGAGCAGTGTAAGGGCCCCACAGGGGTGTGTCCTCAGTCCTCTGCTGTACTCTCTGTTCACCCACGACTGTGTGGCTTTGCATGACACCAACTCCATCATCAAGTTTGCTGACGACACCATGGTTGTAGGCAGGGACGGCCTGTTCAATAGGGCGATATGGGCGACGCACTGCCAAACGGGAAAAGGAAGGGATTTTTTTTCTAATCAATTATATCACGGCAACAGTAGTTATCAGTGTTGTAATCTATACGTCTGATCTGCCACAGTGCCACACTGCCACTAAATGTCGAATCAGGCTAAAGTCGTGCTTCAAATGGCTCCACCCCCTTTTTGGGGCGATTTCAGTCAGATTGAAAATCGCCCAGAACTTCTGTCATAGACTCCCATGTAAAATCTATTTTTTTCAAATTTCAGAGCCTTCAATACAATCTCAATGGGTGTCTGTGGGCTTGCACTTACGCGCTTTCGTCACATGAACGTAACTAAGAAAAGAGAGGGTAGCAGCGTCAATCAATTCACTACTACTATCAACATGGCTAGGCTTCAGTGCAACTCGATTGTGTCTTTGAAAGAATTTCCTTTTTGTCGGCGAACAAATGAAGATAAATTGGCAACGCAAACAATTAGGACCTCCCAGACCAAATTTAATAATTCAACAGGTTTCTACTAAAGGGGGAAGTCCTACACCCGAGGATTTTCCAAAAAATGGTACGAACGAAAAAATAACATTGCCACTCAACTGGATGAGGGATACAGGCTAGCTGTCCGCCGCCACAACGATGAGGTTAGTGTTGATAATCACAAGTTTACTGGAGAACTGAGACCAAGTAGAGACTTTGGACAGGGTGGATATGGTTATATTGCGATATTGTCAATACAGTATATCGTAAAGTATCACTATGTAACTCGATTTCTTTCACCCCAATCCCTCAAATTAACGGTAAATAACTGAATTGTTTGCCCCACATTTAGCTAAGATGATTAGCTAGCCAGCTAAAATGTTTTATTTAGTTAGCAGTCGCATCTACAATAGTTTACTGTCAATAACATGTCTCCAAAAATGACGTGGTGTCTCCAATTGTGTTGACATTTTACAATTGCGATGCGCATCCATGAGTATCCACTTTCTGTAGCTCAGCTGGTAGAGCACGGCGCTTGTAACGCCAAGGTAGTGGGTTCGATCCCCGGGACCACCCATACACAAAAATGTATGCACGCATGACTGTAAGTCGCTTTGGATAAAAGCGTCTGCTAAATGGCATATTATTATTATTTTATTATTATTCCAGCCTTGTGTAGGTCTCCAATTTTGTCCCTGACATCCTTGGAGAGCTCTTTGGTCTTGGCCATGGTGGAGAGTTTGGAATCTGATTGATTGATTGCTTCTGTGGACAGGTGTCTTTTATACAGGTAACAAGCTGAGATTAGGAGCACTCCCTGAGATCAGTCAATAAATGATTCTGGTATTGACTTATATGCTGCCCCTGTCTTCATGTTGTTGCTGGACATATCTTTTTAAAAATGTGTGTAGGTCACCTAAATCATCAGAAAAATTGCCCCTCCTGAGAATTTTTTCAGGAGCCGCCACTGGTTGTAGGCCTGATAACCAACAACGACGAGTCAGCCTATAGGGAGAAGGTACGTGAACTGGCATTGTGGTGTCATGACAACAACCTCTCCCTCAACGTCAGTAAAACAAATTAGTTGATTGTTGACTTCAGGAAGCAGAGGAGGGAGCATGCCCTGATCCATATCAACGGGACTGCAGTAGAGAGAGTCACAAGTTTTAAGTTCCTCGTTGTCCACATCACCAAGGACCTTTCATGGACCAACATCACTACCACTCTTGTCAAGAGGGAGCAACAGTGTCTCTACTTCCTAAGGCGGCTGAAGAGATTTAGCATGCCACCCCGGGTCCTCTCCAGATACTACCGCTGCACCATCGAGAGCGTCCTGACCAGTTGCATCACGGCCTGGTACGAAAATTGCTCCATGCACGACCGCAACGACGCTTCAGTGGGTGGTGAAGACGGCCCAGTACATCACTTGGACCGTGCTCCCACCCATCCAGGACATCTCCTCAAAACGGTGCCTGAGCACGCAGCATCATCAAGGACCCCACACACCCCAGCCACGAGCTGTTCTCTCCCTTACTGTCGGGCAGACGGTATCGGAGCATGAGGTCTAATACCAACAGGCTCAGAGACAGTTTTTATCTACAAGCCATCAGACTGCTGAACACTTGAACTGGACTGACCACATGCTCTGATTCTCCGCACCTTAGCACACATGCACTCACTCATGCACACACCCATACATACACACACACACACACACACACACACACACACACACACACACACACACACACACACACACACACACACACACACACACACACACACATACTGTACATTCATGCTACACACACATCACAACTGCTGCTACCAGACTCTTATTACACTGCTCAGTTTATACACTGCCCCCCATCCCCTCCTTCCCCAATATACATATAAATATTGGACTATAAATTGTGCCTTCCTGTATTATATTTATGCTAAAATGTTTATTCTGTTCTACTGCCATTTACTTTATGTTCGTATTCTTATCTTTTATTATTTCTTATTGTTGTTGTCGAGAAGGAACCTACAAGTAAACATTTTGTTGAACGATGTATACCATGTGTATCCCTTACATATGACTAATAAAACTTGAAACTAAGGACAGCGTGAAGAGCTCTTCTGAGAATATAAAAATGAAATACGAAAAATGTCTTTATCAAAATATAACTAAATGTCAAGAATGACTTGAATCTAACAACACACTGTAACAGATCATGTTTGTGTTCAATACTTTGCCATCTGGACTCATAACAGCCAGAGCCCAATACTGCACTCACACTAAAAAACAAACATAAAAACACAGAACCCAATGCCAACTTTACCACGCTAGCTAGCTCTATGTACACACCACTGTCCCTGCACTGTCCCTGTGTTTAGCTGCAGCATCAAGGTCCATCTCTGTGCTCTGCTCTGTATTGGCTGGCTCTCTGTCTGTCCAGGCCTCAGTGTTATGCTCGGTGTGTTTAGCTCGATGGGTGTCTGTGGCCTCTCCTCTGGCCGCCCGTGTACATTTGCTCTGCGGGTATGGCAGGCCCGAGCTGACAGATGGCAGCCCCTCTCCTCCACTCCCGCTCTGCTCCCACTCCGCAGTAACACAGTAACTGAGTTTTCCTCCGACGTTGACCTTGCCGCAGCCAGCCAGCAATCCAGGCTGGCACTCCGCCTGTCGAACAGGAGGGTAATGAAGTCCAGTGCAGCTCACATGATTATTAAGGCTTTGGCGCTGGGGGGCCTTTTGAGGGGCTCACGCTCTACACCCCCCCGCCTCTCTTCTCCCCTCCCATGTCTGTCGTTCACACACCGAGCGTTGATGAGAACAGTCAATCGTTACACAGCACTTTGGAAACACATATTGTACACCATAAAGAGTGTTCCCATCCTTGGGTACATCTCTTTAGCTGTTTGTTGTTGGTTCGAAGCCACAGAACCTGCTTATGATATGGTTATGCCACTGGAATGCCTTCTCTTTATTGCTTTTAAGTAAAATAGTTATCTTACATCGCAACCGGATGTACTACTGTAATTCCTCCCAGCTGACACCAACAGGGAAGGACTATGTTCCACTAAAGTTTCATCAGATGAAGCTACTGTATATAGGTAACCACTGTTGGTGACAACCTCTAAAGCCATACCACACCGCCACGTCAGTCTACCACAACATAATGCCACGCCACGTCAGTCTACCACAAAACAACGCCACGCCACCTCAGTCTACCACAACACAATGCCACGCCACCTCAGTCTACAACAACACAACGCTAGCCCTGTAATTCTCCCCAGGGCAGAGGGAGGCATCTCTCTCCAGGCACATTCAGAGTCTGGGTCACACAATGAGAGGCCGGTCTGGGATTTGAGAGGTGTGGGTTGCAGCATTGACCTTTACTAAGGCAGAGCTGTCTGTTTGCACTGTTCCCATAAGCCACCTCCCCGTCTGACTGCTTATCAACCCCCTCGGACCGAGGAGGGCCGCGGTGCGCATGCTCTGATGGCCTCCGTGACATCTCGGAACCTCCGGGGAGGGACAGGAACGGAGAGGTTAATTCTGATAATCTAGTATTTATAGGGCACTTCAGAACAAGGGTTGGCATTAACACTCTAAAGGAGACATCCCTCCTGTATATCAATAAAACATAGAAGAGCCAGGACTGGAGCACAGGAAGGATGAGCCTTCTACCTCGAGCTCATTCCAGGTCTGCAGAGAAACCAAGTAGTCTGATGTGGTAGCTGGGCTAGAGATACAACAGCCAAATTCGTCATAAGGTTTTTAATTCTAAGGTAATTATATTCTGAGGTAATAGTCCAAAATATCAAAAAGCAGTGGTTGAGAAAATTATATACTGTGTGTAGGTGATAACAATGAGATAGAGTACTACAACCGTCTCTCCTCAAAAGGATTTGCCTAAATAAAATCACCATGGTGACATGACAGCCTACCAATCACAACAGAGTCCAGACATTGTTCGCTCAAAACCTTGTGCAAACACACCGTATGAACTGTGGGAGCATCTCATATTTTCTCACATGTTGGCCTAGTCTGTGAGGTGTGGGGAAATGTCAAGAAAATCTAGAAATAAGGACCACATCAGACTGAGCTTGTCTGACCTAGCAACAGACCATCATTACAGAAATACCTTTCCAAGAAGAGTACATTCACTGCAATGCCGTAAAAGCTTTTAATACAGTCAAGTCTCTGAGTTAAAGGAGAAATCTTTAACTCTTTCTTTAAGGAAGAAGCTAGAATCCAGTCAGGTAAAAACTGTACAATTGAATGTGTCAAAACTACAGATAGTATTTTTCTTTGCAGCCCCTGTCTCTGTTTCTCTATTCTCCTCATGGATGCCACATTATTCAGGCAGAGAGATATAATGTAACGGGAAGGAAGGTGTGCACATTAGCAGCAGGACACTCCACTGCGCGGGAGGTGACTGCGCTAACGAATCGAGAGGAGTTATTATTAATCACCAATTAATAAAAATCAGGCTAGAAATCGCACTCAGTCTACTTGGTATACAGTACGCATGGCTTCCTTTTGTTTCCAGTGGCTGGTCTGGGCTGGTCGGAGCGAGGCTGGTCTGTTCTCTTATTTATTTCATAACATTGATCCAGTTCCTGTTGCTGTGGTGTGTTGTGTTGACTATTGGGTTTTAGAGTCTGATCCAACCCCCTAGGAGTTAAATGAGAAGCTTGTTCCGCTATGTCTGTTAACAAATTACATGTGTATGTGCTTTATGAATGAGTTTAATTCACTGCAGAGCACAGATTATTGTTATACTGTCTGGTGGTAATAACAAGAAAACACTAAAACCATCACATTTCTTTACTCACCATGAAAATAAATGTCCTTTAATGGAGTAGTGAGTGAGTGAGTGTGTCGCCACTAGTGTAGAGACATCGACAGAGACGGCCTAATCAACACACCATTGTCGAAACTGCTCCAGGGACCCAAAACAAGGAGCAAAGGGATAATTTGCAGCCCTTTAGAAGGCAACAAAGCAAGCCTTTTAGCCTCAACTACAGCTATACTTTTCTACTTACTCTATCATCACTAAAACCCAAACACAGTAAGGGTTGCCAGATTGGTGGTTCGTATAAAAAACTAAACAACAAGCCTTTTAGCCTCCGAAAAAAACTATTCTTCCTGCTTTACTCCATCACTAAAAATCGAACACAGTTAGGGTTGCCAGATTGGTGGTTAGTATGAAAAACGGAGTCAGGGAGAGATAACAGAGAGAGGTAGAATCTGGAGGAGGGCTAGAGGCCTCATGCTCCTCACCCTCCTCTCTCCAGCTCTGTAACGGCCCACAGAGCCCTGCTTCACACAGAGTGGCCAGCTGTACAGCAAATGTGCCTTTCCCTCTCCGCCCCGAACCCCACCCCTCCTGTGCCCCCCCACCCCCCTCCACCCCCTCCGCCCAGGCTGACCAGGCCACCGGCTCCGCTCTGTGAGAGGGAGAAGACTCCTCCCTGACTTGGCTGCAGGCTCAGCGTTGTCCTGTCACCAGCCCAAAAACCGGTAGAGGTGACCCCAAAACCACTTTCTGGAATGTGCTGCCCTGATGCCCAGGATTTGTTTGTTTATGATTGTCCTTCTGAGCCTTGCCACCTTGGCTGGAGTAGCTTGAACTGGACCAGTCTAAAAATATAGGATCAGAGTGGTCACCAAAACTGTGAAAATGTGAGACCCTTTTTCACCTTTTAAGCACCATGCTCACTGCCCATGCTTTTAAAAGGTGTCATTGGTCACTGAAATCCACAGAGGGATATTTGAGATGGTAGGATAAATGGGTCAAAAGTCACCCCCCATGAGTTCACGTTGAGGTCAAAGTGAAGCGCTGTGGAGAGGTGATGTCCCGTTGGTTTAAACCCAACAGGCTTAACTGACATATGAAGGAGCTTCAAAGGCAAACAGTTCAAAACAAACAATTACTTGAGAAGGGATGGGCAATGTGGATGGTGGTGGGGCCCAAGAAAAATCTTAACTCATCATGAGGGGCCACGGTGTCTCGCAGGTCTATGTACCCACATCCATACACACACGTAGTCAGAGCTGGCCCTAGCCCTTTTGGGGGGCCTGAGAAAAACATTTTATCGGCCACCCTCTTGACAGCGGAGAGAAAACATTTTTATCTGCGGGCCTACAAAAGGAGGGCCACGCGCCGGCCGGCAGTTAAACATCCCTGATCTAGAGTGTTCGTCTCATACAACCCAAACAGATGATGACTGACACAAATGTGTTGTATCTGTGTGGAGGATGAAGAATTAAGAATGCCTTAATGAACATCCTACACAGAGAAAGATACAAATGAGGGATTTGATAGTCGACATCCACATTAACTGAAGCAGTATAAATCTGTTTGTCGGGCACCCTCAATTCTGTAAATGCGCCATGCCAAAAAAAACTGTAAACTAAAGAGTGGCCAGCTGTCTTCTGGCCTGCTATTAAATTGCTCCTTGGATGGTGGCAATATCATTTTTTTCTCCATAGGAGTATCACACCAGGTCCCCAAACAGAGCGACCAGCTGTACAGCAAATGTGTACTGATCCATGCAGGTTGCGGTCTCCATCTTAAGACACTTGGGGCTGTTTCCAGGACTTGGCCAGAGCTGGTCTAGCCTGGTTAAACCAGACTGAACACAGAGTCGACATTATGAACACAGTGTTCAGTCTGGTTCAACCAGGCTAGGGCTGGTTTGCAGTGTACAGTCCTACTACATTCACACCCATAGCCACCTCCCTCCCTCCCTCCCTCCCTTCCACTTCCAAATTATCATGCTAAATGTCGAGTAGCAATGCACCAGAGCTATGCTTTCTGTCGTCATCCGAGCATAATATCCATGCATCAAAATGTACTGGCAGACGTACAAACGAGGCCATAAGCTAGCTAGCTATCTCTTTGGTTAGGAGACAGAGGAGGTAGGTGGAGACAGAGTGCACTTGCCTTACGGTCGGAGACTATCGTATTACAAAGACAGACAGCTGAGATGGACTTCTCTGGTTCTGTTGTTCCATACACTTAGCGACAGCGTTATGTCACGCCACATCACTATATATAGAGTTATCAGTGTGAAGCAAAACCAGTGTGGAGTGGGGTAGGAGTGGAGAAGCGTATGGGTTTAAAATAACACCCCTATGAATCCAGCTCCTGCTCCATTACCTAGGCTAATAACGCTGAGATTTGAGCAGAGATGACCCTAGCCCCCTGTTTCCCCTCTCTTGTGCAGATGGCCATTAAAGGGAGAAATTGTCCCTTTTTCAGGGAGAAAGAGAAGGTATTTAGAGCTTTTTCCAAATGAGGACAGGAGGGCATTTCAGGTTTCTTTGTGCCAAATTGGCTTCGTGGTAATTACAGCCTGCTCCAGGTTTAACCCTCCCATGGTCGGAGAGGGAGAGCAGAGAGAGAAATGCCTCAGCATATAAAACCAGCCAATGTCAACTCTGAACAATGTTAGTGTAATAACATAACTATAGGCAATTACTTTTTATCTATTATATCTATTTCTATTTTATCTATTTGAAGTATATACTTTCTTTAATAAAATGCATTCGATCAATAAATACTTTATTTTGATCCATTGCACATTTGTATTTATTCCAAATAAAGTAATTTCAGATGTTTTGAAGCTGTTTGGATTCTAACATTAACATGCCTGTCTGTGTGGCTGAAAGACTTAAAGTAACCAGTAGGAGGGTTGTTTTGAGAGGACTAGCGCTAGCATGGTGATGTATTAGGCACCCCCAGTAAAGTGTAGAGAGTAGATCAGATTAACACAAACCAACCACAAACATAGCTACATGCTCTCTCTCACCACACACACACACACACACACACACACACACACACACACACACACACACACACACACACACACACACACACACACACACACACACACACACACACACACACACACACCACACATAGCACACCATCAAAATCACAAATCACATGCCTGTGATTGTTTATGCACAAACAGTGTGTTCCTGATAGAATTGCCCACCGGTCCTTATAGAATTGCCCACCTTGTTTAAATTCACCTGCGCCTAGGAGCGCGTCCCAAACAGAGAGGCGGTTTGGTTCCAGATCAATGAGTCTCTCTCCCACTGAAGACAACAGATAATGCAGTGTAATGAAAGAGCCGCCAAACGAGCTGAATAAATGAATGAATAAAGGAAGGTGATACTGGAATTCAGACGCCTACTTACTGCATGCAAGAAAGAAAGAAGCCTGGGTTTTAAATAGTGTTTTCTCTGCAAATGATTCTACCTGCATACAAATGAAAGCCAAAAGTAAAGACGTTTGAGAATTATAGAACAGGAGATGGTATGCTCTTTGTGTTTTAATCAAGCATTCAGAATAATAATGTCTTGAATAACATTTGATTAAACTGCTTTATCTAGAATCTTGTTCGATGAACTTAGTCTACATGCATCACATTGTGCTACATTGTTGTTTTCCTACATTTCATACAGGATCAGGCCTTTCAGCATTGACAGACAAGAATGTCTGAAGATCTAAAGCAGGCTCACACATAATGTTCATGCTTGTGCATCCCAGAGGCTTTCATCATAAATTCACAAAGTCTAAAAATAGAAGATTTAATATTCTATAGTTATGCTAACAGTAATTATTTTTGTTACAACAAAGGGTGCATTTTGTACTACAATATGGGGTGAAACAATATGCTCTGGATAAGACTGTCTGCTAAATGAACAAAATGGAATATAAATGTAATATCTTGGGGAAATATGTTGAATAATTAAACAATATATCAACAGATATTCCTTTGTATGACTACATTAGACAGTACCTCAAAACAAGTGACCATAAACATGGAGAGAAATATGAAATGAGTCACCTCTCCTACCTAGCATGTGATTGGCCACGTGGACCTGGATGTCCCATTCGCTGTAGAAGACCATCTGACACTTGATGCACTGGTAGGTCTTCTTCTGAGCAAGGACCAGGAGGAAAAGACAACACAAGGACACAGGGTTTTATACTACATCAATGTCACATTCTTACTGAGCACTCTGAGTAGTTACTGAGCACTTCTTTGGCTACAAATCTGAAACTAATGTGTGATTTATTAACAAGCTGACTGGACAACCAAAAAACTCTGATACTTTTCTAATTTGTTCATTTTATAAGATACGTTTTATCATATAGGCGTGGTTTCCCTGATACAGATTAAGCCTAGTCCTGGAATAAAAAGCATTGTCAATGAAGAATCTCCATTGAAATAGCTTTTTAGTGTAGGACTAGGTTTAATCTCTGTCCGGGAAACCGGCACAATTTGTTTATTTTCATTGTATTAAAGTCCCTTACCTCCTCTGTCTGTGAGGGGCTTGCCCTGGGCATGGGGGAGATCTGTGGGGTCCTGAGCTGCCCGCTGTTGCTGTCCCCTCCCTGCTCCCTGTGCACCGTCTGGGCGTGGTTCTGCAGCTCCGCCTCTGACTCAAACTTCACATTGCAGCTGGTACATCGAGTCTTGGCAGCGCTTGAGGAGATAGAGGAGGAGGAGGATGACGTTGAATGGGCCGGCTTGCCTTTCACCTCCCCGGGGCTGAGACTCTCCATATGAGCAGTCCATGCTGCAGCAGGCATGGCCGGGGTCGTGGCTCCTCCCCCTCCCTGCTGCTGCCTGCCTCCGTTCATCACCGTGGGGCTGGAGCTCTTTGAGCCGGTGGCGCTGACACACGCGGCACACAGCCCATACGGCAGCCCGTTGATGTCCAGCTTCACCAGGTCAGATTTGGAGCGGAACTCCTTCAGGCACGAGGCACACTTGAAGAGCTTCTGGTTGACCTGGTGGTGTTGTTGGTGATGATGCTGGTTGTGGGAAGCCAGATTGGTGGTGCGGACGATGGGGTGGTTGGTGGACATTGTGCCGGTCTTCTGCATGTGGAAGGTGCCGTGGATCTTGAGCTCCAGGGTGGAGGTGACGGTCTGCATGCACACCACACAGCGGAAGCCCGTCAGGGAGTTCCTCAGGTCTGGGTGCATCTGGCAGTGCTCCATGAAGTCCTCCTCGCTCTGCAGGGGCATCTTGCAGATTCGGCAGCTGCCCGTGTCTAGGCTCTTGCTGTGGGTGACCTTGTGCTCGGTCAGTGTGAGCAGCGAGGGGAAACGCTCTCCGCAGATGGGACACATGTAGTGCTTGACAGGGCCTAGGTGGGTCTGCATGTGTTCCCTCAGACCTGCCTCTGAGAAGAAGGTGCGTTGGCAGACGTTACACTTGTGGGTGCCCTTGATCATGTCCGACTTCCTCTTCGCCATGGCGCTCTCGCCCGGGCGGATGTTGTGGTCTCGGAGTTGGTGGTTGGTGAGGAGGGAGTCCATGGTGTACGATGCCCCACAGATGTCACACGCGAACAAGGGGTCAGCGGTGTCCACTTCCTCCTCACTTCCATCATGGTTGTTTGGGGACTCCAACACGCCCCCTGATCCTGCCGCCCCTGCACCATGGCTGTTGGTCAGGAGACCCTGTAGCTCTGCGTCATCCTTGGCCACCAGGTGGTGGTCCGCTCCTCCGGTGGTGGATCCATTGGCGCCACAGTTCTGGGCCTTTCCCTCGAACACACAGTGCTTCTCCCTCAGGTGCTTCTCCAGAAGTACGATGGCTTGGAAGGCTTTGCTGCAGAAGCGGCAGTTATACTTCTTGCTGTGGGTGGTGATGTGGCACTGCAGCTCCACCTCCGTGCCGAAGGACTCCCCGCAGAAGATACAGCGGTGGGCCTGGCCCTGGTTCTCCAGGTGGCTGTGCTTGACATGCAGCTGCAGGTCGGCCTCGTGCCTGAAGTCCCAGTTGCAGGAGGTACAGCGGTACACCTTTTTCTCGTTGCTGTGCTTGACGGCCAGGTGGAGCTGAGTGGACACCTTGGAGTCAAACACTTCCTGGCAGAGGGTGCAGCGGAAGAACACAAACGTGTGCATTTCCAGCAGGTGTTTCTGCAGGTCGTCCACCGAGGTGAACTGCTTGTCGCAGCTCTCGCAGATGTAGTAGGTAGAGGTGATGGTGAAGTGGACAGTCACATGCTTCAGCAGGGACTCCTGGTTGGGGAAGTCCTTGTTGCACTGGGGGCAGGTGAGCTGGGGCTGCATCCCGTCCAGGTGAGTTTTCAGGTGGGTCTGGAACAGGTCCAGACTGGTGTACTTGGCCCCACACTGGTTGCAGATGAACTCGCTAATGCCACGATTGCCGCGAGAGGAGGAACCATGAAGGAAAGATTGATCAATCGATATGGGTGAGGAGGGGCTGAGGGTCCGCAGAGACTTCTTCCCATTGTTGATGTAGTTCAGCGCCAGCGGAATGTTCTTGTGGTTTTCTTTGATGTGCTTGTTCAGCTTCAGAACGCTGTTGAAGATTGGCGAGTTGGTGCAGTAGGAGCAGGAGTACACCTCCACGATGGGCTCCTTGGGGGTCACCACCAGGGGGGAGTCGAAACGCAGGCTGCCCCCCTCGCAGTGGGTCTGACGGACGTGCTCCTCCAGGGTGGCCTCGGTCAGGAACCCCATAAAGCACTGGGGACAGAAGAAGGCATTGCTCTCCTTGGCCACGGGGCTGGGAAAGCCGTGGGAGCAGCGGATGTGTTCTTGAAGAGCGTTAAGGTTGCTCAGCACCTCGGTGCAGAAGTTACACTGGAGCAAGGCGTCCGGCAGGCTGGCCACCAGGGTGGCATGGTCCTCGGCATTGTGCACCTGCTTC
This sequence comes from Coregonus clupeaformis, assembly GCF_020615455.1. Taxonomy (NCBI): domain Eukaryota; kingdom Metazoa; phylum Chordata; class Actinopteri; order Salmoniformes; family Salmonidae; genus Coregonus; species Coregonus clupeaformis. The sequence goes on from NC_059212.1 coordinate 33,148,628, forward strand.
AGGTGCTCGCTCAGGTTGAACAGGGATGGCAGCAACTCCAAGCAGAACTGACAGGTGTGTGCCTGCTCAGGTTTGTCAAGGTGCATGGTCCGCAGGTGTATCTGAAGTACGGCCAAGCTATTGAACACCTGCTTGTTGCAGTAGATGCAGCTGTAGGAGATCTTGGACTGCTTGGAGGAGCGGCCCCCGACGTCATGTGAGGTGTGCTGGGCAGCCCTCTTCCTCCTCCCCCGGGTCTTGGGCACAGGTGGGGCAGCCTCCACCATGGTGGAGCTGTCGACGGAGAGGTTGGAGTCCGGGGTGGTGCTAGAGACGGAGGTGTAGCCCACAGTGAGCAGAGAAGGGCTGTTGCTGTGGTTACTGGACTCAGGGAGCTGGTGGATGTCCATGTGGGCATAGAGGTCCTCCACGGAGAGGAAGTGCTCAGAGCAGACGGCACAGCAGTGACCTTTGCGGTCGTGGCTGTGGGCCTGGTCAATGTGGGTCAGCAGGACGCCCTCATCGCTGAAGGGCTCGTGGCAGTAAATACACTGCAGGGCACCACCCAGGCCCCCGTCCTCTAACGGAGAGCATTCAGGGTGACACTCGGCGATGTGCCTCTGCAACTCCTCAGGGACGTCAAAGCCCTCCTCGCAGCGGCTGCACTTTCTCGTCTCCTTCAGTTTCCACTCCTCCCTGGAGAGTCCGCTGCCTGACCCCCTGCCGCCGCCGTCTTTGACCCGCTCGTGGACCTGCATGTGTCCGTGGAGGGAGCTGGAGGAGAGGAAGCCCCGGCGGCATACTGGGCACTTGTGGGGCTTGTTGGAGGCGTGGGTCTTCATATGGATCTTGAGGTGGTCGCTGCGTGAGAAGGCTGAGTCGCATTCGCCACAATGGTATTTCTTGTCGCCGGTATGCAGCTTGACATGCCGGTCACGGCTGCGCTTGTGCTTGAACAGACGGCTGCAGAAGGTGCAACTGAAGGGGAGCTTGTCACCGTGGCTCTGCTCGTGGCGCTTGAGGAAGCTCAGACGACTGAAGGACTTGTCGCAGAACTGGCACGGGTACGGTAGGCCGGGGCCCCCTTCATCCTCGCCAAAATCATAGTCTTCGCAGTGGCCTGGGGAGGTCTGGTCTTTACTGGACGGAGATGATGCAGGCCAAGAACAGGATGGGTCATCATCGAGATCAACACCATCTGTACATAGATACAGGTCCACACAGAGAGAGAAGTGAGAGAGAGAGAGAGAGAGAGAGAGAGAGAGAGAGAGAGAGAGAGAGAGAGAGAGAGAGAGAGAGAGTGTTTTGTCAGATTGCATTAGGAACTAATTTGTCTGAGCTCTGTTAAATAGTAAAGGTTGGCTGCTGTGGCATTAGTCATTATGATAATTGCAAAGTAGCTAAGTATGAATTTACATTCCTTTGTTACTTAGACTTTTTTTTCTTGTTACTGCATTATGCTTGCCTCTCACAGGAAACAATGCATAATCTTAGGAGTTATCTAAATCGTACATTTCAACCTGTTATTTAAAGTATAATTACAGGTAAGGAAAGAAAAATGAAAAGGCTTTTACCACAATTAACCTTGTATGGGGCCATGTAATGGCTTAGCCCACTGTGACTCAAAATGCAATCTCTCCGACATTTAAACCCCAACACAAGGCAATGGGGAGCTTCAAGATGTAAGCCCCACATGAGGTAAATTAGACCATTTCTATTATTCTTTAACAATTACCTGAATAGTTTCTATGAAATAATAGGCTTTAAAATGACCTTACGTCAAGGGAGACAAGAAAACAAAAGTCCACAGCTCAGAAAATTAAAAGGGAGAATTGAAACAAAGACAGAAATTGAAACACAGTGTACATAAATATGTAAGAATAACACTCTAGTCTCGACCACAAAATTAATGACTTTTTAAGAGAAACGCGGTCTGTTCTGACCATTAGTCTGTTCTAGATATTAGATTATAGAATATTGGCTGAGCAGAGTGAGCGCTGGGCAGTGTTGCCAACTTAGCGACTTTGTCGCTATATTTAGCGAGTTTTCAGACCCCTCTAGCGACACATTTTCAAAAAAGCGACTAGCGACAAATCTAGCGACTTTTTTCTGGTGTTATTGGAGACTTTTGGAGACTGACGTGAAAGCACGTATTGTTCTTACTCTTCTCAACGAGCAGCGGGTGCTGCCGTGGGCCCCAGCCCCGTCCCAAAGCACTCACAGGTGGCCCAGTCCTCGCGCAGCAGTCCCTCTCAGCTGCAGTCAGAGCAGGAGATGTTCACCCCTCCGCGTCCAGACTGCAAATGAATCGCGCATGCGGGAAGTCGCCGCTGGCTGATCCTGCCCTGGCTTACAATCAGGGCGGGATGTAAATGTAGGGTGTTTTTTACTCACTTTTTGTCTCTCCCACAATGTTATTCCTCTCTCCAACAGCGTCCATCACAATTACATGCACATGGCACATTATGCAAATTAGGTGATGCCATCATTTAGCGACTTCTAGCAACTTTTAGGACAGCCAATAGCTACTTTCCTTACTGAGGAGTTGGCAACACTAGCGCTGGCTGAACCGAGCCATAAGGTAGCCGGTGCTGGATAGATAAGGTGTGCCAGGGGGCACTGTGTAGGGTTAGGGTGAGGTCAGAGAGAGAGAGCGGGATGGGGGGAGCGTGGGGGAGGATAACTACCTCACCCAAGGACAAGCAGGTGCAGTGAATGACCTGGAGACAACAGAACAACTGCCAATGTGCCCTCGCTTTTATCTTTAATTTACCTTCTCTTTATCACAATCGGTTATTCCTTGACATTCTAATGGTGCGAAACACAGCACACAGTGTGATATAAACACCAGCTTCCAGGAGGTTCAAAAGGTGATGGACCACTTCTTCCCTCCGCCCAATTCTAAGTACAGTGAACTTCCTTACTTAAATAAAACAACGTAATCCCACCCCCTTGCATTGGAATGGGAAAAACAAGAGGAAACTGCACAGATGTATTTTATTTATTTATGGGACGGACAAAGGAAAAGTATAAAGCCTCCATCATTCCAGGGTCCAACCTTCCCCTTCACCATGTTATCTTTCAGCTGACACATACTGTAAGTCTCTCTCTCCCTCTCCCTCTCTCTCGTTCTGTTATTTTTGCTGGGGAGATCTGCCCTTCGTCATGATAACATACCATCACTGAGCACTTACACCCGTCATCAGGGCCTATCTTCAGGAAACAGATGGGGTCGGAGGTTATTCCCCTGCCCCCCCACTGCCCTCCACAGCCCACTTTACACAAGCTCTCACTCAAGGAGCAGGCAGAAAACCAAAGCATTTACTTGCTTTCTTTATCTAGTTCATCCATGCTGTTTTATTCTGCTTGGAGGGAGGATGGGTGAGTCAGTGGAATGCACTCCCCCACGGAGGGGGAGGATCTGCGCATGCACACACACACACACACACACACACACACACACACACACACACACACACACACACACACACACTCTCCCTGGGTTGGAATAGACAGCGGAGCAGAGAGGAATGACCCTAACCAATGCCTTACAGTCAAGCATGTTGGCTAGGAGACAAGACCAAAACAAACAAACAAACACATATTACAAGACATATACAAGGCAAAATGTAATTCCGCCTGTCTTAAATGATGATGGCATCGCCGGCAGACATTGCGATGCTGTCAAGGCTGCCTCCTCCCTTCTTTGTTTACTGATTGATATTATTTATATAATGTCTTTATTACATTGAGCTGCATACATTAGTTAACATACAAACCCAAGAGTGGGGAGTGGGAATCATGAGTAATGTACACATGTGGGCCATCATGCATAATTGGTTTAACATGCTCCATGGTGCCACACTGTTGATTAACACAAGTAAATTGATGACCTATGTATGTAGACATTATAGCAGTATTGACATTGGACATGTGAGTACAGTATTACAGGAACTTCACTGTTTGTTAATCATACTTGTGTTCTCCAATGTCTTCTGAATGATATCTACGCTGCTTTCTCTGAACTGTTGCTATTCCCACTAACGCTTGATGTTGTTTTGAAAGGATGTTGGCGTACCATTCAAAAGACCTATTGATATGGCTTTTGGCAAACAGGTGGTTATTGACCCCTCGTAGCTAGTACTACTGAGATAACTTGTGTTTACTATACAACATATTTTACCATACGTCTCCTATCTGAGGGAGGCCATCATATATCACCATGGTGGTAGCACTTGAGGACAAGAGCTCAGGTAATACACACACACACATACAACCCCCTCCCCAACACACACCCACACACACCGCCAAGACAAGTGTGTGAACAACGGCAGATGGAAAGTATCGTTCAACCCCAGGAGACCTAAGAGGAAAAAGAGAGAGAGAGAGAGAGAGAGATTGAGAGAGAGACCCTGTTTTTTCCCTCCTTCACCCAGACAAGAAATGCCCAGGCCTCATCAGCCTGAGTAAATAAAAGCGAGGCGAGCAGGCCTATTCTTCCTCGTCCGTCCATCTCTGGGGCCGGGGGCCTTTGCACGCCAGCGCTCTCTGCGCCGCTGCCAAAGGGGATGCTGGGGCCTGAAAAAGTACACCCTGGAGCTGAAGGGCTGTCTTTGTTGGCCTGCCAAGGCCTTCCTGAGCATCCTCCAGCCAACAGCCTGTCACATCCTGGGAGGAAGACCTCCATCTTAGGTTCTTGTCCCTCTCCCTTACTCCTCTCTCTCTCTCTTTATGGTCTCTCTCTCTCTGGGTCCTTTCCTCACTCTTACTCTACCCCCTCTCTCTCTCTCTCTCTTTCCTTTAAATGTCTGCTACATAGAACAAAACAACTTGGATGCGGGGCTGATACAGGGGACAGCTGGAAACTCATTTCACATCTGTTAAGTCGTATTTACAAGTAAGAGTGTGCTTGTTCTCCAGCTAAGACTGGTGCATTACACATATCGTTTTTTTTAAGCTTAATTTAAATGTGTTATCTTTCTTGGTTTATTCTGAGTTGGAGGTCCACAGGGAATTGTGGCACTTACAAACTCTGTTCACTGCTTATTACAAAATACTCTTGGCACTTCAGCTTTCACTTATATGTATAAGTACTATAACTGCAAACCTTTATCGTACATCACAAGGCTTCACTGAAACATTCAACCTTCACAACCTACCAAAACTACCCTCCACAAACACACACACACACGCTCACACACACACACACACAATCACCCTGAGCCTCCAAGCCAGTCTACACTCTCTCTGTGTGCCACCTCTCTTCCATGCTCATTTTTAGCTCTCTCTCACTGAGTAAATATGGCTGTTCAAATAAGACCTTCAGTCAGGGACCTGGTGCCATTACTGCTCCTGCAAACACACAGACACCGCTCTTAAGAACCCGCGAGCTGACATGCGCTTCACTTCAAGCATTTAGTGCAAAAATATAGCTACAGTATAGTATCTGTTAGTTCAAATTGGTTTGTTTCTGTGACCCCATTCTTCCTCATGTCTTCACTATAAAACATATTGAGAAATGAGCAGGAATGCAGTGAAGTCACAGGTGTAGTCATCATGGTTTAGGTGGGTGAGAATATGACTATGTTCTAGCATCTCATACTTTATACTTCTAGAGTGCAGTACTGTACAGTGCAGTACAGTGCAGTACAGTGTAACTACACCTCTCTCTGGCCTGTCATCAGAACTGTGACAATTTGACATAAGAGGTGAAAGCATTTGTTTTCCCTCCCAGCTTGCGTAGCACGATAAATTAGACCAGACAAGCCTCTGTGTCAGTCTATGGCCCCTAAATCACCGCTATGGACATCAACTTTAACGATTGACGACAAGCTGCTTATGATAGTTTTTTTTTATCCAGTCATAACGCACAGACAGCATTAAGCTTCTAAGGGCCATGCTTTGGGAATGACTCACTGTTGGCACCTGTGACTTCCTGTCTGGGGTCCTGGGAGCAGTTCAAGGAGTCTTATCTCTGCCTGACAGTACTAAACAGGGGTGGATAGAGCACCTCGACTCTTATTCCAGAGACAGACAACTTTTATCCAAATCAACTACCATATCTTATCAGACGAAGGCTTTAGGAGATCTTCTGCCAATTCTACCGCTAGATATATGGACACTCAATCACTTTGGTCTTTTTAACTGTAAATTTACAAACATATTATGATGAATAGATTTGAAACTTGTATCTCATTATGGTAAATGGTGAAATAAGTATAGACAGTTATAATTGTAATGGCTTAGCAGATAATAAGAAAATAATAATAATATTTACATGGCTCAAAGACAAGGAATATAATATATTTTGTTGAAAGGTAACTCCCGAGTGGAGCAGTGGGGCGAAATATACTTCTCCCATGGGCAAAGAAACTCAAAAGGGGTGATGATATTAATTAACAGTAATTTTGATCCGAATGTGCAAATTGTCCAAACAGATCCGCAAGGTAGATGGAAGATTTTAAATATGTTATTGGACCGATAAACAGATATGGCTCAATAACCTTTACGGACCAAATAATGATGATCCAAGCTTCTTTTAAAATATATATAATAAATGATCAACCCTGCAAGCAATACAAGACTCTATTATTATGGTGAGAGATTATAATACTGTTTTAACCCTCCCGTTGTCCTAGGGTCAAAATGACCCGCCACTGTGTTGAACCAACTTTATTTAATTTGTATATTTTTGGGATCATTTGTGAGAAGGAGGCTGTGAGACTTTAAAGAAAGTATCACTGCCTCCTTCTCACAAATGATCCAAAAAATATAAAAATTAAATAAAGTTGGTTCAACACAGTGGCGGGTCATTTTGACCCTAGGACAACGGGAGGGTTAAATAGCTCAATGGAACGTAAAGGAAATCACACTACAAACTATCACCCTCATACTCTTAAGGAAATCATGAATGTCATGGATACATTAGAATTAGTGGATATATGGAGGCTTAAATATCCTGACCTAGTGAGATACACAGTGCCTTGCAAAAGTATTCATCCCCCTTAGTGTTTTTCCTATTTTGTTGCATTACAACCTGTCATTTAAATTGATTTTTATTTGGATTTCATGTAATGGACATACACAAAATAGTCCAAATTGGTGAAGTGAAATGAAAAAAATAACTTGTTTCAAAAAATTCAAAAAATTAAATAACGGAAAAGTGGTGCGCACATATGTACTCACCCCCTTTGCTATGAAGCCACTAAATAAGATCTGGTGCAACCAATTACCTTCAGAAGTCACATAATTAGCTATATAACGTCCACCTGTGTGCAATTTAAGTGTCACGTGATCTGTCACATGATCTCAGTATATATACACCTGTCCTGAAATAGTCTGCAACACCACTAAGCAAGGGGCACCACCAAGCTAGCGGTACCATGAAGACCAAGGAGCTATCCAAACAGGTCTGGGACAAAGTTGTGGATCAGGGTTGGGTTATAAAAAAATATCTGAAACTTTTAACATCCCACGGAGCACCATTAAATCCATTATTAAAAAATTGAAAGAATATGGCACCACAATATAATAATAATAATAATATGCCATTTAGCAGACGCTTTTATCCAAAGCGACTTACAGTCATGCGTGCATAAATTTTTTTGTGTATGGGTGGTCCCGGGGATCGAACCCACTACCTTGGCGTTACAAGCGCCGTGCTCTACCAGCTGAGCTACAGAGGACCACCCCAAAACAAACCTGCCAAGAGAGGGCCGCCCACCAAAACTCACGGGCCAGGCAGGAGGGCATTAATCAGAGAGTACAGCAAATCCCCTTATTGTATGGGACACTTTTAAATGTGCCTTTAGAGGCCATGCAATTCAGTACTCATCTCGAAAACAAAAGCAATTTAGATCAAAAGAGTCCATACTAACAAAGGAAATAGAAGGTATAACAGAACAGATAGATAGCAATAAAAACTGTTATAGGAAAAACAAAAAGAAATGGAGGAACTTATTCAAGAAAGATCACGTGTAATATATTATAAAAAAGAAAGCAAACTGGATGGAATATGGGGAAAAATGCACCAAATTATCTTTTTATCTTCAACATAGAAATGCTACCAAAAATAACTTACTGAAATTGGTTACAAATGACAGAGTCACCCATGATTCACCAAATTATATTTTGAAGGAGGAAGCAAAGTACTTTAAGCATATGTTTTCATTTCAGTCGCCTCCATCTCCTCTAACTGATGCTAATTGTATGGATTTTTTTTCTATTGATAATGTTAAATTAACAGCCATACAGAGAGACTAATGTGAAGGCAAAATTACAGAGGAGGAACTTCTGGATGCAACTAAACTCCAGGGTTGGATGGCATACCAGTTGAGGTATACCAAACCTGTTTTGATATACTCAGAGGACCGTTATTAGCATGTTTTAACCACTCCTATTTAAATGGTAGATTATCAGACACTCAAGAAGAAGGTCTGATTTCATTATTACTGAAACTGGATACAAGTGGGAAATATAACGATCCAGTCTATTAAAAAAATTGGAGGCCCCTTACAATTCAGTGTTGTGATGCAAAAATTATAGCAAAATGTATAGCACTGTCACGCCCTGACCTCTAGAGCTCTAGTTAGTTTGGTCAGGGTGTGCATGTTTAGTTCTATGTTGTTGTATATCTATGTTTAGAGTCTAGTGGTTATACTTCTATGTTTGGCTGGGTATGATTCCCAATCAGAGGCAGCTGTCGCTCGTTGTCTCTGATTGGGGATCATACTTTAGTAGCCTGGTTGCAGTCCTTGTTTGTGGGATCTTGTTCCGTGTAGGCTGGTTGTTGTCTTAGCCCATAGGACTTGCACGTCAAGTCACGTTACGTTGTTTTGTCGAGTGTTTATCCAGTTTAATAAACATGTTCGCATACCACGCTGCACCTTGGTCTGACCCGTCTCTTAACGTCCGTGACAGAAGATCCCACCAAAAAGCGTGCCCAGGAGCAGCAGACACCCTGGACACAGGTGGGGAAGTCATTTTGGACTTGGGAGGAGATATTGGCAGGTAAAGGACCCCGGGCGAAGGAGGCCCAGGCAGGAGAGGAACACAGAAGGCGACGGCCGAGGAGGAAGGCCGAGAGACAGCCCCAATAAAAAAAATTGGGGGGGCTAAAAGGGTGGTCGGGGATCGATAGAGAAGAGCCCCGACCACTGCACTCGTGGGGGCTCAAGGAGGAGTCCTCACTGGAGGAGGACTGGGTGCGGAGAGTAAAAGACTGGTACAGTCAGAGATCTCTAACAACAGTTCCCAGTCCGGTACACCTCATGCCTGCATCTCGCACCAAGCTAGTGGTGCGTGTCTCCAGTCCGGCCCGGCCCGTACCTGCACCTCGCACCAAGCCAGTGGTGCGTGTTCCCAGTCCGGTACGGCCCGTGCCTGCTCCTCGCACCAAACCAGTGGTGCCTGTCGCCAGCCCGGTACGCCCCGTACCTGCTCCCCGCACCAAACCAGTGGTGCGCGTATCCAGTCCGGTACGGCCCATGCCTGCTCCTCGCACCAGACCAGTGGTGCGTGTCGCCAGCCCTGTACGCCCCGTACCTGCTACCCGCACCAGGCCAGTGGTGCGTGTCTCCGGCCCGGCCCGTGCCTGCACCTCGCACCAAGCCAGTGGTGCATGTTCCCAGTCCGGTACGGCCCGTGCCTGCTCCTCGCATCAGACCAGTGGTGCGTGTCCCCAGTCCGGCCCGGCCCGTTCCTGCTCCTCGCACCAGACCAGTGGTGCGTGTCCCCAGTCCGGCCCGGCCCGTTCCTGCTCCTCGCACCAGACCAGTGGTGCGTGTCCCCAGTCCGGCCCGGCCCGTGCCTGCTCCTCGCACCAAGCCAGTGGTGCGTGTTCCCAGTCCGGCACGGCCCGTGCCCGTTCCACCGGTGCCCAGTCCAGCTCCGGTCAGCGGCTCCACTCCGGAGTCAGAGCAGTCCGCTCCACCGGTGCCCAGTCCAGCTCCGGTCAGCGGCTCCACTCCGGAATCAGAGCAGTCCGCTCCACCGGTGCCCAGTCCAGCTCAGGTCAGCGACTCCACTCCGGAGTCAGAGCAGTCCGCTCCACCGGTGCCCAGTCCAGCTCCGGTCAGCAGCTCCACTCCGGAGCTAGAGCAGTCCGCTCCACCGGTGCCTAGTCCAGCTCAGGTCAGCGACTCCACTCCGGAGTCAGAGTAGTCCGCTCCACCGGTGCCAAGTCCAGTTCCGGTCAGTGGCTCCACTCCGGAGTCAGAGCATTTCGCTCCACCGGTGCCCAGTCCAGCTCCGGTCAGCGGCTCCACTCCGGAGCTAGAGCAGTCCACTCCACCGGTGCCTAGTCCAGCTCAGGTCAGCGACTCCACTCCGGAGTCAGAGAAGTCCGCTCCACCGGTGCCTAGTCCAGTTCCGGTCAGCGGCTCCACTCCGGGTCCAGACGTCAGCTCCTCTCCAGGTTCGTGGTCTCCCACACCAGGGTCCAGACAGGGATCGGTGCATCGTGGGAGGACTGAGAGGGGAAGCTCCGCGTTGAGGTCCAGACTGGTCCAGGGGTGCAACGCGGAGGCAGTAAGGGAGAAGATGTCACGCCCGGAGCCGGAGCCGCCACCGAGGCTGGAAGCCCACCCGGACCCTCCCCTGTTAAGTCAGGTTTGTGCGGCCGGAGTCCGCACCTTTGGGTGGGGGGGTACCGTCACGCCCTAACCTCTAGAACTCTAGTTAGTTTGGTCAGGGTGTGCATGTTTGGTTATATGTTGTTGTTATAAATTGATTTGCATTTTAATGAGGGAAATAAGTATTTGACCCTTCTGCAAAACATGACTTAGTACTTTGTGGCAAAACCCTTGTTGGCAATCACAGAGGTCAGACGTTTCTTGTAGTTGGCCACCAGGTTTGCACACATCTCAGGAAGGATTTTGTCCCACTCCTCTTTGCATATCTTCTCCAAGTCATTAAGGTTTCGAGGCTGACGTTTGGCAACTCGAACCTTCAGCTCCCTCCACAGATTTTCTATGGGATTACGGTCTGGAGACTGGCTAGGCTACTCCAGGACCTTAATGTGCTTCTTCTTGAGCCACTCCTTTGTTGCCTTGGCCATGTGTTTTGGGTCATTGTCATGCTGGAATACCCATCCACGACCCATTTTCAATGCCCTGGCTGAGGGAAGGAGGTTCTCACCCAAGATTTGACGGTACATCGTCCCTTTGATGCGGTGAAGTTGTCCTGTCCCCTTAGCAGAAAAACACCCCCAAAGCATAATGTTTCCACCTCCATGTTTGACAGTGGGGATGGTGTTCTTGGGGTCTTAGGCAGCATTCCTCCTCCTCCAAACACGGCGAGTTGAGTTGATGCCAAAGAGCTCCATTTTGGTCTCATCTGACCACAACACTTTCACCCAGTTCTCCTCTGAATCATTCAGATGTTCATTGGCAAACTTCAGATGGGCTTGTATATGTGCTTTCTTGAGCAGGGGGACCTTGCGGGCGCTGCAGGATTTCAGTCCTTCACGGCGTAGTGTGTTACCAATTGTTTTCTTGGTGACTATGGTCCCAGCTGCTTTGAGATCATTGACAAGATCCTCCTGTGTAGTTCTGGGCTGATTCCTCACCGTTCTCATGATCATTGCCACTCCATGAGGTGAGATCTTGCATGGAGCCCCAGGGCGAGGGAGATTGACAGTTCTTTTGTGTTTCTTCCATTTGCGAATAATTGCACCAACTGTTGTCACCTTCTCACCAAGCTGCTTGGCGATGGTCTTGTAGCCCATTCCAGCCTTGTGTAGGTCTACAATCTTGTCCCTGACATCCTCGGAGAGCTCTTTGGTCTTGGCCATGGTGGAGTTTGGAATCTGATTGATTGATTGCTTCTGTGGACAGGTGTCTTTTATACAGGTAACAAGCTGAGATTAGGAGCACTCCCTTTAAGAGTGTGCTCCTAATCTCAGCTCGTTACCTGCATAAAAGACACCTGGGAGCTAGAAATCTTTCTGATTGAGAGGGGGTCAAATACTTATTGCCCTCATTAAAATGCAAATCAATTTATAACATTTTTGACATGCGTTTTTCTGTTTTTTGTTGTTGTTATTCTGTCTCTCATTGTTCAAATAAACCTACCATTAAAATTATAGACTGATCATTTCTTTGTCAGAGGGCAAACGTACAAAATCAGCAGGGGATCAAATACTTTTTTCCCTAACTGTATATATGTATGTATATGTATTTTTATGTATGTATGTATGTATATGTATGTATGTATGTATGTATGTATGTATGTATGTATGTATGTATGTGTATATATATATAATATATACACTACCGTTCAAAAGTTTGGGGTCACTTAGAAATGTCCTTGTTTTCAAAAGAAAAGCAATTTTTTTGTCCATTAAAATAACATCAAATTGATCAGAAATACAGTGTAGACATTGTTAATGTTGTAAATGGCTATTATAGCTAGAAGCGGCTGATTTTTAATGGAATATCTACATAGGCGTACAGAGGCCCATTATCAGCAACCATCAGTCCTGTGTTCCAATGGCACGTTGTGTTTGCTAATCCAAGTTGATCATTTTAAAAGGCTAATTGATCATTAGAAAACCCTTTTCCAATTATGTTAGCACAGCTGAAAACTGTTGTGTTGATTAAAGAAGCAATAAAACTGGCCTTATTGAGACTAGTTGAGTATCTGGAGCATCAGCAATTGTGGGTTCGATTACAGGCTCAAAATGGCCAGAAACAAATAACTTTCTTCTGAAACTCGTCAGTCTATTCTTGTTCTGAGAAATGAAGGCTATTCAAATGCGAGAAATTACCAAGAAACGGAAGATCTCGTACAACGCTATGTACTACTCCCTTCACAGAACAGCGCAAACTGTCTCTAACCAGAAAAGAAAGAGGAGTGGGAGGCCCCGGTCCACAACTGAGCAAGAGGACAAATACATTAGTCTAGTTTGAGAAACAGGCACCTCACGGGTCCTCAACTGGCAGCTTCACCCGCAAAAAAACAGTCTCAACGTCAACAGTGAAGAGGCGACTCCGGGATGCTGACCCTCTAGGCAGAGTTGCAAAGAAAAATGATCAATTAGCCTTTTAAAATGATCAACTTCGATTAGCAAACACAACGTGCCATTGGAACACAGGACTGATGGTTGCTGATAATGGGCCTCTGTACGCCTATGTAGATATTCCATAAAAAATCTGCCGTTTCCAGCTACAATAGCCATTTACAACATTAACAATGTCTACACTGTATTTCTGATCAATTTTATTTTATTTTAATGGACAAAAAAAATTGCTTTTCTTTTGAAAACAAGGAGATTTCTAAGTGACCCCAAGCTTTTGAGCGGTAGTGTATAGTAGCGAAAAAATATATAAGGGGGATTAGAAGTGATGCAGACAATTACAATCTATCTGCAATATTAAAGCTGATCTACCCCCCAAAATAAATAAATAAATAAATACTAATCTACCGCAAGACTTTTGTCAAACTCCTGTTCCATATTCTCAGTGTTGGGGAGTAGTGAACTACATTTAGTTCAACTAGTAATTTAATTACATTTGGCAGTAGCTTGGTGGTAGTTGAACTAAATTCAAATCTTGGTAGTGTTTCAGTAGTTAATTACTTTTTTTTGCCATGTAGTGGTGTAGCTAACTACTGGAACTACACACTAGCGTCTTTTGCTAAAATAAAATAAAATAAAATATGGGTAAAGTAGGCAAGAATGTTCTTTCTTTTTCGGCATCAGACCTGCCTAATTCCCACTTGAAACACATTTTGTATGCCTAATTCTCACCTTTTGTGTTTAATTTAAATTTGGCTAAATTACACATTCTGTTAACATCTGACTCCAGAGTGATCTGTCTTGCAATTTGTATTCTATGACATTTCAGATTTAGATAGGATAATTTTTCACAAAGTAGTTTGGATGTAGTGAACTACTTTTTCAAAGTAACTTCAGTTAAGTAAGCTATATTTTTCTTAAGGGTAGCTTTAGTGTAGCTTAACTTCTTCCACTGTGAAGTAATTGGTAGCTTCCCCAACACTACATATTCTTATGATAGAGAGAACCGTTAATGCACCTTTCCCAAATAAAAAACAACATGATCTTTATATCTTACCAGAAATCTTTATAGGGATTTTCCTAGGAACTGTGTCAGTGCGCACGTACATGAGTGAGGGTGCGTGAGTGTATGTGTGTGTGTGGTCGTGCGTGTGTGCTTGAGTGTGTGTGCACGAGCGTGCGTGTCTTTGTGTTTCGCACAGCAAGGACTGGCGATTCATTGAATAAACAAAGAACTGCCAACGCGTCTGATATAACACTATGACCCTACTTCATATTCAGAGAGAAGAAGAACAAGGCATCCTTTATAGCTACTAGTAAAAGTAGTCTGACAATCCCCTTGAGACTGTTAATGTGTCATTGTTGATGTGTCATCTCAAAGCGCATCCTATTCTGAAACTCATATCAAACATGATGATATCATGTTTGAACAACATGATATCATCTTCAGTGCTGTATGTGACACAACCACTTAAAGATCTAATAAGTGGAGGCTAGAAAGTGGCGAGAGGCTTTAGCTTAGCTAGCTAAAGAGACTCCCGTTTCCCTGCCATGAAAAAAGAGGTTTCAATGGTTTCAATTTAGAGGCTAATTCCAGTTCTCCTCAGATGACTGGATCATTGAGCCGACTCAGGACCCCACACAGAGCTATTGGAGCGAGCCCAGCCCCAAGGCATTACATACAGTGCCACTGCTACACTGCTACAGCCCTGGTTTAAGATGAATCATATTCAGTCAAAATGGAGTGCTGAACATTCCCAGCAGCTCTCAAAGAGAAGTGCCAGGTGGCCAGACATGGCTTATTGCACCAGTCTCACACATACTACCACTGACAGTCGTGGTCAAAAGTTTTGAGAATGACACAAGTATTGGTCTTCACAAAGTTCGCTGCTTCAGTGTTTTGAGATATTTTTGTCAGATGTTACTATGGTATACTGAAGTATAATTACAAGCATTCCATAAGTGTCAAAGGCTTTTATTGACAATTACATTAAGTTTATGCAAAGAGTCAATATTTGCAGTGTTGACCCTTCTTTTTCATGACCGCTGCAATTCACCCTGGCATGCTGTCAATTAACTTCTGGGCCACATCCTGACTGATGGCAGCCCATTCTTGCATAATCAATGCTTGGAGTTTGTCAGAATTTTTATTTATTTTTTTGTCCACCTGCCTCTTGAGGATCGACCACAAGTTCTCAATGGGATTAAGGTCTGGGGAGTTTCCTAGCCATGGACCCAAAATGTCGATGTTTTGTTCCCCGAGCCACTTAGTTATCACTTTTGCCTTATGGCAAGGTGCTCCATCATGCTGGAAAAGGCATTGGTCGTCACCAAACTGTTCTTGGATGGTTGGGAGTAGTTGCTCTCAGAGGATGTGTTGGTACCACAAGGTGTTTTCCGGATACCCCAAACAATCGGAAAGAGAAAATGACTTTACCCCAGTCCTCAGCAGTCCAATTCCTGTACCTTTTGCAGAATATCAGTCTGTCCCTGATGTTTTTCCTGGAGAGAAGTGGCTTCTTTGCTGCCCTTCTTGACACCAGGCCATCCTCCAAAAGTCTTCGCCTCACTGTGCGTGCAGATGCACTCACACCTGCCTGCTGACATTCCTGAGCAAGCTCTGCACTGGTGGTGCCCCGATCCCGCAGCTGAATCAACTTTAGGAGACGGTCCTGGCGCTTGCTGGACTTTCTTGGGCGCCCTGACGCCTTCTTCACAACAATTGAACCTCTCTCCTTGAAGTTCTTGATGATCCGATAAATGGTTGATTTAGGTGCAATCTTACTAGCAGCAATATCCTTGCCTGTGAAGCCCTTTTTGTGCAAAGCAATGATGACGGCACATGTTTCCTTGCAGGTATCCATGGTTAACAGAGGAAGAACAATGATTTCAAGCACCACCCTCCTTTTAAAGCTTCCAGTCTGTTATTCTAACTCAATCAGCATGACAGAGTGATCTCCAGCCTTGTCCTCGTCAACACTCTCACCTGTGTTAACGAGAGAATCACTGACATGATGTCAGCTGGTCCTTTTGTGGCAGGTCTGAAATGCAGTGGAAATGTTTTTTGGGGATTAAGTTCATTTCCATGGCAAAGAGGGACTTTGCAATTAATTGCAATTCATCTGATCACTCTGCATGACATTCTGGAGTATATGCAAATTGCCATCATCAAAACTGAGGCAGCAGACTTTGTGAAAATTAATATTTGTGTCATTCTCAAAATTTTGGACCACGACTGTACACACATTCCCTGGAATTATGATCCATGAAATTGGTGATTGACGTGAGATACACATACGCACACACACCAACGCACACACGCACACACACACACACACACACACACACACACACACACACACACACACACACACACACACACACATATAAATAGATACACACACAGGTAGAACTAGAATATTGAGAGTATCCTCTCTTGTCCATTGGAGATGGATTTAATGCCAAGCCTTGCATGTCGTCCTCTCCCCACCATCTTTCTTTAGTTCTCATCTCTCTCTCTCTCTGCCTCTCTCTCTCTCTCTCTCTTTCCCTATCTTGCTCTCTCTCTCCCTCTCTCTCTTAGCAAACACTATATGTTTTTTTAAACATCAGTGAGAAATGTCAGGCCCCGCTCGCCCCCTGCCAAAGATCAATCAAATCTGACATGCTACAGGAGGAGAGGGACCACAGCAACACTACTATAGGAGGAGAAAAGAGGGGCTGAAGGGAGAGAGGGAGGGGTGCATTACTGGAGGACAGAGAGAGAGAGGGAGAGAGAGAGGGGGGAGGGGTCGAGGATGATAAAAGGATGCGTTTCGCAGGGTTTCAGTGGCACCTTGGCAACATGTCGCTTCCCGTAACATCATGCTCACAATGACACGCCTTGTCAAAACACAACACACACAACACATACACACACACCAAAATGGCAGTCAAGGGGGGGCTTTTACACAGGGCCTGACACTAGAAGCTGGAACATTAAACTGCTGCCTAGCTGTCTCAGTGGCCTGGGGTCCATTATACCGGCCCTCACGGCTCTGTCTGCCCCAACCACAGGGAAGCAGAAAACTGTCAACTACTTTGTCCACATTACCCATGTCTCCCAGCACAGACAGGAGCACTTGGTCACTGTCCCAGAAATCACAGCGCCCCAGTGGCGTCCCAGGAAACATAGACAAATGGAGGGCCAGCGGAGGGAAAGTAGGGCGGCCAGTCATCTTTTACGAGCTTGGGCCTTTTTCTTTCCATGCGGACATGGAAGGGGAGAGTGAGACAGAGCGAGGAAAGGGATTCCATTACTTATCATGGGCCCTGGTCCCACTGTTCTGATGTCTTGGAGACAGACGAGACGTGTAAGATCAGAAACCACTGAACATATTTTTGTATCATAAAATAATGTGACAGAACATGGTAAAGGCACATAAGAGCAAGATGCGTATGATCTGTCTCTTCTAGCCCCCATGTACAATATCATCATGAAGATGAACCTCAGTGTTCTCTTGGAACCAATGATGAAACCATGCCAGAGAAGACACACTGTGGCCACAAAAATGCTGAGATCTGCTGTCATTTTCCTCACCCCAGCTATTCACTATTACAAGATCAGCCCTGCCATCAAGCAGTGTTAACAAATGTAACAGTATATGAGTGTGATTGTGGGTGTTGTTCAAATCAAGGCTGCTGATGGAGACTAGAGGAAGAACAGATAGTTGACCATGGCAGGTACTGCAGGAGAGGAGAGGAGAGAACACACTAACAGGAAGGAGGCTCTGCTCCGCCCCGCCCCAGGACTTGGCCGGACCACCAGCCCCCATGGGCCTCTCAGGGGGAGAAGGAGGGGGATGCAGGGGGGAGGAAGGGTGACAATCTGTCCCCCAGCACGGCCCATCTCGCCTGCCTCACTGCACTGGCTCTGAGGGAGAGAGGGGGGAGTGCTGGGTTGGATCTGAATACTACGGGGGGCAGTGTGTACTGGCCCCTTTCCCTCACCAGTGTCAGGAAGCCTGTAGGCAGGCAGGCTGGAGACCCAGTGGACAACTAGCCAGCCGGAGAACCACAGCATTCTGCTACATTCTACCATCCTCTTTCACCTGGTTTCACCTTCTTCCACACATCACAGAGGGGGAATTTACATGGACAGTAGTGTTTTATTTTCCCTGTTAATTTACTCACAGAAAACGTGATTTATGTGATAAAACTTTTGTAAATAAATATATACAGCCACGGAAATATGCTGAGTTACTGAATGGTTTGCTGCTTCATTAAAATCGGGTTGGCTCAGCAACTTTCTGGAGGTGCTATCTATTACTTATGAACCAAATGCTGGACTCAAAGTGCAAAATAAATCATATTTTCATATGCGTAGTGTCATGGTGACACACTCAGCCTAATTATACAATTTGAAGAATTAGACAACCTAATTTCTAAAAAATGAATCTATGGAAAATGTGTGGATGTTTACTTCTTGAACCAATTGAGTAATCTACCTCTCAGCAGCATGTTCCATTCAGGGGAAAGCGGAGGTCAGTGAACCTTTCAACCTCCTATCACTGAGAACACGGCTGATGTTTAGACAATCGTCTGTTTCAAAGACCTCAGGTGTCTCAGGGCACTGAGCTAGCTACAGTACTGAGACAGATCAAGCGTGGAACTGAGGAGAGGCTAACAACAGACAGCTAGACAGATGCTAGGTAGCCTACTAGTCTTAGAATGCATGCACCAGAACACCCTGAACCTTGACCTCTAACCCCTGACCCTGCCTTCCCCTGATTTATCCACTCTGGCTTTCCGTTTGATATCTCGTCAATGCCATGTGGTCTTTTGTCAGCGGTAGAACAACTCCAGACAGTCCAGGAGGGAGTGGAAAACATGCACCACTGAGGATAAAAAGGGGGAGGGAGGGAGGAAAACAAGCAAACAGCCAATGTATTTTTATGCATCCCTGTCTTAAATGTCAAGATTTCCTAAACCTCAGATCACTGGAGCACTGACACTTCTCCAAGGTTCAACAGAAACCGCATTCATTAATAATTAGATGAGAGGACAGGCAGAGAGAGAGAGAGAGAGAGAGAGAGAGAGAGAGAGAGAGAGAGAGAGAGAGAGAGAGAGAGAGAGAGAGAGAGAGATCCAGGTAAACTCCAACCCCTTCCCTATTTCTTTTTTTTAGATGTGTTATTTTTCTTTTTTCTTTTTTTTCTGTTTCTTTGGCGTCTGTGCCAGGATCCATCTGAGTGGATGGTTTCTGAGCGAAGGCTGCAGACGTTGCCATCCTCCTCTCCTCCTCCTCCCTCTTCTCCTTAATCATGGCTCTAATACCCTCCAGATGAATAAACATCTTTTTCCCTGGTCCTCCAAAGCCAGCAGGCGCCTCTCCCCTCCCAATCCAAGGGAGAGAGAAAAGGAAGGAGCGAAAGAGAAAATGACAGATGGATGGGTGGATCAATGGTAGAAACTAAATCAACACCAAAAAGTAACAAAGCCGCCACCACCACGATGGCAAGATTTTCCTGCTCCTTCTCCCCTCGCTAACTCATCTGATCTATCTCCCCCCTGGCACAACCATCACAGTCCCCCTAATTATATTTTTTTACTAATCGCTAATGGTGGGTCAGCTCAGTTTTTATGTTTGTGTTCCTAAAGCGGATTTCTGGGCTGTCGTTAAACCTGGTTGGTAGTCTCAGACTGTCCACATTACAACAGAGAGGCAGGAAGCGAGGATGGTCTCCAGAGGATGGGCCAGGCTCCTGACCAACACTTCCCTATCTATCTGTCTCTCTTCCCGCTCCCCGGTCGAGGAACCGTGCCAATGGTCCCATGCAATGTGTACAGTATGGAGTCGTCAAATGGCAGACACATTTAGGGGGTTGGCTTTGTGGCTTTGTTTTCCCTCCTATTGTTTTCTTTCTGCTGGTATCCAGGCGACTCATCGCATCACAATGACAACGTGCTCGAAGAACGTTGTTGAGTATTTTACAGACAGATCACTGTGGAAGATTACAACGCCTCCTTCTCCTCTAACTCCTCACACTCATTTGTTGAACAGGGTGTGTGAGTGTGTGTTAGGCCTGAATCACATCAGACAAATGACTACAGGGCATTTTATTTATTCATCCATCACTACGCATTGATTTATTCGTGTCTATCTATTTATCAGCTGGACAAAAAACATTTATTGACCTGGTGTAGCCTATGCTGAAAAGTTTACATGTCTACCTGCGTAGTTGGTTGAAACTTTTCTTTGGTAAAATTCCAGGGTCTCTGGGTTTGAATCATCAGAATCACAGCCTGTGGTCCTCTATCCTTTTTTGTTTGTTTGTACTTTTTACCTCAATTTCGTGACAACCAATTGGTAGTTAGTCTTGTCCCATTGCTGCAACTCCCATACGGACTCAGGAGAGGCGAAGGTCGAGAGCCATGCGTCCTCCGAAACACGACCCTGCCAAGCCGCACTGCTTCTTGACACACTGCTCGCTTAACCCAGAAGCCAGCCGCACCAATGTGTCGGAGGAAACGCCGTACAACTGGCGACCGGTGTCAGCTTGCAGGTGCCCGGCCTGCCACAAGGAGTCACTAGAACGCGTTGGGACAAGGACATCCCGGCCCTAACCCGGATGATGCTGGGCCAATTGTGCGCCGCCTCATTGGTCTCCCGGTCACGGCCAGATGTGACACAGCCTGGGATTGAACCCGGGTCTGTAGTGACGCCTCAAGCACTGCGATGCAGTGCCTTAGACCGCTGCACCACTCGGGAGGCCCTTGGCCCTCTATCCATACCCATGATGCCCCTCTTCTGAGTCCTTCTCTCCCTCACAGATCCTTATTTACTTAACATAAGCTCTCTAACATCTCCCATCTCCACCACCTGGGAGGCTATATTTAGTCTGTTCTCCAGAGAAGAACTCAGTTTGACTGCCAAACAACGCCCCCGAATGAATTATCATCATCACCCAATCAATACGGAATTAAGATCTGAAGGAAGATCTATTTCACATTCAAATCAACACATAAACAGCACATTGACTCTCAAAGATGTCAATAGTATAGTAGCACATATTTACTACAATCTGAAGTTCTAGGTTGGGCTACTATAGGAACAGTAGGCTAAATAGTAGGCTAAATAGTGTAGCACCGTCTGCTAGATAATATTAATTTAATCCAACTTGCTGGCAGTAGAGTACTGTTTCATTATGGTGTTGAGTCAGTCCGTAATCTCACGTCAATCACCAATGAGCAGCTTAGCGTGATGAAGCCATTTCATGGATCATAATTCCAGGGAATGAGTGTACAGTCGTGGTCAAACGTTTTGAGAATGACACAAATATTAATTTTCACAAAGTCTGCTGCCTCAGGTTTTATGATGGCAATTTGCATATACTCCAGAATGTCATGAAGAGTGATCAGATGAATTGCAATTAATTGCAAAGTCCCTCTTTGCCATGAAAATGAACTTAATCCCCCCAAAAAATGTCCACTGCATTTCAGCCCTGCCACAAAAGGACCAGCTGACATCATGTCAGTGTTTCTCTCGTTAACACAGGTGAGAGTGTTGACGAGGACAAGGCTGGAGATCACTATGTCATGCTGATTGAGTTAGAATAACAGACTGGAAGCTTTAAAGGGAGGGTGGTGCTTGAAATCATTCTTCTTCCTCTGTTAACCATGGTTACCTGCAAGGAAACATGTGCCGTCATCATTGCTTTGCACAAAAAGGGCTTCACAGGCAAGGATATTGCTGCTAGTAAGATTGCACCTAAATCAACCATTTATCGGATCATCAAGAACTTCAAGGAGAGAGGTTCAATTGTTGTGAAGAAGGCGTCAGGGCGCCCAAGAAAGTCCAGCAAGCGCCAGGACCGTCTCCTAAAGTTGATTCAGCTGCGGGATCTGGGCACCACCAGTGCAGAGCTTGCTCAGGAATGGCAGCAGGCAGGTGTGAGTGCATCTGCACTGGAGGATGGCCTGGTGTCAAGAAGGGCAACGAGGAAGCCACTTCTCTCCAGGAAAAACATCAGGGACAGACTGATATTCTGCAAAAGGTACAGGGATTGGACTGCTGAGGACTGGGGTAAAGTCATTTTCTCTGACGAATCCCCTTTCCGATTGTTTGGGGCATCCGGAAAAAAGCTTGTCCGGAGAAGACAAGGTGAGCGCTACCATCAGTCCTGTGTCATGCCAATAGTAAAGCATCCTGAGACCATTCATGTGTGGGGTTGCTTCTCAGCCAAGGGAGCTCACTCACAATTTTGCCTAAGAACACAAGAATGGTACCAACACATCCTCCGAGAGCAACTTCTCCCAACCATCCAAGAACAGTTTGGTGACGAACAATGCCTTTTCCAGCATGATGGAGCACCTTGCCATAAGGCAAAAGTGATAGCTAAGTGGCTCGGGGAACAAAACATCGAAATGTTTGGTCCATGGCCAGGAAACTCCCCAGACCTTAATCCCATTGAGAACTTGTGGTCGATCCTCAAGAGGCGGGTGGACAAATAAAAACCCACAAATTCTGACGAACTCCAAGCATTGATTATGCAAGAATGGGCTGCCATCAGTCAGGATGTGGCCCAGAAGTTAATTGACAGCATGCCAGGGCGGATTGCAAAATAATCCGTCTTGAAAGGTCTTGAAAAAGAAGCGTAAACACTGCAAATATTAACTCTTTGCATAAACTTAATGTAATTGTCAATAAAAGCCTTTGACACTTATGCAATGCTTGTAATTATACTTCAGTATACCATAGTAACATCTGACAAAAATATCTAAAAACACTGAAGCAGCAAACTTTGTGAAGACCAATACTTGTGTCATTCTCAAAACTTTTGACCACGACTGTATAGTCCCCCAATATCAGTTATCACTGACAGCTACATCCAAATCAGCTAATTACTATTTTCTACACCGGGCTATTAACATCATTACAGGACAGAACAACACTAGCACTTATCTGGCTCTAGTACAGACTATTTTAATAGTAATCTACTGTAGTATACATACACAATGCTGTTACAAGGAGTTTTCCTGTTTAAGGCACAGACATGCCCCCAATGCATATTTATTTTACATTTAATTAGATTTAGCATGCAAATAAGTAAGACATAAAAAGAGAAAGAGAGATCAAGAGAGAGAAAGAGAGAGAGAGTGACAGAGAGAGTGAGACCAAGACAAAGAAGATAGAAACAGAGTTATCAAGACATAGCAATATAGAGGTAGAGGTAGAGAGCTATAAAGTAGAAATAATGAGATTATCACTGGAGTACCCCATCATGACAACACACAGAAGAAGCCTATCTCCTCCTGTCCATGCTGGGTAGTCACTTCACCACCATACATCCAGCACCAACACAAACACAGGAAGTAGCAGATAGATAAAATCCGTGCCGGATCCCTTCCTCAGTTTGTATTTTCCTGGGTTAGTAAGGTGAGTGTCCCCGTTGCCGTGCCGACTCTTCATTGTCTCCATGAAGAGCTTGGCGAGGGGAATAGAATACTACGTACTGTGCATACAGCGGGAGGAAATGTGGGCAAAGAGGTGGCAAATGCACGGCCCCCAGGGTAATTTGTCAAACATGAGCCAAGCCATCTCAATGCCCTGCTGAGGCCTGGGTCAGGTGACTCAGTCACAGGTACAGCGTGGGAGAAATCTCCAGTGAGCGACGGAGGAGACTCCAGTTGTAAAGTTAAGAGTGCAAATGCAGGGTTGTATATGAGTCGTTAAACACTTGTATGAAATGTATTTTATAATTCAGATATAAAGATGGGGTGCATATAAATATACAGTTGAAGTCTGAAGTTTACATACAACTTAGCCAAATACATTTAAACTACATTTTTCATAATTCCTGACATTTAATCCTAGTTAAAATTCCCTGTCTTAGGTTAGTTAGGATCACCACTTTATTTTAAGAATGTGAAATGTCAGAATAATAGTAGAGAGAATTATTTATTTCAGCTTTTATTTCATTCATCACATTCCCAGTGGGTCAGAAGTTTACATACACTCAATTAGTATTTGGTAGCATTGCCTTTAAATTGTTTAACTTGGGTGAAACGTTTCAGGTAGCCTTCCACAAGCTTCCCACAATAAGTTGGGTGAATTTTGGCCCATTCCTCATGACAGAGCTGGTGTAACTGAGTCACGTTTGTAGGCCTCCTTGCTCGCACACGCTTTTTCAGGTCTGCCCACAAATGTTCTATAGGATTGAGGTCAGGGCTTTGTGATGGCCACTCCAATAACTTGACTTAGTTGTCCTTAAGCCATTTTGCCACAACTTTGGAAGTATGCTTGGGGTCATTGTCCATTTGGAAGACCCATTTGCGATCAAGCTTTAACTTCCTGACTGATGTCTTGAGATGTTGCTTCAATATATCCACATAATTTTCCTTCCTCATGATGCCATCTATTTTGTGAAGTGCACCAGTCCCTCCTGCAGCAAAGCACCCCCACAGCATGATGCTGCCACCCCCGTGCTTCACGGTTGGAATGGTGCTTTTTGGCTTGCAAGTTACCCCCTTTTTCCTCCAAACATAACGATGGTCATTATGGCCAAACAATTCTATTTTTGTTTTATCAGACCAGAGGACATTTCTCCAAAAAGTACGATATTTGTCCCCATGTGCAGTTGTAAACCGTAGTCTGGCTTTTTTATGGCGGTTTTGGAGCAGTGGCTTCTTCCTTGCTGAGCGGCCTTACAGGTTATGTAGATATAGGACTCGTTTTACTGTGGAAATAGATACTTTTGTACCTGTTTCCTCCAGCATCTTCACAAGATCCTTTGCTGTTGTTCTGGGATTGATTTGCACTTTTCGCACCAAAGTACGTTCATCTCAAGGACACAGAACACGTCTCCTTCCTGAGCGGTATGACGGCTGCATGGTCCCATGGTGTTTATACTTGCGTACTATTGTTTGTACAGATGAACGTGGTACCTTCAGGCGTTTGGAAATTGCTCCCAAGGATGAACCAGACTTGTGGAGGTCTACAATTGTTTTTCTGAGGTCTTGGCTGATTTCTTTTGATTTTCCCATGATGTCAAGCAAAGAGGCACTGAGTTTGAAGGTAGGCCTTGAAATACATCCACAGGTACACCTCCAATTGACTCAAATGATGTAAATTAGCCTATCAGAAGCTTCTAAAGCCATGACGTCATTTTCTGGAATTTTCCAATGTTTAAAGGCACAGTCAACTTAGTGTATGTAAACTTTTGACCCACTGGAATTGTGATACAGTGAATTATAAGTGAAATAATCTGTCTGTAAACAATTGTTGGAAAAATTACTTGTGTCATGCACAAAGTAGATGTCCTAACAGACTTGCCAAAACTATAGTTTGTTAACTATAGTTGCCTCTCTGCCTCTCTAACCTAGTGGTCCCTGCACGCACCACCCACGTGGAGTTCCAGGTCTCAGGCAGCCTCTGGAACTGCCGTTCTGCTGCCAACAAGGCAGAGTTCATCTCAGCCTATGCTACCCTCCAGTCCCTCGACTTTTTGGCGCTGACGGAAACATGGATTACCACTGAAAACACTGCTACTCCTACTGCTCTCTCCTCGTCTGACCATGTGTTCTCGCATACCCCGAGAGCATCTGGTCAGCGGAGTGGTGGCACAGGAATCCTCATCTCCCCCAAGTGGACATTCTCTATTTTTCCCCTGACCCATCTGTCTATCTCCTCATTTGAATTCCATGCTGTCACAGTCACTAGCCCATTCAAGCTTAACATCCTTGTCATTTATCGCCCTCCAGGTTCCTTTGGAGAGTTCATCAATGAGCTTGACGCCTTGATAAGTTCCTTTCCTGAGGATGGCTCACCCTCACAGTTCTGAGTGACTTCAACCTCCCTACATCTACCTTTGACTCATTTCTCTCTGCCTCCTTCTTTCCACTCCTCTCCTCTTTTGACCTCACCCTCTCACTGTCCCCCCCTACTCACAAGGCAGGCAATACGCTTGACCTCATCTTTACTAGATGCTGTTCTTCTACTAATCTCACTGCAACTCCCCTCCATGTCTCCGACCACTACTTTGTATCCTTTTCTCTCTCGCTCTCCTCCAACACTACTCACTCTGCCCCTACTCAGATGGTAATGTGCCGTCGCAACCTTCGCTCTCTCTCTCCCGCTACTCTCTCCTCTTCCATCCTATCATCTCTTCCCTCTGCTCAATCCTTCTCCCTCCAATCTCCTGATTCTGCCTCCTCAACCCTCCTCTCCTCCCTTTCTACATCCTTTGTCCCCTATCCTCCCGGCCGGCTCGGTCCTCCCCTCCTGCTCCGTGGCTTGATGACTCATTGCGAGCTCACAGAACAGGGCTCCGGGAAGCCGAGCGGAAATGGAGGAAAACTAGACTCCCTGCGGACCTGGCATCTTTTCACTCCCTCCTCTCTACATTTTCTTCATCTGTTTCTGCTGCTAAAGCCACTTTCTCCCGCTCTAAATTCCAAGCATCTGCCTCTAACCCTAGGAAGCTCTTTGCCACCTTCTCCTCCCTGCTGAATCCTCCTCCCCCTCCCCCCTCCTCCCTCTCTGTGGATGACTTCGTCAACCATTTTGAAAAGAAGGTTGACGACATCCGATCCTCGTATGTTAAGTCAAATGACACTGTTAGTCCTGCTCACACTGCCATACCCTATGCTTTGACTTCTTTCTCCCCTCTCTCTCCAGATAAAATCTTGCGACTTGTGACGGCCGGCCGCCTAACAACCTGCTTGCTTGACCTTATCCCCTCCTGTCTTCTCCAGACCATCTCCGGTGACCTTCTCCATCACCTCACCTTGCTCATCAACTCATCCTTGACTGCTGGCTATGTCCCTTCCATCTTCAAGAGAGCGAGAGATGCACCCCTTCTCAAAAAACCAATACTCGATCCCTCTTATGTCAACAACTACAGACCAGTATCCCTTCTTTCTTTTCTCTCCAAAACTCTTGAGCGTGGCGTCTTTAGCCAACTCTCTTGCTATCTCTCTCAGAATGACCTTCTTGATCCAAACCAGTCAGGTTTCAAGACTGGTCATTCAACTGAGACTGCTCTTCTCTGTGTCACGAAGGCTCTCCACACTGCTAAAGCTAACTCTCTCTCCTCTGCTCTTGTCCTTCTAGACCTGTCTGCTGCCTTTGATACTCTGAACCATCAGATCCTCCTCTCCACCCTCTCTGAGCTGGGCATCTCCGGCGCGGCTCACTCTTGGATTGCGTCCTACCTGACCGGTCGCTCCTACCAAGTGGCGTGGCGAGAATCTGTCTCCGCACCACATGCTCTCACCACTGGTGTCCCCCAGGGCTCAGTTCTAGGCCCTCTCCTATTCTCGCTATACACCAAGTCACTTGGCTCTGTCATATCCTCACATGGCCTCTCCTATCATTGCTACGCAGACGACACACAACTAATCTTCTCCTTTCCCCCTTCTGATAACCAGGTGGCGAATCGCATCTCTGCATGTCTGGCAGACATATCAGTGTGGATGACGGATCACCACCTCAAGCTGAACCTCGGCAAGACGGAGCTGCTCTTCCTCCCGGGAAGGACTGCCCGTTCCATGATCTCGCCATCACGGTTGACAACTCCGTTGTGTCCTCCTCCCAGAGTGCGAAGAGCCTTGGCGTGACCCTGGACAACACCCTGTCGTTCTCCGCTAACATCAAGGCGGTGACCCGATCCTGTAGGTTCATGCTCTACAACATTCGGAGAGTACGACCCTGCCTTACAGGAAGCGGCACAGGTCCTAATCCAGGCACTTGTCATCTCCCGTCTGGATTACTGCAACTCGCTGTTGGCTGGGCTCCCTGCCTGTGCCATTAAACCCCTACAACTCATCCAGAATGCCGCAGCCCGTCTGGTGTTCAACCTGCCCAAGTTCTCTCACGTCACCCCGCTCCTCCGCACACTCCAATGGCTTCCAGTTGAAGCTCGCATCTGCTACAAGACCATGGTGCTTGCCTACGGAGCTGTGAGGGGAACGGCACCTCCGTACCTTCAGGCTCTGATCAGTCCCTACACCCAAACGAGGGCATTGCGTTCATCCACCTCTGGCCTGCTGGCCCCCCTACCTCTGCGGAAGCACAGTTCCCGCTCAGCCCAGTCAAAACTGTTCGCTGCTCTGGAACCCCAATGGTGGAACAAGCTCCCTCACGACGCCAGGACAGCGGAGTCACTCACCACCTTCCGGAGACACTTGAAACCCCACCTCTTTAAGGAATACCTGGGATAGGATAAAGTAATCCTTCTACCCCCCTTACCCCACCCCCCAAAAATTAACATATTGTAAAGTGGTTATCCCACTGGCTATAAGGTGAATGCACCAATTTGTAAGTCGCTCTGGATAAGAGCGTCTGCTAAATGACGTAAATGTAAATGTAAATGTTAACAAGAAATTTGTTGAGTGGTTGAAAAACTGGTTTTTATGACTCCAACCTAAGTGTATGTAAACTTCCGACTTCAACTGTATATGAGGTAGCTCCTACCTCCTACTACAATGGAGTGAACTGTCCAAAGGGCAATCACATGATTTCAAATATATGATGATTTAAGTCTATAGCGCCTCATATTCGCAACATTTTCATAACACCACCTACACCCACCATTATCTCAAAAGGGATGGAAAAATAACTCAAACTATTTACATTGTGCAGCTTTAGTGTGGTTGGTTGGTTGGTTGAATAGGCTTTCGTTCACTCTGCAGAGTATGCAGCTGCACTCAGGTTTAAGGTCAGAGATAGAGACGCAATTGTACGAATTGGCGGACACAGCATTCTGCAAGCACGGCCAGGGTGTACGCTTTGCTAGGCCTCAGATAACCTTGATCCTATAGGGTTTAATTACTGTCAGCTAGTCTGCTGTTAGCCTTTCACAAGGAAATGACTTATTCCCCCCTCTGCCCTCGTGGAGCACCAAATCCCTCTGTTTCCCTGGTGGGGGCAGACCGGCCGCCTTGTTTATCCCAACTACAGGTATGCTACAGCTGTCCTCTTAAGGCCACGGCTTGTTACAGGGAAAAGGGTGAATTATTTACCAATAGAGGAGAGATGGAGAGAAGGAGGTAGGGATGGAGAGAGGGGGAGAGGAGGAGAGAGAGGGAGAGAGAAGAAAGAGAGAGGCTGCATGGTGCATGTAGCTGGGGTTTTAAGTAGTTTTTGAGGTTATGACAAAGACAAGATAAATCATCCGCAGACATTAAATATAAGTGAGCATGGCTTCCCAGTGGAAAGGGCAGACATGTATAACTATGAAATAGCACATTTAGAGCTAGGTAATTTGCTTCTGTGGCAACACAATACAGAATACTCCTTATCAAAACAGCAATATAGACCTTCATAGAGTATTAAAAATACAGTACATATGAGTAAACATCTAATTTTTGGAAAAAGGTGGCACTTCAAATACAAGCAATGAGTCAAAATCAGCTTATAGGTAACAATCCTTTGCATGAACTGCCAACATTATTACGCATATTAATTGTTAATGATGGAAATTAAGATGAGCAAGATATTTGAATATATATATATTTTTAATAGCTATATATAAAGTAAATTGAGGTGAGAGCATTGGAAATACTTTTAGAGGTTGATCTGCTTCTGTTCTGTGGGTGGCACTGTGTACTATTTTTGAAGGATGGGTCCTGGCCTCGGGGGGCCTAGGGATCCGGGGGGATGGGGGTGGTCTGCCGGTCACTGGGATGACAACCCAACTTGGGATGGGGAGGGGCTTTAGCGGGTGGAATAGTGGAAAACAATTGGAGGGTTACTTAGTAGCAATGAAAATATCATGGTACAACTATATGGACACTCAATCACTATGGTACTTTTTAATGGTAAATTTACAAACATATATTATGATAAATACATGTGATTATGGTAAATGGTGAAATAAGTATAGCCAGTTATAATTGTAATGGATTAACAGATAATAAGAAAAGAAGAACAATATTTACATTGGCTTGGCATTTTTCCTATTTTGTTGCCTTACAACCTGGAATTAAAATTGCTTTTTTGGGGGTTTGTATCATTTGATTTACACAACATGCCTACCACTTTGAAGATGCAAAATTTTTGTTATTGTGAAACAAACAAGAAATAAGACAGAAAACTTGAGTGTGAATAACTATTCACTTCCCCAAAGTCAATACTTTGCAGAGCCACCTTTTTTGTTTTGACTCTACTAAGCCTTTTCCTAGCTCATTTGTGAGAACCAGTTAGTCTTCAGTCCTAGTTTTGATTCACCTGCCTGTTTGCCTACCTGTGTGACCATTGCCTGCCTGTGACCACGATTCCTGCCTTCTGCGAAGTGAAATAAACACCTGCTGCGCTCTGCACGTGAATCTACACCATTTTCTCCCTGAGTATTCATTACAGATTACCTCACCTAAAACACGGAATGGATTCAGCGGAAGTACAGCGGCGCCTAACCCAGCAAGAAGAGCGTATGGAGGAAATCTGCCATCTTCTCCACCAGCCTATCCCTACTCCTCCGATGCCCGGTATCGTATCCCATAGCCCTCCTTCATTCATATCCATGACTGGAAAATATGACGGTTCACCTGGGAAATGTCAGGGATTTCTGATGCAATGCAGCAAATACATTGAGCACAACCCCACTAACTTCGCAACCCACAAGAGCAGGGTGGATTTAGTTGTGTCTCTACTGACAGGCAAAGCCCTGGATTGGGCCACCGCCATATGGACTACCAACAGCACAGAACTCGGGTCCGAGACCCATTTCCACACCCACTTCAAAGAGGTATTCGATTACGCTCCTTCCGGTCGTCCTATAGGAGACCTCCTCATAGAACGTCAACAAGGACACAATTCAGCTGCCTAGTATGCCCTCGAGTTCCGCACCATGGCTGCAGGGAGTGGATGGAGTGAGGCTGCTTTACTTACCATCTACCGAAGAGGGCTCAACAGGGAACTTCAGGTGGAGCTGGCCTGTAGAGGTGACCTTCAGGATTTAAATCAATACATTCTTATGTCCATCAACCACCTCATCGCCGACCGCCGAAGAACTCTGCCACCCAGGAACCCGAAACCTTCTCTTTCCATGATTCCGTCATCCCGTCCGAGTCTTCTAGAGCCCATGCAGTTGGGCCATGCTCCTCTCCCGTGTATCAAACGTCAAAGGCGGATCCAAGAAGTGCTCTGCCTATACTGTGGAGGGAAAGATCATCTACTCAGCCATTGCCCTGTTCGCCCCCCACGGAGAGATGAGAAGGGTCCCTCCGCTGCCATGCAGGTAGGCGTGTCCTTATTGCTAAATATCTCCCAGAAGCAATTCTCCATCCCAGTATTGATAACCGTGAAGGGGGTTACTAAGTACGTAGAGGGCTTGATAGATCACCAGCTAGTACAAGAGCTTGACATTGATCTAACACCTGTCACCCATCCCTTAAGGATTAACACCCTGGACGGGCAGCCATTGGGCTCGGGCTTCATTACGCACCTGACACAGAGTGTCACCCTCCAGATTGCAGTGTTCCACACCGAAACCATTGAATTTATGGAACTCTCATCCCCCAAACAGCCACTCATTCTCGGACATCCCTGGCTTTGTCGTCACGACCCTGCCATCTCATGGCGACAAGGAGAACTACTGTCCTGGTCTTCTACCTGCTTCACCAGTTGTCTCAGCCTACCCTGCAGAGCCACCACCATTGAGGACTCTGCCTCTGCAGTGCCAACTACCATACCATCTGAATACGTCCAGTACAGCAATGTCTAGAGCAAAATCAAGGCCTCCACTCTGCTACCACATCGCCCAGGGGACTGTGCTATTAACTTACTCCCTGGAGTGTCCTCACCGAAGGGCAGTGTTTACCCCCTATCTATCCCGGAAAATGAGGCAATGGAGAACTACATTGATGAAGCACTCAAACTGTTTAATTCGTCCTTCTTCTTCCTCGGCTGCGTCCAGCTTCTTCTTCGTTGGAAAAAAGGATGGTGGTCTCCGTCCGTGTATTGATTACCATTCCCTGAATGACGTCACGGTCAAGAACCGTTTCCCTCTTCCTCTGATCCCAGCGACCCTTGAACAAGTGGGCCGCGCCAACATCTATACAAAACTTGATCTGCAAAGTGCATATAACCTTGTCCGTATACGTAAAGGCGACGAATGGAAGAAGGCCTTTATCACCGAACGAGGACACTATGAATACCTGGTCATGCCCTACGGCCTTACTAACGGCCCGCCTTCTTCCAATCCTTTATGAACGAGGTTTTCCAGGATATGATCAACCGCTTTCTCATCGTCTAGATTGATGACATCCTGATTTAATCCCACTCCCTGAAGGAACACATACCGCATGTCCAAAAGGTTCTTCAACGGCTCCTTGACCATAACCTTTATGTGAAGACTGAAAAGAGCACCTTCCATGTAACCTCTGTAAACTTCCTCGGTTTCGTACTGACACCTGGAGGGGTCAGCATTGATGAGAACAAAGTCACCGCCGTCAGTAACTGGCCCAAACCCACCACCGTTAAGGAACTCCAACGTTTCATTGGGTTCTCCAACTACTATCGCCGGTTCATTCAGAATTTCAGTTCTACTGTCGCTCCCCTCACTGCCCTTACCAGCCAAAAGACCCGGACCCTTCAATGGACTGGTACCACCCTGACTGCTTTCAACAACTTGAAACGCCTCTTCACCTCAGCTCCTGTCCTTCGCCAACCTGATCCGACCCTTCCTTTCACCCTGGAGGTGGATGCCTCCGAAGTAGGTGTAGGAGCCATACTCTCTCAGCGGGTGGGAACACCTCCAAAGTCACATCCCTGTGACTTCTTCTCCAGGAAGTTATCCTCCGCTGAGAGGAATTACGACGTGGGGAACAAAGAACTCCTCGCCATCCAGCTGTCCCTCGAGGAGTGGCGCCACTGGTTGGAGGGTGCACAACATACATCCCTTTCTCGTCCTAACAGATCATCGTAATCTGGAATATATCAGAGGGGCTCTCTTCTTCACACACTTCCATTTTCATGTTACTTACATCCCTGGAAAGAAAACCGTAAAAGCTGATGCTCTCTCCCGTCAGTTTGACCTTCCGACCAGTAACTCAGACCCTACACCCATTCTTCCTTCCTCTTGCATTATGGGACCGGTACAGTGGGAGGTTCACTTTGTCATTCAAGAAGCCCTAACCTCAGACCCGGCTCCTCCTGAGACACCAGCTGGGAAGAGTTACGTACCAGCAGCTGTTAGACCCCAACTGATGCAATGGTGTCACACGTCCTTGGGGTCAGGACATCTGGGCATTACACGAACCACTGAACTTCTAGCCCGTATGTTCTGGTGGTCCTCACTGGCATCCGATGTAAGGGATTACGTACTCTCCTGTCCAGTCTGCGCCCAAACCAAAAGCCCTCATCGTCTCCCTTCCGGTAAGCTTCAACCTTTGCCAATCCCTCACAGACCCTGCTCCCAAATAGCTGTTGACTTCATCACAGACCTTCCTGAATCCTCTGGTAACACCACCATCCTTGTCATAGTAGACCATTTTTCAAAAATGTGTAATCTGGTTCCTCTTCCTCATTTACCTAACGCCATGGAATTGGCTGAGTGTATGTTCCAGAAGGTGTTCCGTCTGTATGGGATTTCGGAGGACATCGTCTCTGACCGCGGGCCCCAGTTTGTCTCCCGGGTGTGGGGTCGCCCTCAGCCTCTTCTCCGGTTACCATCCCCAAACCAACGGGCAGACGGAACGCCTGAACCAAGAAATAGGGAAGTACCTCCGCCAACAATGTTCTGCCTCTCCACACGACTGGAGTCGGTATATGGCCTGGGCCGAATAAGCTCAGAACTCACTCATGCATTCATCCCTCCGCCTTACTCCGTTTCAGTGTGTACTTGGTTACCAACCCCCCATGTTTCCCTGGGAGGTGGAGCCTGGTACTGTCCCAACTGTCGACGACTGGTTTCGGCATAGTGAGCGGGTATGGGAGACCGCTCACCGGCATCTGTAGGAAGCCTCTAATACCCAGAAACGCTTTGCCGACAGACGCCGCCGACCTACGCCATTCTTTCACCCCGGACAGCATGTGTGGCTCTCTACCAGAGACATCCGGCTCCGCCTCCCCTGCAAAAAGTTCTGTCCTCGCTTCATTGGTCCCTTCAAGATAATCCATCGCATCAACCCTGTCACGTTCCGCCTCCAGTTACCCAGTCAGTAAAAAATCTCCTCGTCCTTCCATGTGTCTCTGTGAAAACCGGTCACCTACAGTCCTCTTCATCCTCCAGTCTCAACCCGCAGTACGTCCCCACCGTTGGACGTCGGAGGGGAACCTGCCTACGCCATTCAGGCCATCCTTGATTCCAAACGCCTGAGAGGACACATCCACTATCTAGTGGACTGGGAAGGTTATAGGCCTGAAGACCGGTCCTGGGTCCCTGACCAGGACATCCTCGACCCAGAGATGATTCAGGCATTCCACTGTAACCTGAAAGGCCACTCAGCAAGGAGAAGCCACTGCTCCAAAACTGCCATAAAAAAGCCAGACTATGGTTTGCAACTGCACATGGGGACAAATATCGTAGTTTTTGGAGAAATGTCCTCTGGTCTGATGAAACAAAAATAGAACTGTTTGGCCATAATGACCATCGTTATGTTTGGAGGAAAAAGGGGGTACCTTGCAAGCCGAAGAACACCATCCCAACCGTGAAGCACGGGGTTGCAGCATCATGCTGTGGGGGTGCATTGCTGCTGGAGGGACTAGTGCACTTCACAAAATAGATGGCATCATGAGGAAGGAAAATTATGTGGATATATTGAAGCAACATCTCAAGACATCAGTCAGGAAGTTAAAGCTTGGTCGCAAATGGGTCTTCCAAATGGACAATGACCCCAAGCATACTTCCAAAGTTTTGGCAAAAATGGCTTAAGGACAACAAAGTGAAGGTATTGGAGTGGCCATCACAAAGCCCTGACCTCAATCCTATAGAACATTTGTGGGCAGAACTGAAAAAGCATGTGCGAGCAAGGAGGCCTACAAACCTGACTCAGTTACACCAGCTTTGTCAGGAGGAATGGGCCAAAATTCACCCAACTTATTGTGGGAAGCTTGTGGAAGGCTCCCAAAATGTTTGACCCAAGTTAAACAATTTAAAGGCAATGCTACCAAATACTAATTGAGTGTATGTAAACTTCTGACCCACTGGGAATGTGATGAAAGAAATAAAAGCTGAAATAAATAATTCTCTCTACTATTATTCTGAAATTTAAAATAAAGTGGTGATCCTAACTAACCTAAAACAGGGAATTTTTACTAGGATTAAATGTCAGGAATTGTGAAAAACTGAGTTAAAATTTAGTTGGCTAAGGTGTATGTAAACTTCCGACTTCAACTGTACATTACTCTTACTGAATTTCCACGTGGGCGAGGATATTGGAAATTTTATGAAAGCCTATTGGATGATAACTTGTTTTGAACTAGGACAGAGGAATTTATAACTCAATTTTTCCGACATAACATAGGTACAGCAAATCCCCTTATTGTATGGGCCAATTTTAAATGTGCCTTTAGAGGCCATGCAATTCAGTACTCATCTCGAGAACAAAAGCAATTTAGGTCAAAAGAGTCCATACTAACAAAGGAAATAGAGGGTCTAACAGAACGGATAGATATCAATAAAAACTGTACCATAGAGGCTCAGAAAGAAATGGAGGAACTTATTCAAGAAAGATCAAGTGTTATATATCATAAAAAATAGAGCAAACTGGATGGAACATGGGGAAGAATGCACCAAATTATTTTTTAATCTTCAACATAGAAATGCTACCAAAATAATTTACTGAAACTGGTTACAAATGACTGAGTCACCCATAATTCACCAAATTATATTTTGAAGGAGGAAGCAAAGTACTTTAAGCATATGTTTTAGTTTCAGTCTCCTCCATCTCCTCTAACCATATTTTCTATTGATAAAGTAAAATTAACAGCCATACAGAAAGACTCATATGAAGGCGAAATTACAGAGGAGGTACTTATTGATGCAATTAAAGCCTTTACAAGTATTCATCCCCCTTGGCGTTTTTCCTATTTTGTTGCATTACAACCTGTAATTGAAATTGATTTTTATTTGGATTTCATGTAATGGACGTACACAAAATAGTCCAAATTGGTGAAATGAAATGAAAAAAATTCCTTGTTTCAAAAAAATCAAAAAAATCAATAACGGAAAAGTGGTGCGTGCATATGTCTTCCCCCCCTTTGCTATGAAGCCCCTAAATAAGATCTGGTGCAACCAATTACCTTCAGAAGTCACATAATTAGTTAAATACAGTCCACCTGTGTGCAATCTAAGTGTCACATGATATATATATATATATATATATATATATCACTGCTCAAAAAAATTAAGGGAACACTTAAACAACACAATGTAACTCCAAGTCAATCACACTTCTGTGAAATCAAAACTGTCCACTTAGGAAGCAACACTGATTGACAATAAATGTCACATGCTGTTGTGCAAATGGAATAGACAACAGGTGGAAATTATAGGCAATTAGCAAGACACCCCCAATAAAGGACTGGTTTTGCAGGTGGTGACCACAGACCACTTCTCAGTTCCTATGCTTCCTGGCTGATGATTTGGTCACTTTTGAATGCTGGCAGTGCTTTCACTCTAGTGGTAGCATGAGACGGAGTCTACAACCCACACAAGTGGCTCAGGTAGTGCAGCTCATCCAGGATGGCACATCAATGCGAGCTGTGGCAAGAAGGTTTGCTGTGTCTGTCAGCGTAGTGTCCAGAGCATGGAGGCGCTACCAGGAGACAGGCCAGTACATCAAGAGACGTAGCCTGACTGCCATTAGGTACCGAGATGAGATGCTTTTCTGCAAAGGGGACAGGACGACTGCACCGTATTGAGGGGAGGATGGATGGGGCCATGTATCGCGAGATCTTGGCCAACAACCTCCATCCCTCAGTAAGAGCATTGAAGATAATTTGCAAATAAATTCATAAAAAATCCTACAATGTGATTTTCAGGATTTATTTTTCTCAGTTTGTCTGTCATAGTTGACGTGTACCTATGATGAAAATTACAGGCCTCTCTCATCTTTTTAAGTGGGAGAACTTGCACAATTGGTGGCTGACTAAATACTTTTTTTCCCCACTGTATATATACACCTGTTCTGAAAGGCCCCAGAGTCTGCAACACCACCAAGCAAGCGGCACCATGAAGACCAAGGAGCTCTCCAAACAGGTCAGGGACAAAGTTGTGGAGAAGTACAGATCAGGGTTGGGTTATAAAAAAATATCAGAAACTTTGAACATCCCATGGAGCACCATTGAATCCATTATTAAAAAATTGAAAGAATATGGCAGCACAACAAACCTGCCAAGAGAGGGCCGCCCACCAAAACTCATGGACCAGGCAAGGAGGGCATTAATCAGAGAGGCAACAAAGAGACCAAAGATAACCCTGAAGGGGCTGCAAAGCTCCACAGCGGCGATTGGAGTATCTGTCCATAGGACCACTTTAAGCCGTACACTCCACAGAGCTGGGCTTTACTGAAGAGTGGCCAGAAAAAAGCCATTGCTTAAAGAAAAAAATAAGCAAACATGTTTGTTGTTCGCTAAAAGGCATGTGGGAGACTCCCCAAACATATGGAAGGAAAACGCAATGTCTGGCGCAAACACCTCTCATCACCCCGAGAACACCATTCCCACAGTGAAGCATGGTGGTGGCAGCATCATGCTGTGGGGATGTTTTTCATCAGCAGGGACTGGGAAACTGGTCAGAATTGAAAGAATGATGGATGGCGCTAAATACAGGGAAATTCGTGAGGGAAACCTGTTTCAGTCTTCCAGAGATTTGAGACTGGGACAGAGGTTCACCTTCCAGAAGGACAATGACCCTAAGCATACTGCTAAAGCAACACTTGAGTGGTTTAAGGGGAAACATTGAAATGTCTTGGAATGGCCTAGTCAAAGCCCAGATCTCAATCCAATTGAGAATCTGTGGTATGACTTAAATATTGCTGTACACCAGTGGAACCCATCCAACTTGAAGGAGCTGGAGCAGTTTTGCCCCAAAAAATCAATTTTAATTCCAGGTTGTAAGGCAACAAAATAGGAAAAATGCCAAGGGGGGTGAATACTTTCGCAAGCCACTGTACCTGGAGCTAACCCTGCAGATAGCACTACTGGGTGATCTGAAAAGTCATAGTCAATCGATCAATAATATAATAATACTTTTAGCTAAAAAAAATATTTTCAATTTACAATCTGTAGAAACAATGAGAATAGAAAGGTTCAGAACTTTTGTGAAACATCACAGCACAGTTGGAAAAGATATATGGCAAATAGAAATCCAATATGGATGGTGGTAAGAGAGATGGGAGGGGTTGAATGGAGCTGAAGGTAGGGACTAATAACAACAAGATAACTACTGTAAAACATACTGTGTCCGTAAAATGTATATAGATTATAGGTTCAGAACTGTTGTGAAAGAGCACAGTTTGAAATATATGGCAAATAGAAATCAAAACTGGGTGGACATCAGAAATAGATGGGAGAGGTTGAGGGTAGAGGTAGGACAGGAGTAAAAACAAACTAAATAGAACTATTGTAAAACAGACGGTGTCCATAAAATGTATATAGTATGTATTAGCTGTAAGTAGAGACCTAAGCGTTGTTGTTCACTAGTTTACTCCAATTAGGGGAGGGGTGGTAGGGTTAGAAAGTAATAAAGGAAAATATATATTTTTTAAAGGATATGTATATGTATGTGTATGTACGGTACCAGTCAAAAGTTTGGACACACCTACTCATTCAAGGGTTTTTCTATATTTTTACTATTTTTTACGTTGTAGATTAATAGTGAAGACATCAAAACTATGAAATAACACATATGGAATCATGTAGTAACCAACAAAGTGTTAAACAAATCAAAATATATTTTATATTTGAGATTCTTCAAATAGCCACCCTTCCCCTGTAGCTCAGTTGGTAGAGCATGGCGCTTGCAACGCCAGGGTTGTGGGTTCGTTTCCCACGGGGGGCCAGTATGAAAATGTATGCACACACTAACTGTAGGTCGCTCTGGATAAGAGCGTCTGCTAAATGACTAAAATGTAAATGTAATGACGTTTGCACACTCTTGGCATTCTCTCAACCAGCTTCATGAGGTAGTCACCTGGAATGCATTTCAATTAACAGGTGTGCATTCTTAAAAGTTAATTTGTGGAATTTCAGCCAATCAGTTGTGTTGTGACAAGGTGGCGGGGGGTAATACAGAAGATAGCCCTATTTGGTAAAAGACCAAGTCCATATTATGTCAAGAACAGCTCAGATAAGCAAAGAGAAATGATAGTCCATCATTACTTTAAGACATGAAGGTCAGTCAATACCAACAATTTCAAGAACTTTGAAAGTTTCTCCAAGTGCAGTCGCAAAAACCATCAAGCGCTATGATGAAACTGGCTCTCATGAGGACCGCCACAGGAATGGAAGACCCAGAGTTACCTCTGCTGCAGAGGATAGGTTCATTAGAGTTACCAGCCTCAGAAATTGCAGCCCAAATAAATGCTTCACTGAGTTCAGGTAACAGACACATCTCAGCATCAACTTTTCAGAGGGGACTGTGTGAATCAGGCCTTCATGGTCGAATTGCTGCAAAGAAACCACTACAAAAGGACACCAATAAGAAGAAGAGACCTGCTTGTGCCAAGAAACACTAGCAATGGACATTAGACTGGTGAACATTTGTCCTTTGGTCTGGAGTCCAAATTTGAGATTTTTGGTTCAAGCAACCGTGTCTTTGTGAGACGCGGTGTGGGTGAACGGATGATCTCTGCATGTGTAGTTCCCACCGTAAAGCATGGAGGAGGTGTTATGGTGTGGGGGTGCTTTGCAGGTGATTTATGTTTATTTAGAATTCAAGGCACCCTTAACCAGCATGGCTACCACAGCATTCGGCAGCGATATGCCATCCCATCTGGTTTGGGCTGTTTTTCAACAGGACAATGACCCAACACACCTCCAGGCTGTGTAAGGGCTATTTTACCAAGAAGGAGAGTGATGGAGTGCTGCATCAGATGACCTGGCTTCCACAATCCCCCGACCTCAACCCAATTGAGATGGTTTGGGATGAGTCGGACGGCAGAGTGAAGGAAAAGCAGCCAAAAAGTGCTCAGCATATGTGGGAAAGTCCTTCAAGACTGTTGGAAAAGCATTCCAGGTGAAGCTGGTTGAGAGAATGCCAAGAGCGTGCAAAGCTGTCATCAAGGCAAAGGAAGGCTATTTGAAGAATCTCAAATATAAAATATATTTTGATTTGTTTAACACTTTTTTGGTTACTACATGATTCCATATGTGTTATTTCATAGTTTTGATGTCTTCACTATTATTCTACAATGTAAAAAATAGTAAAAAAAATTAAGAAAAACACTTGAATGAGTAGGTGTCTCCAAACTTTTGACTGGTAGTGTGTATATATATATATATATATATATATATATATATATATATATATATATATATATATATATATATATATTGAACAGTGGGGAGAACAAGTATTTGATACACTGCCGATTTTGCAGGTTTTCCTACTTACAAAGCATGTAGAGGTCTGTAATTGTTATCATAGGTACACTTCAACTGTGAGAGACGGAATCTAAAACAGAAATCCAGAAAATCACATTGTATGATTTTTAAGTACTTAATTTGCATTTTATTGCATGACATAAGTATTTGATCACCTACCAACCAGTAAGAATTCCGTCTCTCACAGACCTGTTAGTTTTTCTTTAAGAAGCCCTCCTGTTCTCCACTCATTACCTGTATTAACTGCACCTGTTTGAACTCGTTACCTGTATAAAGGACACCTGTCCACACACTCAATCAAACAGACTCCACAATGGCCAAGACCAGAGAGCTGTGTAAGGACATCAGGGATACAATTGTAGACCTGCACGAGGCTGGGATGGGCTACAGGACAATAGGCAAGCAGCTTGGTGAGAAGGCAACAACTGTTGGCGCAATTATTAGAAAATTGAAGAAGTTCAAGATGACAGTCAATCACCCTCGGTCTGGGGCTCCATGCAAGATCTCACCTCATGGGGCATCAATGATCATGAGGAAGGTGAGGGATCAGCCCAGAACCGGACCTGGCAGGACCTGGTCAATGACCTGAAGAGAGCTGGGACCACAGTCTCAAAGAAAACCATTAGTAACACACTACGCCGTCATGGATTAAAATCCTGCAGCGCACGCAAGGTCCCCCTGCTCAAGCCAGTGCATGTCCAGGCCCGTCTGAAGTTTGCCAATGACCATCTGGATGATCCAGAGGAGGAATGGGAGAAGGTCATGTGGTCTGATGAGACAAAAATATAGCTTTTTGGTCTAAACTCCACTCGCCGTGTATGGAGGAAGAAGAAGGATGAGTACAACCCCAAGAACACCATCCCAACCGTGACGCATGGAGGTGGAAACATCATTCTTTGGGGATGCTTTTCTGCAAAGGGGACAGGACGACTGCACCGTATTGAGGGGAGGATGGATGGGGCCATGTATCGCAAGATCTTGGCCAACAACCTCCTTCCCTCAGTAAGAGCATTGAAGATGGGTCATGGCTGGGTCTTCCAGCATGACAACGACCCAAAACACACAGCCAGGGCAACTAAGGAGTGGCTCCGTAAGAAGCATCTCAAGGTCCTGGAGTGGCCTAGCCAGTCTCCAGAACTGAACCCAATAGAAAATATTTGGAGGGAGCTGAAAGTCCGTATTGCCCAGCGACAGCCCCAAAACCTGAAGGATCTGGAGAAGGTCTGTATGGAGGAGTGGGCCAAAATCCCTGCTGCAGTGTGTGCAAACCTGGTCAAGACCTACAGGAAACGTATGATCTCTGTAATTGCAAACAAAGGTTTCTGTACCAAATATTAAGTTCTGCTTTTCTGATGTATCAAATACTTTTGTCATGCAATAAAATGCAAATTAATTACTTAAAAATCATACAATGTGATTTTCTGGATTTTTGTTTTAGATTCCGTCTCTCACAGTTGAAGTGTACCTATGATAAAAATTACAGACCTCTACATGCTTTGTAAGTAGGAAAACCTGCAAAATCGGCAGTGTATCAAGTACTTGTTCTCCCCACTGTATATATATATGCAAAAAAATATATGGGGGATTGGAAGTGATGCAGACAATTACATTGATGGAAGTTAAAATCTATCTGTAATATTAAAGCTGATCTACCCCCTTAAAAAATATATATATATATATATAAAACAATCCAAATCAGCTTCCCTATAACCTCAACGGATGATAAATCTGATTAAATGTATAG
Organism: Coregonus clupeaformis; assembly: GCF_020615455.1. Taxonomy (NCBI): domain Eukaryota; kingdom Metazoa; phylum Chordata; class Actinopteri; order Salmoniformes; family Salmonidae; genus Coregonus; species Coregonus clupeaformis. The sequence continues at coordinate 33,190,895 of NC_059212.1, forward strand.
CACAAAACGATAGTCGTACATCATAGTATCAAATAATATGTTAACATGTTCAGCAGCAAGACTAAAGAAGCATTTAAAGCAATCAATAGGCAATGCTTGGATATGTTGTCATTGATTGATAGAGAGGTCATTGCCCAATTCATAGGTTGCGTCATGCCATTGTTATGTACTGTTTAGTCTAAATTACACTATAGTGCCTGGAAATACAATGACGTTGCTAAAGTAGTCAAATATTTAGTAGGAAACAACTTTGCCAGCATTATTAGACAGATGGCAATGTTGTCATTAGCTAGCAAAGTTTGTCAAAAATAGCGAGTAATGCTAATGTTAGCTAACTAAAATCCGGTGCCCTCCCCTCAATCTTAGCTAGCTAGGTAATGTTATACTGCATCTAAAGTCAATCTGGCGACATCAAAATGATGACAAAAGGTTTTCCTACTAGTTATTTGCCTCCTTTTGAATGTCATTGTATTTCCAAGCAGTTGTAATGCACTTTTGATGAAATCTTCATCAGCGCTCATTGACGATGCATTGAGTAGAATGCTCAGTCGAGGCATCAGTCCAAAACTAACGTTCATAACAATATTGTGACGAAACATGCAACCCATGAATAGATACTTGTGATGCACCGTCTCTCCATCCAGAGCACATTCTATCTGTCTGAATTCTATCTGCATCTCAGCATCTCTGCCTCGAACAAAACATAGAGAAAACAAGTGAGCACTGAGGGAAAGCATACAGAGACAGACTGAACAATAAACTCAACCACAAGAGAGAGAGTTTGTGAGTATGTGTGTATGCTTGTGTGTGTATTTGTGTGTGTGTGAGTGAGTGAGAGAGGGATAGAGAGAGATAGAAGGAGAAATCGAGGGGGTGAGAGAAGGAGAGTAGGGATATGAAGACAAATGCAGAGAGGGAAAGAGACAGAGGGAGGGAGAGAAAATGAAAGAGAGGGAGAAATCAAATTTGCAAGAACATAACAAAAAGCTGTGTCTCAGACAAAGGAGAACACACAAGGGTATTTGTCTAGCTGTCTGCTCCAGCAGCCTCTGAAACTTTATTAAACTAGAACCCTTCAAGAGAAGGCAGAGAGCAGTAAACTACACTACTGGGGACGAGAAGAGAGAGAGAAAGAATAGAAGAGAGGGAGGGTGGGGGGTGAAGAAAGACTAGCTTTACAGCCCCCTGTCTCTCAGAAATGATTTTATTTCAGCCATGCATTAAGCAACCTCCCCACTGAGTTGTGCTCCCCTTCCTGGTGTGGATAAAGCCGTCCCTCAGGGATGCTGCCGGTAATTTCCAGCTTCGCCAGAAACTCAGGTATTAGAAAAGACCGCTTGGGGACCTGCCACAATATACCTTCACAATTTCAGAGCCGCTCTGAAAAAGGAGAGGAAGGAGGGAAGCCCCCCCCCAAAACCTATCACCCCCCAGTCTCCAGTTCACATTTCTGAAGTGCAGACAGGGGGTGGATATGTGGGGGAGGGAGGGCCCGTGGGAGCGTGTGCACCAGCAATAGAAAATCCACTGCAGAGAGAGAGAGAGAGAGAGAGAGAGCATTTCCTTTCTGGTCTGGCAGGAGTGCATTTTTTCCCTGACTCCCACCAGAGGCTTTTTACAAAACATGTGTTGCTGACATGTTGACAGATTGCTCAGTGAAGTGTTAGGCGCATGCACACGGCTGGCCATTTAGGGGGACATGGCTTCCTACCCAACATCCTCTACCTGAGGCTCCATGTTTTATACATCATCCCTCCATCCTCCCCACCAAAGGAAAAAAAAAAACAATAAAAAAGGTAAGGGAGTCGATTCCTTTGTGAGGAAAGGAAAATATTGGAGACCAGAAAAGAAAGACTATGTGTGTATAATGCTGCCTTAGCTGAACTGTAGAGTAGGGGAGGTAGGGTTTGATGAAGAGGAGGAACCCGAGGCGAGGAGGAGGAACGGAAGTATAGAGGGGAAGCGAGGGAAATGGTTTCAGGCAGGGAATGAAATCGAGGAGGAATAGGAGATGAGGGTATGTGTGTATGGGTGCTTTTATATAAGTGTTTGTCAGGTAGTCAACTCGACAACAAGCACACAACGTCTACTCCTCCTCTTTGTCTCCTCTCCTCCTGTCCTAACCACCCAGACCCAGTCTAGGGATAGAATCTGATCAAAGGCCAAAACATTTGCATCCAACTTCTGCTCATTTCAGGCAGGGTATCGACGGTGTGCGTACATCTTAATCGCCCTGCGGCTCGGAAAGTGCTGCCGTGGCAACAGGATGGAAATGGGGATCATAATGTATTCATGGTGCCGGCGACCTGGGGGCTGCGGAGCGTGCTCTCTGGGGACCGCACTTTACCCAGAGCCAGACGTGTCTGGGCAAAATCACTCCACACAAGACAGCAGTGGAATACTGAGGAGCCAAGCAGGGAGAGAGAGAACGACAGGATGGAGGGAGGGAGACCAGGAGAAAGAGAACGGGAGAAAGAGAGCGATATGGAGGGAGAGAAAGGAAGCAGGCAGCAGCAAGAGAGAATGACAGGATGGAGGGAGGGAAAGAGAGAGAAAGGAGGGAGGCAGAGACAGCTACAGTGGGAAAACGGAGTGGGAAAAATAAGCAGAGGGAAAGGGGTGGGAGAAAGGAAGAAAAGGGGGAGGATATAAGAGATGGAGGAATAAAACACTAGCTAAGAACGAGAGACTAAAATAATGGAAAGGGATAAAGGATGAGAGAGGAAAGGTGTCAGGGATAGTGATGCTGAGAGGGAAGACAATATACAATTCTACCCAATCAGGCTTAACAACAAACAAACCAAAGAATGTGAAGGGGGATTGTGGGGGGGGGGTTGTAAAGCTGAGTGGCTCTACCTTGAGAAGGCAGCTGCTGCTTGAACAGGTTGGCTGGGAAATAAATTGCAGAGGAAATTGGTCCAAATGACCTGGGCCACAAAGAGACACAGCCCTTCAGCCACCAGCCAGAGATGGATAAATGGATAGATGAGTAAATGAAAGGAGGGAAGATGGATGGGTGAATAGATGGATAGTTCAGTTCAGGACTGAGAGCATAGTAGCGTGCACACACACACCCACGCAGAAGCACACACACACCCCTCGATTCTTGAAAATAAAAGCTAACATTGGAGACAGATCTCATCCAGACAAGATGGAGTATGCTATCTGACCCTTACCTTACTGATGATCTCCTCCACACACACACCTTTACATTTTCATTTACGTCATTTAGCAGACGCTCTTATCCAGAGCGACTTACAGTTAGTGCAGTTAGTTTTTTTCATACTGGCCCCCCGTGGGAATCGAACCCACAACCCTGGCATTGCAAACGCCATGCTCTACCAACTGAGCTACCTCCCTGCCGGCCATTCCCTCCCCTACCCTGGACGACGCTGGGCCAATTGTGCGCCGCCCCATTGGTCTCCCGGTTGCGGCCGGCTACAGCAGAGCCTGGATACGAACCAGGATCTCTAGTGGCACAGCTAGCACTGCGATGCAGTGCCTTAGACCACTGCGCCACTCGGGAGGTACACACCCACCTACCCACACATACACACACACACACACAAACACTCCCCACACACACACTAGCCTGGCTCTCCTCTACAGGAGGGTAGCTACAACAGGCACCATGCCAGGTAAACATCCTCAAGCCGTAGGTGCTCACTGCAGAGAGACGGGAAAGACAGCTCACTCTGATACTCCAACCTAGAAAAGTAGTCAATAATGTTGAAAGAGAGCATATACTGAGGTTAGGTTGTGTGTGTTTTACAGGGTTCTACCACAGAGTTGCTCAGAGTACAGATATTACGCATTTTGCTGCATTTATCACTGCACATTCTATCATAGAAAGTCATCATATTTCCCCACAGGAGCCGTGATTCAAACACAGTTAAGTCTCACAAAATGAGAACGTGTTCACCTGCAAACTGAGGTGGCTACAGCCGGCACTAACTATCCTCCACACGTAGCACCCCCTCAGGCATTAAGACTAGGGCCACAGACAACTCCCCTGTCTCCTTCCTGATAACTGACAGGTTCTTCAGTACTGAGCACCAATGAGAGAGAGAGAGAGAGAGAGAGAGAGAGAGAGAGAGAGAGAGAGAGAGAGAGAGAGAGAGAGAGAGAGAGAGAGAGAGAGAGAGAGAGAGAGAGAGAGAGAGAACCAAGGACATCAACAGCATGTTCTGGTAGAGAGAGAGATGACCCCTGGCCATCCTGAGGCATCTGGTTTGTCTGGGTAAGCCACGCACACACCTAATGACTGCAGCCCTCTACCTGCCGTGTGTGTGTGTGTGTGTGTACGGTGTGTACAGTGCTGTGAAAAAGTATTTGCCCCCTTTCTAATTTTCTCTACTTTGTATATTTTTGATACCGAATGTTATCAGATTTTCAACCAAAACCTAATATTAGGTAAAGTCAACCTGAGTGAACAAATAACACAACAATTACATACTTATTTTATTTATTTCATAAACAACATTTATGCAACACCCAATGCCCCTGTGTGAAAAAGAAATTGCCCCCTTACACATGTCGTCCAAACAGTTATACTTTTGACTCATTTGTCCATAGAACATTCTTCCAAGAGTCTTGATGATCATCCAGGTGCTTCCAGGTGCTTTTTGGCAAACTTGAGTCAACTTTTTGGATGAGATGCGTCCCATTATGTCTGCCGATATCTAAACACTGCATTCCACAGTAAGAACCTCATACCAACAGTCAAGCATGGTGGTGGTGGTGTTATGGTTTGGATATGCTTTGCTGCCTCTACTTGCCTTAATAAAAGGAACCATGAATTCTGCTCTGTATCAGATAATTCTACAGGAGAATGTCAGGCCATCCATCTGTGAGCTGAAGCTGAAGCGAAGCTGAGTCATGCAGCAATACAATGATCCAAAACACATAATCAAGTCTACATGAAAATTGCTAAAAAAAAACAAATCTGAAGTTTTGGAATGGCCTAGTCAAAGTCCAGACCTAATCCCAATTGAGATTTTGTGGCAGGACTTGAAATTAGCAGTTCATGCTTGGAAACCCACAAATGTCGCTGAGTTAAAGCAGTTCTGCATGCAAGAGTGGGCCAAAATTCCTCCACAGCGATGTGAGAGACTGATCAACAACTACAGGAAGCATTTGGTTGCAGTGATTGCAGCTAAAGGTGGCACAACCAGTTATTGAGTGTAAGGGGGCAATTACTTTTCACACAGGGGAATTGGGTGTTGCATAACTTTGTTAATTACATAAATAAAATAAGTATACATTGTTGTTGTTATTTGTAAACTCAGGTTACCTTTATCTAATATTAGGTTTTGGTTGAAGATCTGATGACATTCAGTATCAAAAATATGCATAAATTGAGAAAATCAGAAAGGGGGCAAATACTTTATCACGGCACTGTATGTGTGTGTGTCCTCTAAATCATCAATTCAAATCAAATGTTATTGGTCACATACACATATTTAGCAGTTGATATTGCCGGTGTAGCGAAATGCTTGTGTTCCTAGCTCCCACAGTGCAGTAGTATCTAACAATTCACAACAAATGAGGGAGGTGTTTTATCCCGGATTATGGACAGGGAATAACAATAGGCCAATAAACTACTGGGCCTCGTCAGAGCAGAGCTAACATCAGATGAGGGCTGAGTCTGTTCTCCATGCTAAGGAGACCAGAGGTGAGGAGCTGAAAACAATGCTACTTTACTTTGAGTTCTTGATGTACAAATTGTTTTCAAGTGCACATAACTGTTGCATACTGTTTACAGAATCCTATGCACTAGATGGATACTTGTCTTCATTGTAAAAGTTCATTGTTGAAGACGACTTGAGTAATATCCAGACAAGACAGTGAGCATGGCCTTGAAGCCCAACAGATTTTGAAACATTGCAAAACAGCTCAGAGCCCAGGCAGTATGGAACTCCTGATCTCAACATATCCTAAGCCTTTGCCTAAACCAGCCATGATCTGAAGATGTGGTTGCATGGGCCTCTAGCCCCCCCCACTCCCCCCCACTTCCCCCTCCTCTTCCTCCTCCTCTTCCTCCTCCTCACATTGCACGGTGCATGGCGATCCTGAGCGGACCTTAGTACTGTCTGGTGTTCTGCAGTGGAGATTAGTAATCATCCAGGGTGTGCATATTGATGGCCAGACTCGGCCATGTTTGCATATTTACTGGCCTCAGAGCCCAGTTGCCTGAGGTGAGAAGCAAATTAAATTTCCTCTGCATACCCCCACGCCGACAACTCTCTCTCGCACTCTTTCGATCAATCTAACTCACTTGTGGGGGTTTTTTCTTTATTTTTTTCCACCTCCCTCATTTCTCTTAACATGCTGATCAGTCGTCTTGGGGTAAGCATCTTCCTTCTAGCCCACCCTGGTTGCATCCATGGCGGATTAGCACCGTGTCGTTTGGATAACATCATCACAGTGTAATCTTGTTGGAGAGAGCAATCAGTTTACTTTGGAATTAGGCATTCCGTCGGTGGGGCCCAGAGAGAGAGAGGATCTCACAGGGTTTAAGGGATGCAAATGGAAGCATGCTCTCTGGAATACGGTCTGGATGCTGATTGGGTGATCACGGCCCACACAGGCGCCATGTGAGAGTAATGAATGGCCAATGGGAGACCGGAATAATAATGCTATCGGATTAAAATCCAATCACACGTTAGGTTTTTGGTGTGTTGACTCTATTTGTGGGGTATGTTGAACAAACCCTGTCCTACTATGTGGAGAAAGCAGGATGCCTCATGCGTTGACTGAGGGCACATGATGTCCTAATCATAAAGATTGCTTCTCTGTTTACTAAAACCCCATCCCTCTTGGCTGACAGAATTCCTTTGAGCTATTTCTGAAAATGTTTTTTTATTTTTTTTGGTACTTCCAGTGAATATAGAATGAAGCTGATTTAAATGGCTGGATGTTATTGTGGCTGTAGATATGGTAGTAGTGAAGACTGCAGGGTGTTCTTTTCTCTCTTTAAAACAGCAACTGATTTAGCGCTGGGCTAGAGTACCACAGGTGGCGAGTTAGTATTCAATCAGGGGTTTTAATGCCTCAGTTTAGCGCAGAGTCACGGCCAAAGCAGGCCATTGTGCAGCCCTCTGCAGAATTCCAACTAACCGCAAGTGGCCGCTCGCGGGGTGGCTTTCATTAAGAGAAGCTCTATCTCTGATCAAATCAATTGGCAGTCCCGGCCCCCCCAGCCGATCGATCAAGTGGGAAGGTGTGAGATGTATAGATTGGATGACCTTTACATTCACAGCAGCAGAGCGACCCCCCCCCCTCCCCGAAGCATGAGAGGCCATCTCCATATGCCTGACACTATCACTATGGGTTAGACTCCATGCTATTACAGTACATATGGACACACACACCGTAGTGTTTGTCCTGCCAAAGCACAGTCCGGCCGGTACCCGAAGAGATCCTGAGAATGACATCCATCCTGCACATAAACATTTATTTATGAAACCACCACCTTCCTGCCTTGAAAAATGGGCAATTAGTGCAGAGGAACATCTGCGTTATACTGCAAGTTGATGTTTGAGGAAATCTGTCTTGTGGGTGGGTGGGCGGGTAGTGGACTCCCCATCCTGGCGAAAGGGGGCCCTCACCGCCCCACCCCAGACACCATCCCCCTGGCCTGGCCAAAAGCAGCAACCCATGGGAGGGGAGGTGGAGGAGTTGGAGGAGGGGAAACACTGAGACTGTGATAGGGCCTGCATTCACAAAGCATCTCAGAGTAGAAGTGCTGATCTAGGTTTGCCTTTTACATCATAATGAATACACTCTTAGAAAAAAGGATTCCAAAAGGGTTCTTCAGCTGTCCCCATAGGATAAACCTTTTTGGTTCCAGGTAGAACCTTTTTGGGCCTGTGTGGCTCAGTTAGTAGAGGATGGCACTTGCAACGCCAGGGTTGTGGGTTCAATTCCCACAGGGGACCAGTATGGAAGAAAGTATGAAAATGTATGCACTCACTACTGTAAGTCACTCTGGATAAAAGGGTGTGCTAAATTACTAAAATGTAAAATGTAGAACCCTCTGTGTAAAGGGTTTTACATATAACCCAAAAGGGTTCTACCTGGAACCAAAAAGGGCTCTCTTATGGGGACAACCGAAGCGCCCTTTTAGGTTCCAGATAGCACCTTTTTTTCTAAGAGTGTACGATTATATAGACACAGGGGACCTGATCCTAGATCAGCACTCTGAGACATTACTTTGTGAATTCAGGCCCAGAGTTCCTGAAGCTCAGGGGCCAGCAGGATGCCGTCACACAGCTGGCTCTGTTCCTTCCTTTGGGTCCAGCCCGGTCCGCAAAACACAGCCTGTGGGGACATATAAACCTGTTGGACCAGTCACTCTTTCCACCACCCGCCCGCCCTCCCTCCCTGCTTCCTTCCATCCCACCGCACTGCTGGCCAGTTTGGCAAAGCCGTATGCGTCTCAGGAAAAAGCCCTTAGGGGATCAATGTGCAGTACATTTCCACGCAGACATAGGCAAAAAATCCTGCGACCTTTTCATTAGTAAGCATTAACAGCTAGTAAGGTCCAAAAGCCAGTGCTAGGGCTTTTTTAGGACTAGGTGCCATGTTCTGTGTACAGTGCTGTAAAGCGAACTCCCGTTTCCAAAATCCCCATTTAGTGCCATTCAGACTCAATACACAGAGACACACATTATCTTAAAGAAGTACAGCACCCCTGAAAAGCTCATTGGCATTTGATATGCTAATACAGAGTTTTAATTATGTTTGTTCATGTTTCACACTTCACATGATTGTTTATTAATTCTAACCAGAGCAAGCTAGCGAGCGTTCATTTGTCGCAGACACACCAGACACCTGTTAGGGTGCCTACTGATCAAAGGAAACATGTTGACTGCTAACACAATGTTATCAGATGAAAGAAGTAATCTTGAGATAACTTTAAGGTTTCTGGTCAGAATTTTTACGTATCTATTCATCGAACAACCACATGTACAGGTATAGCTTAATTTAAAGTGTTGTTTTTGATGAAGGTCAATTCTAACAAACACACAAGTTCATACACATCTTAAAGAGATAACACTACAGATGGAGTCTGTAGTGGAATAGCCTCATTGCGAACCAGGCTTCCCTAAAATGGAAAGCCTGGGGAAGCATGCAGAAATCAGCTAAAGAGGGGCTGGAATCAAATCAAATCAAATAACATTTTATTTGTCACATGCGCCGAATACAACAGGTTAGACCTTACCGTGAAATGCTTACTTACATGCTTACTTACAAGCCCTTAACCAACAATGCAGTTTTAAGAAAATAGAGTTAAGAAAACGAAAGTAAAAAATGAAAGTAAAAAAGTAACACAATAAAATAACAGTAACGAGGCTATATACAGGGGGTACCGGTACCAAGTCAATGTGCGGGGGTACAGGTTAGTCGAGGTAATTTCTACATGTATGTAGGGGTAAAGTGACTATGAATAGATAATAAACAGCGAATAGAAGCAGTGTAAAAACAAAAAGGGGGGGGGGGGGGTCAATGCAAATAGTCCAGGTGGCCATTTGATTAATTGTTCAGCAGTCTTATGGCTTGGGGGTAGAAGCTGTTAAGGAGCCTTTTGGACCTAGACTTGGTGCTCCGGTACCGCTTGCCGTGCGGTAGCAGAGAGAACAGTCTATGACTTGGGTGACTGGAGTCTTTGACAAAATAAAATGTCAAATCAGTGACGTCTCGCAACACATCACAAACCAATCAAATGCCTTGCTTGGGCAGAGCTCCAAAGGTGCTCACCAGATTAGTGCCATAGGAACAACAGTGTGTGAGGACAAAAAATGTCAACAAAACAAGCACTGCCACTGGTGACAAAACATTTTAGAGCAGGCTGGTTTTCACAGCATTTCTCTGTTATTTCGAGATGAGCTAAAGCTGCAGCAAGAAAGGAGAAATGGTCTACAATGCTGGGCATGTCAATATTTTTATTTTATTTTTACATTTCTGAAGTGATATTTGGCTGTAAAAGCTAGCATGATGGACAAGAAGTAGCTAGCCACAATGAGGTTCATTTTGAGAAAAGTCAGCTAACCTTGTAAGCTACCTAGCTAGGTATAACTAGCTAGCTACTAGCTAGCTCAATTTCTCTAACGATTATAAAGCCAACAAAATGTTAATAAAAACAGCATATTGCCCTAAAAGGTTAGCTGTGTTAGCCAAGTCACTAGCTTATCCAGGGTCAGTGATACATAGACAGTACATGGTTGCTCTATCTATGGGAACAACGCAAACCTTTTTGCAAGCAACATTGCTAAAATTAATAAAATAAAATGAACTTCATAATATGTTACCTGTAATGCTCATCTCCTGTTGCCTAATTGTCAGCTCCCTATTTTCATACTGTACCTAAATTACAAGGGTTGGATTTGCACTAAACAATTGTACTGTATATGTCAGCACTTAAAAGGCATGTAGATAATCTGGTATATGGTTTGCCTCATATACATGGTCTACTGGTATCATTTTAAATTGAGAACGTATACTCAACATGTAAACAATGTGTGAGTTTAGCTATTCTCCGCTTCTTTTTCTGCTTTAGATGACAGATGCCCATAAGACCAGTAATGCCATCATACTGTAGGCCTATGGCTGCATTGGTGATGCATGCCATATGATAAGCTGCAAAATGGATTCACATTGCTGATATACTGAGAGAGAGTGACAATCAAATAACATCTTACAACTAGACAAAAAGGAAATGTTCATTTGAGAATACAACACAGACACAGAGACAGAACCCCTTCCCTTCTTTATTGCAGGATTGTGATATATGATTAATAATCATTGACACTAGTTCATTTTGAATAATAGTTTAACAATTAAAACAAGTTTAAACACTTCACTTTAAAGAATCAACACTTCATCACTTCAAAATGTACAAATAAGCTAACTCGTATGTAAAGATTAGACATCTTAGTGTAAACAACAATAGATAATTGAGTAGAAACAAGTAGGCTATTATTACTCAAGCACAATTTCAGGTGAACAAAAAAAAACTCCATACCAGAGGTGGCCAACAATGCTCCACTGATCCCTGATCTACTGGGTGAGCAGACTTCTATTCCAGCCCAGCAATAGCACATCCAGCAGACATCCAGCAGGGTTGGCCTGCTCCAATTGTAATAGGCCTATATATTGTGTGCAATGTTTAAGTGTATACAACAATTGGTAACATAGGTAGGCCTACACATTTAACCCATGGCATATAGGATATACCCTTAGTCTCTTGGGATATTCATTGGGACCCCTCTCTTCATCTGCAAACAGGCTTTCACAGGATTCCATTTCTGAGGACAGAAAACATCACAAACAAACAGGCTTCATTATACTCAAAATAGACAGCACTGAATATTATGTTGCGATTGAAAATGTATGCACTCACTAACTGTTAGTCGCTCTGGATAAGAGTGTCTGCTAAATGACTAAAAAAAAAAAAAAAAATGTAAAATGCTATTATCTTCTAAGTTTCCCCCTCTAGGGACTGGAACTGGAGAATCTTTTCATAATGTCCTCCCAAAAAATGACCTGTCCTTCCAGTAACCTACACTCTCCCTTTACTGACAGCTGAAGATACAATTTCACCCTCTTCCATGGCTGTTGTCTACAAATGCATTTGGAGACTGTTTTTAATGTTCAATGATTACATCAAGATAGTTGGCTGATAAGAAGTTAGCTAGCTGATGACATTTAATTCACTTCGCTAATCAGTGTGTAAAGTTAGCTAGCGAGCAGCTCAGTTGAGTTAGCCTACAAAGTGGCCAGCTAGCTAGCTAATAATACATCGTTTTTTAACATAAGAAAATGTATTTACTTACTTGAATAGGTTCTCCCAATACCTCAGTTTCTTTGGGTCCTTACAAAAATGAAATAATGGGCAATCTAATACCTATGTGGACGAATGGAGACAAGGCAAAGAGTGTTTGTCACCAGAGCGGTTTATAACATGTTGTGACATTTGACTTTACCAGCGTAATCCAATTTCAATTTCAATAAATATAAATTGCAGACTGGCGGCCACACTTGATAACTTGAAAACTAGCACTTGAAACTAGCGTATGCAATAATTCTCTACAAAATGTGTCCTACCAGGACGGAAAACAGTGACGCACATAACCCACATCCCCCCTTCGACGGGCGTGTGGGGGAAGGGTTCTTGAAATGTAACATCCCAAAAAAAATTGCCGCTCTGAGCCTGCGGACCATTCAAACCGTTTTTGCGATACAAAATTCTCCAGAACTCCAAGGGAGGCATGACAACAACTGGATTTTGCCGGTATGGCAATGAGAGACTAGTAGTGGAACAACTGAAGAATCAACGTTTCGAGATCTTTTATTGGATTACTTGCTTGGGTTTTATCTACATTTTTGTCTAAATTGAGTTATTGACATAGGCTTTTTCTACCTATATAGTACTATAAATACCCCCAATTCAAGTTCAAAAGAATACTAGATAAAAATTGCTGACACCATTCAACCAATGAGGGTTTGGAACTTTAACGCCAATTATCTCAGAATCATCTTTTTGCAGATAGAACCTTATAGTCCCAAGTTCTAGATTTCACAAAGCATAAAACAGAACAAAACCTAGTCGAGTTTTCAACCTAGTAAAGTTTTCAAGATTAATTTTTCTGCTTTTTTCCCCACTGGTCTGTATCTGGTTTATCATTATTCTGGTGAGCAGCAGCACATTTCAGCGAAACAAAAAAAATTATCATTCGAATTCCTGGGACCCTGAGGAGAACGAGTGAAGCCCTGAGGTAAGATCTGAGCTCGCTCTCCGTGCCCTTCCGTAGGCTGAAACACTACCTGGTAAACATCACATCTCCACAGAACCTCCTCACTTTCAAAACATGTCAACCCACCGATGCCTAGGCTCTTAGGCACTAGGGTCGGACGTGCATCCAGGAATCTATACTTTTTGTTTTATCACATTTCCCCTCTCGACGGAGAGTCAATGCACGTAACCTGTCTGGCATTAATGATGTCGTTAATAAATCGGGGGGCTAGACGCAGAGGGTGGGCCGTGTGGTGGATTTGCCTGGCAGGACCTGGTGCCTCTCGGTTCTCAGAGATAAGCTCCAGCGTGGGGGTCTTATCTGCCTCCCGCAGCCCCACCCAGCAGCACCGTGCGCTGGACACAACCAGTCAACTCGTCACTAGGTAATTACCACCTCTTACATTCCAACAAAGATGCCCTGCCCTGCCTACACCATGCTGCCTGCTACTGTTGTCTGTCTCAATCTCCTTGTCTGTCTGTCTGTCTCTCTCGTCCTATCATACATTGTGCTGCTGCAAATGCTGGCTGTCTGCTGTTCCCTCTCTCTTTAGTATCTATTCGTTTCATGACAGCATCTCCCCAAATCATCATGTAGGTTCCTGTTTTGCAGTAGTGTTTATGTGTGGACTGATGCCATTTTTGGTTCAGTCTCTAGGCAGGGAACTCTGTGTACTGGCTTCTATATAGGTGGCAGGGTAAATCCTGTACCTACCTGAATCGTACTGTATGTCTACAGTGCCTTCAGAAAGTATTCACACCCCCTTGACTTTTTCCACATTTTGTTGTGTTACAATGAGGGAAAAAAGTATTTGATCCCCTGCTGATTTTGTATGTTTGCCCACTGACAAAGAAATGATCAGTCTATAATTTTAATGGTAGGTTTATTTGAACAGTGAGAGACAGAATAACAACAAAAAAATCCAGAAAAACGCATGTCAAAAATGTTATAAATTGATTTGCATTTTAATGAGGGAAATAAGTATTTGACCCCTCTGCAAAACATGATTTAGTACTTGGTGGCAAAACCTTTGTTGGCAATCACAGAGGTCAGACGTTTCTTGTAGTTGGCCACCAGGTTTGCACATATCTCAGGAGGGATTTTGTCCCACTCCTCTTTGCAGATCTTCTCCAAGTCATTAAGGTTTCGAGGCTAACGTTTGGCAACTCGAACCTTCAGCTCCCTCCACAGATTTTCTATGGGATTAAGGTCTGGAGACTGGGTAGGCCACTCCAGGACCTTAATGTGCTTCTTCTTGAGCCACTCCTTTGTTGCCTTGGCTGTGTGTTTTGGGTCATTGTCATGCTGGAATACCCATCTACGACCCATTTTCAATGCCCTGGCTGAGGGAAGGAGGTTCTCACCCAAGATTTGACGGTACATAGCCCCGTCCATCGTCCCTTTGATGCGGTGAAGTTGTCCTGTCCCCTTAGCAGAAAAACACCCCAAAAGCATAATGTTTCCACCTCCATGTTTGACGGTGGGGATGGTGTTCTTGGGGTCATACGCATTATTCCTCCTCCTCCAAATACGGCGAGTTGAGTTGATGCCAAAGAGCTCCATTTTGGTCTCATCTAACCACAACACTTTCACCCAGTTCTCCTCTGAATCATACAATGTTCATTGGCAAAGTTCAGACGGGCATGTATATGTGCTTTCTTGAGCAGGGGGACCTTGCGGGCGCTGCAGGATTTCAGTCCTTCACGGCGTAGTGTGTTACCAATTGTTTTCTTGGTGACTATGGTCCCAGCTGCCTTGAGATCATTGACAAGATCCTCCCGTGTAGTTCTGGGCTGATTCCTCACCGTTCTCATGATCATTGCAACTCCACGAGGTGAGATCTTGCATGGAGCCCCAGGCCGAGGGAGATTGACAGTTCTTTTGCATGTAATCGTTAAGTACTGGTTAAGTACTGGTGAGTTTTTCAGGATTGAAAAGAAACAGAATGGAGGCAAAATCCTAGAGGAAAAACTGGTTCAGTCTGCTTTCCACCATATACTGGGAGGTGAATTCACATTTCAGTAGGACAAATAACCTCAAACACATGGCCAAATCTACACTGGAGTTGCTTACCAAGAAGACAGTGAATGTTCCTGAGTTGCCGAGTTACAGTTTTGACTTAAATCTAATTTCAAATATATGGCAAGACCTAGAAATGGTTGTCTAGCAATGATCAACAATCAATTTGACAGAGCTTGAAGAATTTTGATTAATGGGCAAATGTTGCACAATCCAGGTGTGGAAAACTCTTAGAGACTTACCCAGAAAGATTCACAGCTGTAATCACTGCCAAAGATGCTTCTACAAAGTATTGACCCAGGGGTGTGAATACTTATGTAAATGAGATATTTCTATATTTAATTTTGAATACATTTGCAAACATTTCTAAAAACATGTTTTCACTTTGTCATGATGGGGTATTGTGTGTAGATGGGTGTGAAAAAAATATTTCATCCATTTTGAATTCAGGCTGTAACAACAAAATGTGGAATAAGTAAAGAGGTATGAATACTTTCTGAAGGCACTGTATGTGCTGTGAGCAATTAAGTCATTTGTGTTACAGTGTCTTTACAGGGGCTTAAGTCATTTGTGTAACACTCTCTCTCGGTCTTCTCATGGCTTCAGCCTAGAAGCCAGAGTCACTCGGTGTTACAAAGCGAGGGAGCGGTTTATTTTATTCAATTGTTCTCTACTTCCATGAACATGTGCCAAGGGGGAGGAAAGCACCGGCTTAACACGTTCTGCAATTCAACAAGGCCAGACGCAGTCCTATTAAGATTTAATGTGCCATTCTTCTGCCTGCCCCGCTGAAAAATACTTGGAGGCTGAGTAGGAGAGTGAACAAAGAGCAGGCAGAGCCAGGGCCAGGGAGAGAGGGAGAGTCAGCCTGCTACACCTCCGTCAAACCATCCTAGTGACGTGTCTGAAGATGACAAACGGACCATAGGTAAAAAAGGGCAAACCACACCAGTGTTGCAAATACAAATACGTCATTTCACGGAATATACCTGATATTATATGGATACTTACATGATATTATCTGTATCCTTCCCATTACATTAGCCTATCAACCCTGCTCCTCTATCTCCATCCGATCTCAAAGGAGGTCATCTGGATGAATGTTAAAGACACAGCATGTTGTTTAGCCCCTCTGGCTACAAATTATGTTTATTCTCAGGTGGAAAGTGCAAGCGCGCAGTTGTGTGCACGTGTGTGTGTGTGCATGATGGATGTATGTGTGTGTATTGGTGCGTGTGTGCATGTGCGAGACAGAGAGAGACAGAGAGAGAGACAGAGAGAGAGTGAAAGAGAGAAAGAGAGAGAGAGACAGAAAGAGAGGCAGAGAGAGAGACAGAGAGAGAGTGAAAGAGAGAAAGAGAGAGAGAGACAGAAAGAGAGGCAGAGAGAGAGACAGAGCGAGACAGAGAGAGAGGCACAGAGAGAGACAGAGAGAGAGAGATAATTCAGTACAAAGAATCTGAAACTATAAAATATGAAGTAAAAACCAAATATGTATTGGGTGAAAAGCCAAAATGTGTCATCCTGCCACAACCTGAGGGACAGCCAGTGAAAAGTGCAATGTAATGTCAATAATATTTCCCATTTAGTTTTGTTTTGGCTTCATACCATGTCATGTGGCTTCTCAGTCATGTTGAGACTGGTCTACTACTATTGCTTTAATGTATTATTATTCTCATTAATATTGTTGTTGTAGTTGCTGTTAATGGTAATCCCATTTCCACTACTACTATTATTATTGCTGTTGGTCCCACCATTTTTGTTATATGTATACTTTGACAATGTAAGTAATTTAACTTGCCATGTCAATAAAGTCTATTGAATTGAATTAAAATTGAATTGAGAGAGAGAGAGAGAGAGAGAGAGAGAGAGAGAGAGAGAGAGAGAGAGAGAGAGAGAGACAGAAAGAGAGAGACAGAGAGAGAGAGGCCGAGAGACAGAGAGACAGACAGAGAGAGAGAGAGAGAGAGAGAGAGAGAGGGGGGCAGAGAGAGAGAGAGAGAGAGAGAGAGAGAGAGAGAGAGAGACAGACGAGAGAGAGAGAGACAAGTGAAGTGGGTACAAAAAAAATGGGCAGAGACAAAGAGAAGCCGAGCTGCTGAGCTGATCCGAGTTGGCCATAATATTACGTCTGTCTCATACACATCCACAGGCCCAAACAAACAGACTCCTCCATTATTATTGTGATTGTTACTGCAGAACCTGCCAAGCTCGGCTGATAAAGACCAATAAATACTTTATACTGTGCATAATGTGTGCTGTGTGAAGCACAGGGGAGAGAGGAAGAGGGCGTCCTCATGAGGGCATATGCTTTGAATTCCTAATGACACTCCTGTTAATGTTACCGGCTCAGTCGTACAGAGAGCAAACACAAGGGGCCCGCTACATTGAGGAGTCAGATCAACTACTTTATACACATACAAACATACTCACATGCACACACACACACACACTCGCATGCACACACACACACACTCACTCACAAACACAACACACAAACTCGGGAAAGACTCCAACCTAATTCTGAGAGCTCAGTCTACTATGATTACTCTTTTCAGTGGCTGCGTTGTGCCAGAAGTCGCTGCTATTCTCCCCTGACCGCCTCTGCCCCGTTCAAAGCCTTGTAATCACTGTGCCACACTTTGTACCGCGCTGTTGCAAGACGCCCAGGCAAAAACATGGCAGAATTTCTGATGAACGGCAGAATGCTCAGTTGGGCTAATCAGGGCTGCTCATGTCGCCTCTCTCTCTGTGTCTCATGCAAAAGGCTTTTGAAGCAAATAAAGTCTTTGTGGTTTGTCGGCACATTCTTCTTGGTAGCCGCAAAGCAGCTGTTGGATCAATACATCCTTTTTTTCTGTGTGGAAAAAAAGCCCCAGCTCTGCCAATGATATTCTACTGGAAACAGTTATTGCAAAACACGGTCCGCCAGCAACTAGTTAATGACAGTTGTGGGTATTACTGAACATTTTCATGCCGCTGACCCAAAGACTTGATGTTTTACTTCGAACCAACATGTTGGTGTACGAATCAGACAAGGAGAACACATTCAGAGAGCCTTACTGTAATGAAATTCTATATAAAAGCTTGAAAATAAACAGAGCTAAATCATTAACAGAGAGAACTGAACAGTATGCCTCCGTGTTCCCATGTCCCTATGAAATCACATCAAATCGCTGCAGTATTGCCTGCAATGTCTTGCTAGGAAATACTGCATCTCATTGTTTCATAGTATATTAATATACCTCATTTGTATTTTTCTCATAAATCTAAAACGTATTTTATCGGATGTCGAATGCATCGCTAAATCTCCACAGGCAAGAGCAGAAAAAGTAAAGAATCTACATAATATAAATCCATATATGGCCCAGTTCTCTCTCTCTCTTTCTGATTGATTTCTTTATCTGAGGGAAGCAGAAGACATGCTCTGTTTGCTCTCACAGTGGCTGGCAAGAAAACAGAGAAAGACACTTATTAAAAAGGTCATCTCACAGAGGGTTAAAATAGCAGGCCACATATCTCTCCTGAGGGACGAGCTGTGCTTCTCCTCTAGTGAAGGACACAAGAAAAGGTGTTGCTCTAGGGAGCGGGCCAGTAATGAAAGTATGACCACTAGGATGACAGCACTGTGTGCACTGTGCTATTCAAATGCCTCCAGCATAGCAGCAGAGTAGGAGAATAAAATTGACAGTGGCAAGGCAAGCCGTTGTGAAACCAAACCACCTTTGAATTAAACTCAGTACTGGTGCCATTGTCCTTATTTACATAAAGACAGTAAGAGCTAATATAAGTTTTGAGTGTACATTTTCTTACATGCCATTACACTGTCATGTATCTCAACTATTAACGTGTGTGCGGCCCAAAACCAAACCCATGCCACACTGAGGATCAACCATAGGTGTCTCTTTCCCGCGACAGAATTGCTAATTGCGAGCCGGAGCAGACAATGCAAGAATGAGACTGTGGAGAGACAAAGCTAGCGAGCGAGAGGGAGAGAGAGAGAGAGGCCCAAGGAATAAAAGGCTGCCTCCTAACTCCTCTCTCTCCTGCCTCCGCCCCTGGGTAGCCTAAATCCCTGACGGCAGGATGCTGATCCCAACACGGAAACCTGAGCTGCAGCCATCCTGGAGCCTGGAGGGGGACCGCACCCCCCCCCACCATCTACCCCCACACCCAGCCCCCCTGCCCTCCAGAGCCCCTGGAGCCCCTCCAGCCCTGCCCCAGAGTTAGATGGCCACTCCTCCAGCCCAGCCCCAGCCTCTCCAACTCTCTCCACTCTCGGGTCTCCAGAGAAGCATTCTTCCAGCCCTGCCTTGCCTTCCACCCCAGCATGTACTGGAACGGTGGAAGTCTACCTCCGGGGGAGCATTCCTACAGCCCTGCCCCAGCCCAAGACACTTTCTCTGGAGACACATTCCTGCAGCACTCTCCCTCCTCTCGCCTCTCCCAGGCTATCTCTTGCCTTCCTCCGCAGTCCAGCATTAGCACGGTCGATAGCACCGATCGCATCGGGGACACTAGGCAATCCATACCCCCGTGCTCCCTTAGCGCAATGCAGTGGTCACGGCTTAAGTGCATGGAGAGGTGTTAAACCTTAGCCAGACAGTGGGGAGACAATGGCAGCCATTGATCAGGGTGACATGTTTTATCTCTCTCTCTCTCGTCTGTCGGGCGTGGTCTAGTAGGGCTGGATACAGTATGCTGCAGCACCAGGGTTTTCGGATATAGTTTGTTATTTAAACTGTAGATAGTGTTGTTAGGTTTAGTTACCAAGGGATAGTGAGACTGTGGGTATGGGTATTCATATGTTTGTGGTGTGCATGTACCTTAGAGCTGGGACGATAAACCAAAGATTTCCGACACCAACATTGCCTTCCTCTTACCGAAGCATTTTGCTTACGTCTGTAATATTCGGTGATTTTTCTACACAACGTTCCTGTAGATTGTTTCTGAAACTATTATTTGGTCAACAGTAATCTGCCTGTCTCTGTTTCACTGTCGGCTGCTGACTCCCACTCCCCACTGTGCGCACGGAGGAGGAAGAGATGCATTCTGAGAAGCACAAAGCATTACCGTTGCTCAAAATGCTATTGCGGGAAAAATACAGTTTTCAAAGAAACTACTGTTGTTCTAGTTACAGAGAGGAGAGTCACAGCTTTCTGTGAGTAAATAATGTATTCCTCACCTCTTAATATTGAGTTCATGGCACCACTTTACAACCAGAGTCGGCTGTAATTATATGATGCACGGAGCCATTTGCAGTGAATAGTCTTACCTCAAGTAGCCTAGGCCTAGCGCTAGAAAGTTTTTGTAGGACATTAGCCTACATTTAGTGATAGATTAATCAATAAACCTACATGGCTATCTAGCAACACTATCATATTTAGAGTTAGCAATCTAGCTAAGTGTTTTGAGTTCCCTCTTCCTCAGGTGGTGAATAATATAGGCTATAGTCCAATATGCACAAAGATGTCTGCAAATTCTCTGAAGAGCCCAAAATAAATCTGATAATTCTGGATCCTATTTGGACAGGTTGCACATGAAAATATAAATCATGCATTTCCTGGATATGTTAAATGAAATAGCTTACTTTTTGAACCATCTCAGTTGTCTTACTTGGCACTGAAAAAAATTATCTAGAGCCCTGCCGCTAATGTAAAGCAACTGTCTTATTGGTTTTGATCAAGCAAAAGAGTAACATATATCGTGATATAACTTTTTGTCCATATCAGCCAGCTCTAGCACCTCCCCCAATAATAATTTATCACAGATTTATAGTTGTCGCAAAAAAAATTCAATTTATTGCGATATAAAAAAAAATCCATACTGCCCAGCTCTAATGTGCCTGCATGGGTATACATATCTGTCTGCATGCATTTAGAAATCTCCTCAAGTTGAGAGTATGGTAAATATTTACTAGGCTAACTATACTGAACAAAAATATAAACACAACATGCAACAGTTTCAAATCACATAAAATCAAATCCAATTATATTGGTCGCATGCACATATTTATCAGATGTTATTGCGAGTGTAGCGAAATGCTTGTAAAAAAATGTTAAAGTTAAAGTTCATTTGAGGAAATCAGTCAATTGAAATAAATTAATTAGGCCCTAATCTATGGATTTCACATAACTGGGAATACAGATATGCATCTGTCGGTCACAGATACCTTAAAATAAATGAGCCTCACAATGGTACTCAGGTACTCGTCATGGTATTTCTATGCATTCATATTTCTGTGCATTCAAATTGCCATCAATAAAATGCAATTGTGTTCGTTGTCCATAGCTTATGCCTCCCCATACCTTAACCCCACCGCCACCATGTTCACAGCGTGTTCACAACGTTGACATCAGCAAACCGTTCACCCACACAAAGCCATATACGTGGTCTGCGGTTGTGAGGCCGGTTGGACGTACTGCCAAATTCTCTAAAACGATGTTGGATGCGGCTTATGGTAGAGAAATGAACAAACAATTCTCTGGCAACAGCTCTGGTGGACATTCCTGCATTCAGCATGCCAATTGCACGCGCCCTCAAAACTTGAGACATCTGTGGCATTGTGTTGTGTGACAAAACTGTACATTTTAGAGTGGCCTTTTATTGTCCCCAGCACAAGGTGCACCTGTGTAATGATCATGCTGTTTAATCAGCTTCTTGATATGCCACACCTGTCAGGTGGATGGATTATCTTGGCAAAAGAGAAATGTTCACTAATAGGGATGTTAACAAATGTGTGCACAACATATGAGAGAAATAAGCTTTTTGTGCATATGGAAAATTTCTGTGATCTTTTATTTCAGCTCATGAAACATGGGACCAACACTTGACATGTTACGTTTATATTTTTGTTCAGTATAAATAAGAATATCTACTGCAACAAC
The DNA here is from genome assembly GCF_020615455.1 of Coregonus clupeaformis. Classification (NCBI taxonomy): domain Eukaryota; kingdom Metazoa; phylum Chordata; class Actinopteri; order Salmoniformes; family Salmonidae; genus Coregonus; species Coregonus clupeaformis. The sequence goes on from NC_059212.1 coordinate 33,212,598, forward strand.
AATTTCTCAATTTTCCACAAAATCCTACTAATTCTCAATATCAGGATCGGTTCCAGTCAAGCTCTGAATGGGTTTCCTAAAAATAAAACATTAAAAACTGATTTGTAGAAGTGGAGGATTCAGCAGGTGCTGGATGTTGATTAGAAAGTGGTTTTAATAAAGGATCCATCTGTGAGCTGAGAGTCGATGTAAAGCTGACTAACCCAAAAATCTAACACTAAACCTAACCCTAGCTCCTAACCCTAACCTTAACCCAAACCCTATCTCCTAACCCTAACCCTAAACTTAATTCTAACCCTAACACTAATTCTAACCTTAACCCTAAACCCCCTAGAAATGGCATTTGACCTTGTGGGGACCATCAAAATGTCCCCAGTTGGTCAAATTTTTGTTGGTTTACTATTGTTGTGGGGACTTCTGGTCCACACACACACAGTATGCTGTATCTCAAAGTGTATTTTTCCTCTCCCTCTGTGTTTGAATACCTATAGAGTGGTTGTGCAAAATGCTCGGTTTTTACAGGGGTTCTTAGCCAAACTGTAGCATCCCAGCATTCAGCAGTTGAGTCTTATTTGTCTGTGAGATTGACATTAATAAAGGCCTTTTGTCACGCTCGTCGGGAACAGAGGACCAAGGCGCAGCGTTGAATGCGAACATATTTATTTATTTATATAATGATCACACGAACAAAACGAAAACGTGACGTCCCTGGTTACAAACACGAACCAACACGGAACAAGAAACCACAATGAATGAATGCCTAACGGCTACCTAAGTATGACTCCCAATCAGAGACAACGAGCTACAGCCGTCTCCGATTGGGAGCCACCCTGGCCAACATAGATATACAACAACTAGAACCAACACACATGAAAACTCACACCCTGGCTCAACATACTAGAGTCCCCAGAGCCAGGGCGTGACAGTACCCCCTAAAGGCGCGGGACTCCGACCGCGCCAACCAAATACCACAGGGGAGGGACCGGGTGGGCACTCCGCCTTGGCGGCGGATCCGGCTCGGGCATGATCCCCACTCGCTCTCTAACCCCCAAAGTACCCCTGGTCCGGTCTGGCCCTGCTGACCGGAGCTGGACTGCACACTGGTGGAGCGGATTGCTCTAGCTCCGGCGTGAAGCAGCTGACCTGTGCTGAACCAGGCACCAGTGGAACAGGCACGGGCTGTGCCGGACTGACGACGCACACCACTGGCTTGGTGTGGGGAGCATGAACGGCCCGAGCCGGGCTGACGAAACGCACCCTCGACTTGGTGCGGGGAGCAGGAGCGGGCGAACCGGGCTGACGCAAACGCACCACTGACTTGGTGCGGGAGCAGGAACGGGCCGAGCCGGGCTGACGAAGCGCACCACTGACTTGGTGCGGGGAGCAGGAACGGGCCGAGCCGGGCTGACGAAGCGCACCACTGACTTGGTGCGGGGAGCAGGAACGGGCCGAGCCGGGCTGACGAAGCACACCACTGACTTGGTGCGGGGAGCAGGAACGGGCCGAGCCGGGCTGACGAAGCGCACCACTGACTTGGTGCGGGGAGCAGGAACGGGCCGAGCCGGGCTGACAACGCGCACCATTGGCCTGGTACAGGGAGCAGGAACAGGCCGGACCGTACTGGGGACACACACCACTGGTCCTACGCAGGGATCTGGAATGGGCCGGACCGGACTGGTAACACACCCCAGTACCTCTCGCCGTGCCTCTACACCTTCCATCCCCTCTTCGACCAGTGGCCCCCGTAACCTGGCGGCCTCCTCTGCCAACCCGCTGGGCCGCTCTGCCGCGGTCTCCTGCTGGCCCGTCGTCCACGGCGTTAGCCCCCCCCCTAAAAATTTTCTGGGCGTCTCTCCTACCCGTGGACCAGGTCTCCATGTCCCTCGCCAGCCTTTCGCCCTTCTGCTTCCATGTCAAGCCCTTCTCTTCCTCACCCGGCTTGACCCAGTCGAGGAGGCGAAGGAGATCTGCTAGAGATCTCCCTGGCGATGGCTCCTGGACACGCTGCTTGGTCCAGTCTTGGTGGTTTCTTCTGTCACGCTCGTCGGGAACAGAGGACCAAGGCGCAGCGTTGAATGCGAACATATTTATTTATTTATATAATGATCACACGAACAAAACGAAAACGTGACGTCCCTGGTTACAAACACGAACCAACACGGAACAAGAAACCACAATGAATGAATGCCTAACGGCTACCTAAGTATGACTCCCAATCAGAGACAACGAGCTACAGCCGTCTCCGGTTGGGAGCCACCCTGGCCAACATAGATATACAACAACTAGAACCAACACACATGAAAACTCACACCCTGGCTCAACATACTAGAGTCCCCAGAGCCAGGGCGTGACACCTTTGCTTAATTATAGGAGAAATAATATGTCTGAGTTGTTAATTGTCTAGATAATGTAAGACCCTGTCTATGAGTGAGAACATGCTTGGCTATTGTTTTTCTCAAAATGCTAAAAAGAAAATTCTGAAAACCTTTCAAAGCACTTTAAAGGTGTCACTAGAAATATACCTCCCTCTGTTCCCAATCAAAACATAATAGGAAAAAGGTGAGGTATCTAACAAATCAAAGAGCTATTATAAATCTGCAATACTGTTAGAAGTCAATGGTACAGCATGAGCTTCTTTCCTTCTCTACCTTTAATGAAATGGCCTTTGTTCAATGATTTCATATGTATGCCAAATATAATGTGCTGGAATCAATATTGGTTTGATAGATTGCTGGGTGTATGGAGAGGAGACGGCTGAGGGCTCCACTCAAGCCAGGGAAGTATTGCTTTTGTTATATAGTCATCATTTGCAAGTGCACATTCAATAGATTTTCACACCTTTTGAAAAGTAGGCTAGGCGCTCTCTCCTATACACTTTGCTTGATTGGCTTCCTGCTTGTGAAGCAGTACACACATAAACACATTACACACATGCACCTAAGCGCCCACACACGTGAGGAAGCGGGTGTGCGAGCACGCACAGACACAGACACACACTGTCCATTCAGTGAGACAGGCTTCCTGCTAATGGAAAATCATTGTAACACTCATGTGGGATATCTTACTGGTTGTTTGGAAATCTGAGACCACTCTGAAACAGTCCTGCCCTATAATTGCAGTCGGCTGGTTGCGGATTGCAAAATATGAAATCAAACTATGTCTGAGTATAAGAGGAGAGTATATACAGCTGTCTGATAGGACAATGCTTACTGTGGCCTCCCTCTAAACATTAAACTCCTAACATAAAGGAAGTCTTCCTCTTCACATTAACTTATCTTCATCTGCATTCTGTTTACTTTCTAGCCTGTCTTGTCAAGAGAAAAACGAAGTGATCTCTCCCCGAAATGAAAAGACCATCATGGGACAGGACGGTACAGGACGGGACGGTACAGGACAGGACGGGACAGGATGGGACGGGACAGGATGGTACAGGACAGGATGGTACAGGACAGTACGGGACAGGACGGGACGTATAGGACAGGACGGCACAGGACGGTACAGGACAGGACAGGACGGGACAGGAACAGGGATAAAGGAGGACACCAAGTCCATGAGAATCACATGAAAGAAACCTTCAGCAGCTCATATAATTAGTTCTCTGAGCCACCTTGTCAGAGTATTTATAGCAGAGTTCTGTTTATCCATCTCAGGTTCAATGACACAGTCTGCCAATGGCACCCTTCCTTCTCTCGTCTTCCTCCCAGGGTCACAGTAGACATAGAGGATGCCTCCACACTAAGAGGAGGGACTTCACTATAGTAGGGATCCACTTACCAAGGAGGTCTGGTTACAGTGAGACCTCAATGACATTGGCTTTGACCACTGGAGAACTGACTGTGTGGCTTGGAGGAGTGTGTAGTGGCATGTGTAGTGTAGTGTAGTGATGTGCCTAAATACTCAAATGATCACCACAGTAAGAGGGATTGTGTGTGTGTGCATACATACACATTGTGTTGTTTGTCTGTGTAGTAATAGCAAAGGAGAATGGAAACTAGCCATATAATGCATGCACAATAAATTATAGAGTTTTTGTGAGTGTGTCGTATTGGAAATCCACCAATTTCATGGCATGCACTGTTCATCTAATGTAGTCAACTACAGGCTGTTTGGTGGAGCACCCAGCACACTATGGATGCCTATGGTATTCTCCAGTGGGGAGACTGGATTGGGAGAGATAGAGCTGACTGGTGGAGAGGGAAGGGAAGGGAAGCTCGGTGGGCTGATCGTTGTTTACCTGTCAGCTGGCATTGATTAATCTTGTGTTCGGTGAGAACGCTCAGCGACTCGAACACCTGCCGGCAGCTGTCGCAGCTGTGCAGCGCGGCCTCCTCGTCCTCGTCCTCCCCCTCCTCACCTTCCTCTGGAGAGAGAAGCCTCTTCCTCAAATGCCTGGACCTGGCCTCACCATCCTCCAAGCCGCTCTCGAGGGCGCACTCTGGATCTGTTGGAGTCACAGGAAACAACACAACACCACACAGTTAGTTGAGTGACCGGGAGTGGAGAGGAGAAGCTACCTCTGGGTGACAATAAAAACAATCTCTGGACTCCAGTTTTAATAAAACAATAATAAAAGGTGTAATATAAATGCAGGTTCAATTTGGGCTACTGTAACTCAAGCACTCGCGCCATACCATATCGACTAAGGACACACACACACTGACATGGAAACACACTGACATGGACACACACTGACATGGACACACACACATACACACTCACCCACGGGCCACCACCGTACACACACCACTATGTTATTAAAAATGGTTTGATGTTGTGTTTGTCCTCCTTCACCCAGGTAAAAGTACAGTGTATGAAACTAGACGGATAGGAATATGTGTTGTTAATACACCCAGGATTGCAGGTCTTGCCTGTTCTTCAAAATATGAGAGTTCCACATGAGAATACTGAATTGCACTCTGGCCATATAATATAATCTAGACATCCACCCTGGAATTACAGGCGAATTGAGAGAGAGAGAGAGAGGCAACACACAGGGCTGAGATTGGTGTGTGTTACGCCGTCGTCTCAACACACTTCTCTGAATTATTCAGCCTTGCTCGCAGGCAGCCGCAGGTCACACACATCAATATTCTTCAATCCATCTGCAGTTTTGTCTCTTGTTGGCTTTGTGCTATAGCAGTGCCAGGGGTGGGCCGACTACCGTGAACCAAGACTACCATTCTACGAACCAGGACTACAAACTACACATACCCAGGGAGACAGACAGACAGCACCAAGGTCCAGGTGGTACTACTACACTCTTACAACAACACAACAAACCCAGCATCGCTTGCTAATTAATCTTAAACATCTCCATTTAGAGAACAGTAAAAAAAACAAAATACATATGGTAAACCAGTGGGATAATATCAGCAGCATCTTTCAGATTCAGCAGGCAGCATTGCCTGCAGTCCATTCTCTCTCCCCCCTGCTGAGTTTCTCCCATTTCAATACAATATGGCTGATTACAAAGCCATACTCACAATTAAACAATCATGGCCCCACCGGTCTAACTCCCAAAGCTTTCTGGGTAGTGGAAGGAGCCCTCCCTGCATTGACTGGCAGCCATTTTGAGTCCCACTGCCAGTTCTCTTCGCACATCGCCTGAAACCTCTTGAGGGAACATTAGAGCATGACTCCTCTCTGTCTTTCTGCCTAGCACACAGTTAAGACCGCTTAAGGACATGGGGTGGGTAGGAACTAGTGCACTAACGTGTCTGTGGCAGTGTGTTGGCATGAAGCCGGGCTGTACATATGTGGGCAACATGATGGCCAGCCATTTTAAAGTATTTCTCTGGTTGGTCTGTGGGGTGCTCTTAAGAGTGTGAAATTCCTTGGAGGAGAGGTGTTCCAAAACTCATCAAGGCCACCCAGGATTTTTCCTTCCCCCCTCCACTCTATTCCTCTCCACTCTCGGCCAAGTATCGATGTAACATCACACCCACCATTGTCCTTCCCTCTTGGCGACGGAGGCTTTCGGAACATGCCCTCTAAAAATATCAGCGCTATAGTCCCCACTGGGACCACCGCAGAACAGAACAGAAGGTGTTTCAAGAAAATGAAAATCCCAACCCAATCCTCGCAGATGCAGGCCTCGTCGGGCTCTCTAAGGGGAATGCTGCTTTTGACTGAAGCCAAACGCCACACAATATACACTCATGATTCATCCATACTCACAGGCCCAGCAGCAGCAGAGCATGACTCCAAATGTGCCACGAAAAATTATCTGAGAAAAGTCAAGGTTTTTCACCGGCACCAGAAAGTCAAGTGAAATTACAAAATAAAATTTGAAGACTCAATCAACGGAAGCCTTTCATGACACACATATATAAAGGGCATTCGGAAAGTATTCAGACCCCTTGACTTTTTCCACATTTTGTTACGTTACATTCTTATTCTAAAATTGAATAAAAAGCTGGGGTTTTTTCACCTCAATCTACATACAAAACCCCATAATGACAAAGCAAAAACAGGTTTAGAAATTATTACATACAAGTCTTCTTGAGGTTGGATGGGGAGCGTCGCTGCACAGCTATTTTCAGGTCTCTCCAGAGATGTTTGATCGGGTTCTAGTCTGGGCTCTGGCTGGGCCACTCAAGGACATTCAGAGACTTGTCCCGAAGCCACTCCTGCATTGTTTTGTCTGTGTGCTTAGGGTCGTTGTCCTGTTGGGAAGGTGAACCTTCGCCCCAGTCTGAGGTCCTGAACGCTCTGGAGCAGGTTTTCATCAATGATCTTTCTGTACCTTTCCTCGATCATGGCTAGTCTCCCAGCCCCTGCCGTTAAAAAATATCCCCACAGCATGATACTGCCACCACCATGCTTCACTGTAGGAATGGTGCCAGGGCTCCTCCAGAAGTGATGCTTGGCATTCAGACCAAAGAGTTCAATCTTGTTTCTCATGGTCTGAGAGTCCTTTAGTTGCCTTTTGGTAAACTCCAAGCGGGCTGTTATGTGCCTTTTACTGAGGAGGAACTCTGGAGCTCTGTCAGAGTGACCATCAGGTTCTTGGTCACCTCCCTGACCAAGGCCCTTCTCCCCCGATTGCTCAGTTTGGCCGGGCGGCCAGCTCTAGGAAGAGTCTTGGTGGTTCCAAACTTCTTCCATTTAAGAAAGATGGAGGCCACTGTGTTCTTGGGGACCTTCAATGCTTTAAACATGTTTTGGTATCCTTCCCCTGATCTGCGCCTCGACACATTACTGTCTCTGAGCTCCACGGACAATTCCTTCGACCTCATGGCTTGGTTTTTGCTCTGACATGCACTGTCAACTGTGGGACCTTATATAGACAGGTATATGCCTTTCCAAATCATGTCCAATCAATTGAATTTACACCAGGTGGACTCCAATCAAGTTGTAGAAACATCTCAAGGATGATCAATGGAAACAGGATGCACCTGAGCTCAATTTTGAGTCTCATAGGAAAGGGTATTTCTGTTTGTTTTTCAGTTAATTTGCAAAAAATTATACAAACCTGTTTTACAATTTTTATTTAATCAATTTTAGAATAAGGCTGTAAAGTAACAAAATGTGGAAAAAGTCAAGGGGTCTGAATACTTTCTGAATGCACTGTATATATATATATATATATATATATATATATTGTCACGGATTCAGCCAAGGCTGCCCCTCCTCCTTGCTCGGGCAGGCTTCGGCGTTCGTCGTCACCGGAGTACTAGCTGCTACCGATCTATGTTTCTGTGTTCTACTTGTTTTGTCTTCATTGTACACACCTGGTTCCCATTATGTCTATGATTTGTTCCCTATTTAACCCTCTGGCTCCCACTGTGTTGTGTGCGTGTTTGTTCTATGTTTGGTGTTATCGACTGGTGAGCGGGATTGTTCTCCCTGCGTGGAGTTTATGTTCATTTATACAGTGGGGAGAACAAGTATTTGATACACTGACGATTTTGCAGGTTTTCCTACTTACAAAGCATGTAGAGGTCTGTAATTTTTATCATAGGTACATTTCAACTGTGAGAGACGGAATCTAAAACAGAAATCCAGAAAATCACATTGTATGATTTTTAAGTAATTAATTTGCATTTTATTGCATGACGTAAGTATTTGATACATCGAAAAGCAGAACTTAATATTTGGTACAGAAACCTTTGTTTGCAATTACAGAGATCATACGTTTCCTGTAGGTCTTGACCAGGTTTGCAAACACTGCAGCAGGGATTTTGGCCCACTCCTCCATACAGACCTTCAGGTTTCGGGGCTGTCGCTGGGCAAAATGACTTTCAGCTCCCTCCAAAGATTTTCTATTGGGTTCAGGTCTGGAGACTGGCTAGGCCACTCCAGGACCTTGAGATGCTTCTTACGGAGCCACTCCTTAGTTGCCCTGGCTGTGTGTTTCGGGTCGTTGTCATGCTGGAAGACCCAGCCACGACCCATCTTCAATGCTCTTACTGAGGGAAGGAGGTTGTTGGCCAAGATCTCGCGATACATGGCCCCATCCATCCTCCCCTCAATACGGTGCAGTCGTCCTGTCCCCTTTGCAGAAAAGCATCCCCAAATAATTATGTTTCCACCTCCATGCTTCACGGTTGAGATGGTGTTCTTGGGGTTGTACTCATCCTTCTTCTTCCTCCAAACACGGCGAGTGGAGTTTAGACCAAAAAGCTCTATTTTTGTCTCATCAGACCACATGACCTTCTCCCATTCCTCCTCTGGATCATCCAGATGGTCATTGGCAAACTTCAGACAGGCCTGGACATGCGCTGGCTTGAGCAGGGGGACCTTGCGTGCGCTGCAGGATTTTAATCCATGACGGCGTAGTGTGTTACTAATGGTTTTCTTTGAGACTGTGGTCCCAGCTCTCTTCAGGTCATTGACCAGGTCCTGCCGTGTAATTCTGGGCTGATCCCTCACCTTCCTCATGATCATTGATGACCCACGAGGTGAGATCTTGCATGGAGCCCCAGACCGAGGGTGATTGACCGTCATCTTGAACTTCTTCCATTTTCTAATAATTGCGCCAAAAGTTGTTGCCTTCTCACCAAGCTGCTTGCCTATTGTCCTGTAGCCCATCCCAGCCTTGTGCAGGTCTACACTTTTATCCCTGATGTCCTTACACAGCTCTCTGGTCTTGGCCATTGTGGAGAGGTTGGAGTCTGTTGATTGAGTGTGTGGACAGGTGTCTTTTATACAGGTAACGAGTTCAAACAGGTGCAGTTAATACAGGTAATGAGTGGAGAACAGGAGGGCTTCTTAAAGAAAAACTAACAGGTCTGTGAGAGCCGGAATTCTTACTGGTTGGTAGGTGACCAAATACTTATGTCATGCAATAAAATGCAAATTAATTACTTAAAAATCATACAATGTGATTTTCTGGATTTCTGTTTTAGATTCCGTCTCTCACAGTTGAAGTGTACATATGATAACAATTACAGACCTCTACATGCTTTGTAAGTAGGAAAACCTGCAAAATCGGCAGTGTATCAAATACTTGTTCTCCCCACTGTATTTACGAGTAAAGTACGTTGTCTACTAGCTCTGTGTCCTGCGCCTGACTCCGTCCTACCGTTACACACTGACGCCTGACAGAAACACGCACCTCAAATGGAGTCAGCAGGAACATTCATTCCTTCTGGATCAGTGGAGGAACGTGTCCAACAGCAGGCGACCATGATACAGACTCTCGGCACTGCAATGGAGCGCGTGTTGAACACCATGGAGCGATGGGAGAGAGGGGGTTTTCCTACACCTCCTTCAACTACACAGCAACCCACACCGCTGTCCACCCCTTCATCACCTGGGTCCAGTGGGATTCGGCTCTCGCTCCCGAGGGCATATGATGGTACAGCTGCCGGGTACCAGGGTTTTACCTGGCCAGAGCTCTACATGGCGACCATCCACCCGGCTCCCTCGGGATACGAGAGCGTGTCTGCCCTCATCTCCTGTGTGTCGGGGAAAGCACTCGAGTGGGCTAACGCCGTGTGGGGAGGAATAGACGCGGTGTCGGTGCGTTATGAAGATTTCACCCGCCGCTTCCGGGCGGTATTCGATCATCCATCGGAGGGGAGAGCGGCGGGGGAACGTCTGTTCCACCTCAGATAGGGGAAGAGGAGTGCGCAGGACTTCGCACTGGACTTCAGGACCCTGGCAGCCAGCGCGGGATGGAATGAGAGGGCCCTGATTGAGCACTACCGATGCAGCCTACGGGTGGACGTTCGTTGGGAGCTGGCCTGAAGGGACACCACCCTTAACCTGGACCAGCTGGTGGATTTGTCGATAAGGCTGGATAAACTGTTGGCCACCCGCGGACGTCCGGATCGGAGTCCGTCCATTCCATCCCCCAGCACCTCCGACCCTACACCGATGGAGCTCGGAGGTGCTGCTCTCAGGGAGACCGGAAGGGGGGCCGTCTCCTGCACCAACTGTGGCCGCAGAGGACACACTGCTGGTCGATGCTGGGGAGGGTCCTCAGGGAGTCGAGGCAGCAGGCAGAGCACTGGTGGACCGTCCCAGGTGAGTAGGCACCCGACTCACCCAGAGCTCCCTGTTGCGCACATGTGTATTGACATCGAATTTCCTGAGTTTTCCCCGCATTTCCAGCATAAGGCGCTCGTAGATTCAGGCGCAGCTGGGAATTTTATTGATCGTATGTTTTCCCATAGATTAGGGATTCCTGTTGTTCCTGTTGATGTGCCCTTCCCTGTACATGCCTTAGATAGTCGCCCTTTAGGGTCAGGCCTGATTAGGGAGGTCACAGCTCCACTCTGGATGAAAACGCAGGAGGGTCATGAGGAGAGAATTAGTCTCTTTCTGATCGATTCTCCTGCGTTTCCAGTGGTGTTGGGGCTTCCCTGGTTGACTTCTCATGACCCCACAATTTCATGGCAACAGAGGGCTCTCAAGGGATGGTCACGTCAGTGCTCGGGGAGGTGTGTAGGTGTTTCCATAGGTGCAACTACGGTGGAGAGTCCAAACCAGGTCTCCACTATGCACATTCCCCCCGAATATGCCGATTTGGCTCTCGCCTTCTGTAAAAAGAAGGCGACTCAATTACCACCCCATCAACAGGGGGATTGTGCAATAAATCTCCAGGTAGGCGCTGCACTTCCCCGGAGTCACGTGTATCCTCTGTCACAGGAAGAGATGGCTGCTATGGAAACATATGTCTCCGAATCTCTGGGACAGGGATACATTCGGTCTTCCACTTCACCTGCCTCCTCAAGTTTCTTTTTTGTGAAGAAGAAGGATGGAGGTTTACGCCCGTGCATTGACTACCGTGGTCTCAATCAGATCACTGTTAAGTACAGTTATCCACTACCTCTCATTGCTAGCGTGACGGAGTCATTGCACAGGGCGCGCTTCTTCACCAAATTGGATCTCAGGAGCGCGTACAACCTGGTGCGTATCCGGGAGGGGGATGAGTGGAATACGACATTTAGTACCACATCTGGGCACTATGAGTACCTCGTCATGCCGTACGGGTTGATGAATGCTCCATCAGTCTTCCAATCCTTTGTTGATTAGATTTTCGGGGACCTGCACGGACAGGGTGTAGTGGTGTATATAGATGACATTCTCATATACTCCGCTACACGAGCTGAGCATGTGTCCCTGGTGCGCAAGGTGCTTGGTCGACTGTTGGAACATGACCTTTACGTCAAGGCGGAGGAATGTCTGTTCTTTCAAAAGTCTGTCTCCTTCCTAGGGCACCACCTGTCCGCGTCAGGGGTGGAGATGGAGATTGACCGCGCGTAATTGGCCGACTCCAACCACAGTTAAGGAGGTGCAGCGATTCTTAGGGTTTGCCAACTACTACCAGAGGTTTATCCGGGGCTTTGGTCAGATAGCGGCTCCCATTACCTCCTTGCTGAAGGGGGGACCGGTGCGACTGCAGTGGTCAGCTGAGGCGGATAGGGCTTTTGGTCACCTGAAGGACCTGTTTACCTCGGCTCCTGTGCTGGCTCATCCGGATCCCTCCTTGGCATTCACAGTAGAGGTGGATGCGTCCGAGGCTGGGATAGGAGCTGTACTGTCTCAGCGCTCGGGTACGCCACCAAAGCACCGCCCCTGTGCTTTCTTTTCGAAGAAGCTCAGCCCCGCGGAGCGCAACTATGATGTGGGGGACCGGGAGCTGTTAGCTGTTGTTAAGGCTCTGAAAGCGTGGAGGCATTGGCATGAGGGGGCTAAACACCCTTTCCTCATTTTGACTGACCACCGTAATCTGGAGTACATCCGGGCGACGAGGAGACTGAACCCTCGCCAGGCAAGGTGGGCCATGTTTTTCACCCATTTTGTGTTCACCCTTTCTTACAGACCAGGTTCCCAGAACGCTAAGGCAGACGCTCTGTCCCGGCTGTATGACACAGAGGAGAGGTCCATGGAGCCCACTCCCATACTTCCGGCTTCGTGTCTGGTGGCACCGGTGGTGTGGGAGGTTGACGCGGACATCGAGCGGGCGTTACATATGGATCCCACTCCCCCCCAGTGTCCAGAGGGTCGTATATATGTCCGCGATCAATTGATCTATTGGGCTCACACGTCACCCTCCTCTGGTCATCCTGGCATCGGTCGGACAGTGCACTGTCTTAGTGGGAAGTACTGGTGCCCCACTTTAGCTTAGGACGTGAGGGTTTATGTTTCCTCCTGCTCAGTGGGCGCCCAGTGTAAGGCACCTAGACACCTGCCCAGAGGGAAATTACAACCCCTACCCGTTCCACATCGGCCGTGGTCCCACCTATCAGTAGATTTCGTTACGGACCTTCCCCCGTCACAAGGGAACACCACGATCCTGGTCGTTGTGGATAGTTTTTCTAAGTCTTGCCGTCTCATTCCTCTGCCCGGTCTCCCTACGGCCCTACAGACCGCGGAGGCCCTATTTACACACGTCTTCCGGCACTACGGGGTACCTGAGGATATAGTGTCTGATCGGGGTTCCCAGTTCACCTCAAGGGTCTGGAGGGCGTTCAAGGAACGTCTGGGGGTCTCGGTCAGCCTGACCTCAAGGTTTCACCCTGAGAGTAATGGGCAGGTGGAAAGAGTAAACCAGGATATGGGTAGGTTTCTGCGGTCCTATTGCCAGGACCGGCCGGGGAGTGGTCGGTTTTCATCCCCTGGGCAGAGATGGCCCAAAACTCCCTCCGCCACTCCGCCACTCCGCCACTCCTCCACTAACCTTTCTCCATTTCAGTGTGTATTAGGTTATCAGCCGGTCCTGGCACCATGGCATTAGAGCCAGATCGAGGCACCTGCGGTGGATGAATGGTTTCGGCGCTCGTAGGAGACCTGGAACGCAGCCCATGTACGCCTGCAACGGGCCATCAGGCGACAAAAGGCGACCGCCGACCACCACCGCAGTGAGGCCCCGGTGTATGCACCGGGGGACCGGGTCTGGCTCTCGACCCAAAACCTGCCCCTTCGCCTGCCCTGCCGGAAGCTGGGTCGGCGGGTGTGGGGCCATTTTAAAGTCCTGAGGAGATTGAACAAGGTTTGTTATAGGTTACAGCTTCCTCCTGATAATCGTATTAACCCCTCGTTCCATGTGTCTCTCCTCAGGCCGGTGGTAGCTGGTCCACTCCAGAAGTCTGAGGTACGGGAGGTTCCTCCGCCCCCACTGGACATCGAGGGGGCACTGGCGTACTTGGACCGTTCCATTCTGGATTCGAGGCGTCGGGTGGGGGGCCTGCAGTATCTCGTGGAGTGGGAGGGGTACGGTCCGGAGCAACGGTGCTGGGTCCCTAGGAGGGACATCCTCAATCCCTCCATGTTGAGGGATTTCCACCGTCGTCATCCGACTCGCCCTGCGCCGCGTCCTCCTGGCCGTCCCCAAGGCCGGTGTCGGCGCACGGCTGGGGCCGCGCGTCAAGGGAGGGGTACTGTCACGGATTCAGCCGAGGCTGCTCCTCCTCCTTGCTCGGGCAGGCTTTGGCATTCGTCGTCACCGGAGTACTAGCTGCTACCGATCTATGTTTCTGTGTTCTACTTGTTTTGTCTTCATTGTACACACCTGGTTCCCATTATGTCTATGATTTGTTCCCTATTTAACCCTCTGGCTCCCACTGTGTTGTGTGCGTGTTTGTTCTATGTTTGGTGTTATCGACTGGTGAGCGGGATTGTTCTCCCTGCGTGGAGTTTATGTTCATTTATATTTACGAGTAAAGTACGTTGTCTACTAGTTCTGTGTCCTGCGCCTGACTCCGTCCTACCACTACACACTGACGCCTGACATATATATATATATACAGTACCAGTCAAAAGTTTGGACACACCTACTCATTCAAGGGTTTTTCTTTATTTTTTACTATTTTCTACATTGTAGAATACTAGTGAAGACATCAAAACTATGAAATAACACATATGGAATCATGTAGTAACAAAAAAGTGTTAAACAAATCAAAATATATTTTAGATTTTAGATTCTTCAAAGTAGCCACACTTTGCCTTGACGGCAGCTTTACACACTCTTGGCATTCTCTCAACCAGCTTCACCTGGAAGGCTTTTCCAACAGTCTTGAAGGAGTTCCCACATATGCTGAGCACTTGTTGGCTGCTTTTCCTTCACTCTGCAGTCCAACTCATCCCAAACCATCTCAATTGGGTTGAGATCAGGTGATTGTGGAGGCCAGGTCATCTGATGCAGCACACCATCTCTCTCCTTTGTGAAATAGCCCTTACACAGCCTGGGGGGGTGTTTTGGGTCATTGTCCTGTAGAAAAACAAATGATAGTCCCAATAAGCGCATACCAGATGGGATGGCATATCGCTGCAGAATGCTGTGGTAGCCATGCTGATTAAGTGTGCCTTGAATTCTAAATAAATCACTGACAGTGTCACCAGCAAAGCACCCCCACACCATCACACCTCCTCCTCCATGCTTCACCGTGGGTACCACACATGTGGAGATCATCCGTTCACCTACTCTGCGTCTCACAAAGACACAGCGGTTGGAAACAAAAATCTCAAATTTGGACTCATCAGACCAAAGGACAGATTTCCACCGGTCTAATGTCCATTGCTCATGTTTCTTGGCCCAAGCAAGTCTCTTCTTCTTATTGGTGTCCTTTAGTAGTGGTTTCTTAGCAGCAATTCGACCATGAAGGCCTGATTCATGCAGTCTCCTCTGAACAGTTGATGTTGAGGTGTGTATGTTACTTGAACTCTGAAGCATTTATTTGGGCTGCAATTTCTGAGGCTGGTAACTCTAATGAACTTATCTTCTGCAGCAGAGGTAACTCTGGGTCTTCCATCCTGTGGCGGTCCTCATGAGAGCCAGTTTCATCATAGCGCTTTATGGTTTTTGCGACTGCACTTGAAGAAACTTTCAAAGTTGTTGAAATTTTCAGGATTGACTGACCTTCATGTCTTAAAGTAATGATGGACTGTCATTTCTCTTTGCTTATTTGAGCTATTCTTGCCATAATTTGGACTTGGTCTTTTACAAAATAGGGCTATCTTCTGTATACCAAGCCTACCTTGTCACTACACAACTGATTGGCTCAAACGCATTAAGAAGGAAAGAAATTCCACAAATTAACTTTTAACAAGGCACACCTGTTAATTGAAATGCATTCCAGGTGACTACTTCATGAAGCTGGTTGAGAGAATGCAAAGAGTGTGCAAAGCTGTCATCAAAGCAAAGGGTGGCTACTTTGAAGATTCTCAAATATAAAAGGCACACCTGTTATATTTTGATTTGTTTAACACTTTTTTGGTTACTACATGATTCCATATGTGTTATTTCATAGTTTCGATGTCTTCACTATTATTATACAATGTAGAAAATAGTAAAAATAAGGAAAGAGTAGGTGTGTCCAAACGTATATGTATATATAATTTAAAAAGTATATATATAATTTAAATATATATATATATATATATCTGTGGGGGGGGGGTCTACTACAGTGGCACTACAAGGTTATGGTTACAGGGATTACAGGCCCACCACATCACCACGTCAATACTGAGGATCCTGAGCCTGTCTGGGTCTTTCTGGGTCTCCTACAGTAATCTATCAGATCAGGACATGCTCTTATACCAGGCCTCTACAGACTGGATGGGATAACAACACATCTACTGCTGCTTGGAGGGGCTGACAATCACACACAGAAGTCAGCTATGATGTTATACTGTATTCTGATTTTTTGCTTCTATTCCACTGCTCTGGACATTTTTAGCTTCCATTGGTGTGACAATTTTAGTTATTTTGAGTAGCAGTTGGAATGGATGCTTATATCAGTGTAGAAGGGTCACCAGAGTTCACCAGAGATAGAACAAATTTGCTACATTTATCTAAATTAAATCCACAAATCCATATTTTAAGGTCAGGTGGATATCTGGATATTGGTTCAATAAGACCACAGAATGTATCTACAGAATGAACTGCATTCTAAAATGCTTCAGATGATATTATTGGGAGTTAAAAGCTCGTAGATGATTAGTAAATCAAAATATGAAATTCCGGCTAGTGATTGACGTCATTTTGAGTCGCCCAGTAACGTCTTCCTGGGGTCCATCCATGATCCATTTCCTGTCTGTTAAGGTGCGTTGACATTTATCATCCCACAACTTTCATCTTGTGAGTCGCAGCCCCCCGGACACCCCTGGACCCCCCTGGACCTCCCACCTTTATATTATTGAATATTCCTTCTCTTAAATATTAATAATCTTTTAATTGATGTTTTCCTCTCTGCTCCCTTCACCCCCACCAGGGAACCAGCAGGGCCCCAGCAGAGTCAGGCCCCCCACGTCCCCTCACGGCCCCCCACTGAGCACTTTGGCCATGGGGAGAGGGAAAGGAGAGGAGGGAGGGAGGAAGGTAAAGAGAGAAATTAAGGGAGGCGCGGGGGGATGGGGGGGCAGGGGAGCAATAGAGATGGGGAGAGAGAGAGAAAGGGTAGAGTGAAAGAAAGAGACAGAGACAGAGAGAGAGAAAGAGATATTGAGAAAAGCAGAGTACAGGGGAGCGAGAGAAAGAGAGTTTTCGGGAGGTAGACATAATTTAGCCAACACTATAGCTCTTTAAATCTCAAATTCATTCAAATCCATCCACAACATAAAGGTTGAAGACATGGCAGTAAAAATGACCCTGGGGTGGTGCCATGCTATCTCCTGCTCCTGCTACGTCTCTACTGTACTGTACGTCTAGTTCCATCAGGTTCAATTGGAGTCCTTCAGTTCAACCATCTCCATACTCATTTTCTCTCATTTCCAAGAGAGTCAGATGTTGTGAATGGTCCCTCTCTCCCCAGCACCCCCCACACCACCATCAACCCCCAAGTTCAAATTAAGAATTTATTTTAACCAGCAAGCAGCTTCTGTCGACACATATCGGCAGGCCTGATCAAAGGCACGCTCCTTTATCAGAGTGAGGAGGGCTGTCAGAAATAGGACATTAAGATTGAAAAACCTTCACACAGATGCTGCCGCCCGCGTGCCACCTCATTATTAAAAAATCCTCAAACTTTATTTTTTGCTGAGAGAGGAGTGGGAGAGCACTCGCAATATAGGTCACAGCCAGCCACATTATAGTACATTCTAATGCCACATATGAATGCCTCCGAATGTATCTATACACAGTATCTATCCTCTCCTCTCCTCCTCTATGTGGCCTCATGGGATTTGTGGTCCCTCTACTTAGCCCATCACATCCAAAGACTTATCATGATCCATCTCTCAGATTCTGAGAGCAGAGAGATCAACTGATACCACATTATTAAAGATAATCAGACGTTAACATTGAGAGGCTACTGTACTGTATTTCTTCAGCAGGTCTATGGCCAGATCATCATGCATTGCAATGAGATCAGATTCATAATTAAGTCTTGATGGCTTGCTTATTTGACTGTCTAAGCTCTTTGGATGTACATTCAATGAGGTGGTATTGGAGAAATGTACAGTATTACTTTATCATGAAAAGCAAGTATAGATGTTTATACTGTAGCTATTCTTTACATAAAAACATTGTTTCTCAGCTTGAAATATACGTCACAAATCAACATGCAACAGACATGGTGCCGACAGACATGGAAGCTCTGCTTCTAGCTCCTAAGCAACTTTGCAGTATTTTTTGTTTGTGTGTGTTATTTCTTACATTATTAGCCCAGAAAGTTTTTTGTGTTATTACATACAGCCGGAAATAACTTTTGGATATCAGAGCGACGGTAACTCACCAGCATTACGACCAGGAATACGACTTTCCTGAATTGGATCCTTTGTTCGTACTTCCCAGGGCAATTGAACTTATCCCAGAGGCTGCTCCAAGATGCTGCCGGCGGAGAAGAGGTATTGGAGTGGACTTCTAGTCTGACTCAGGAGGCATGCACACCATCTACCGCTTCCGAGTATAGTACTCGCTAATGTTCAGTCTCTGGTCAATAAAGTAGACGAGCTCAGGGCGATGATCTCCTTCCAGAGAGACATCAGGGAGTGTAACATACTCTGTTTCACGGAATCATGGCTCTCACAGGATATACTGTCCCTGTCCATACAGCCAGTTGGGTTCTAAGTACATCGCACAGACAGGAATAAAGAACTCTCCGGGAAGAAGAAAGGTGGTTGTATGTTTCATGATTAACTACTCATGGTTTGATTGTGATAATATACAGACACTCAAGTCCTTTTGTTCATCCGAACTAGAATACCTCACAATCAAATGCTGACCGTATTACCTCCCAAGAGAATTCTGTTTGGTTATAGTCAAAGCCCTGTATATTCCCCCTCAAGCTGATACCACGATGGCCCTCAAGGAACTACACTGGACTTTATGCAAACTGGAAACCACATATCCTCAGGTCGCATTTATTGTAGCTGGGAATTTAAAAAAAGGAAATTTGAGTAAAACGCTACCGAAGTTCTATCAACACATCGATTGTAGTACTCGCTCTGGAAAAACACTTGACCACTGCTACTCCCCCTTCCGGGATGCCTACAAGGCCCTCCCCCACCCTCCCTTCGGCAAATCAGATCACGACACCATTTTGCTCCTCCCCTTCCTATAGGCAGAAACTCAAACAGGAAGTACCCATGCTAAGGTCTATTCAACGCTGGTCTCACCAATCGGAATCCATGCTTCAAGATTGTTTTGATCATGCAGACTGGGATATGTTCCGGGTAGCCTCTGAGAATAACATTGACATATACACGGAGACAGTGACTAAGTTCATCAGGAAGTGTATAGGGGATTATGTTCACACCGTGACTACCGTGAGGGAAAAAAGTATTTGATCCCCTGCTGATTTGGTACGTTTGCCCACTGACAAAGAAATGATCAGTCTATAACTTTAATGGTAGGTTTATTTGAACAGTGAGAGACAGAATAACAACCAAAAAAAACAAGAAAAATGCATGTCAAAAATGTTATAAATTGATTTTCATTTTAATGAGGGAAATAAGTATTTGACCCCCTCTCAATAAGAAAGATTTCTGGCTCCCAGGTGTCTTTTATACAGGTAACGAGCTGAGATTAGGAGCACACTCTTTAAGGGAGTGCTCCTAATCTCAGCTTGTTACCTGTATAAAAGACACCTGTCCACAGAAGCAATCAATCAGATTCCAAACTCTCCACCATGGCCAAGACCAAAGAGCTCTCCAAGGATGTCAGGGACAAGATTGTAGACCTACATAAGGTTGGAATGGGCTATAAGACCATCGCCAAGCAGCTTAGTGAGAAGGTGACAACAGTTGGTGCGATTATTCGCAAATGGAAGAAACACAAAATAACTGTCAATCTCCCTCGGCCTGGGGCTCCATGCAACATCTCACTTCGTGGAGTTGCAATGATCATGAGAACGGTGAGGAATCAGCCCAGAACTACACAGGAGGATCTTGTCAATGATCTCAAGGCAGCTGGGACCATAGTCACCAAGAAAACAATTGGTAACACACTACGTCGTGAAGGACTGAATTCCTGCAGCGCCCGCAAGGTCGCCCTGCTCAAGAAAGCACATATACAGGCCCGTCTGAAGTTGACCAATTAACATCTGAATGATTCAGAGGAGAACTGGGTGAAAGTGTTGTGTTCAGATGAGACCAAAATGGAGCTCTTTGGCATCAACTCAACTCGCCGTGTTTGGAGGAGGAGGAATGCTGCCTATGACCCCAAGAACACCATCCCCACCATCGAACATGGAGGTGGAAACATTATGCTTTGGGGGTGTTTTTCTGCTAAGGGGACAGGACAACTTCACCGCATCAAAGGGACGATGGACGGGGCTATGTACCGTCAAATCTTGGGTGAGAACCTCCTTCCCTCAGCCAGGGCATTGAAAATGGGTCGTGGATGGGTATTCCAGCATGACAATGACCCAAAACACACGGCCAAGGCAACAAAGGAGTGGCTCAAGAAGAAGCACATTAAGGTCCTGGAGTGGCCTAGCCAGTCTCCAGACGTTAATCCCATAGAAAATATGTGGAGGGAGCTGAAAGTTCGAGTTGCCAAACGTCAGCCTCGAAACCTTAATGACTTGGAGAAGATCTGCAAAGAGGAGTGGGACAAAATCCCTCCTGAGATGTGTGCAAACCTGGTGGCCAACTACAAGAAATGTCTGACCTCTGTGATTGCCAACAAGGGTTTTGCCACCAAGTACTAAGTCATGTTTTGCAGAGGGGTCAAATACTTATTTCCCTCATTAAAATGCAAATCAATTTATAACATTTTTGACATGCGTTTTTCTGGATTTTTTTGTTGTTGTTATTCTGTCTCTCACTGTTCAAATAAACATACCATTAAAATTACAGACTGATCATGTCTTTGTCAGTGGGCAAACGTACAAAATCAGCAGGGGATCAAATACTTTTTTCCCTCACTGTATTAAAACCTACCCAAACCAGAAACCGTGTATAGATGGCAGCATTCACGCAAAAATGAAAGCGTGAACCACCGCATTTAACCATGGCAAGGTGACTGGGAATATGGTCGAATACAAACAGTGTAGTTATTCCCTCCGTAATACAATCAAACAGGCTAAACGTCAGTATAGAGACAAAGTGGAATTGCAATTCAACGGCTCAGACACGAGACGTATGTGGCAGGGTCTACAGACAACCACGGATTACAAAGGGAAAACCAGCCACGTCGCGGACACCAACGTCTTGCTCCCGGACAAGCTAAACACCTTCTTCGCCCGCTTTGAGGATAGCACAGTGCCACCGACGCGGCCCGCTCCCAAGGACAGTGGGCTCTCGTTCTCTGTGGCTGACGTGAGTAAGACGTTTAAGCGTGTTAACCCTCGCAAGGCTGCCGGCCCAGACGGCATCCCTAGCCGCGTCCTCAGAGCATGTGCAAACCAGCTGGCTGGAGTGTTTACGGACATATTCAATCTCTCCCTATCCCAGTCTGCTGTCCCCACTTGCTTCAAGATGTCCACCATTGTTCCTGTATCCAAGAACGCAAAGGTAACTGAACTAAATGACTATCGCCCCGTAGCACTCACTTATGTCATCATGAAGTGCTTTGAGAGGCTTGTTAAGGATCATGTCACCTCTACCTTACCTGACACCCTAGACCCACTAAAATTTGCTTACCGCCCCAATAGATCCACAGACGATGCAATCTCCATTGCACTGCACACTGCCCTATCCCATCTGGACAAGAGGAATACCTATGTAAGAATGCTGTTAATTGACTATAGCTCAGCCTTCAACACCATAGTACCCTCTAAGCTCATCATTAAGCTTGGGGCCCTGGGTGTAGTGGGTGATTTGGACGGAGTCAGGCGCAGTAGGGTAAATCACAGAATAAATGGTTTATTTGGCAAATACAGCAGTACACAGCAATGCATAAAACACTACAGTGTGGTATAACGGCACACTGGAGAAAACAAGGCACACAGGTGAATATCCCGGCGATACAAATATAATATAGCTCCACCGAGCTATTGTCACCTCCACAATAAACAATCACACACAAAGACATGGGGGGCAGAGGGAAAACTTATACAGGTACTGATGAGGGGATATGAACCAGGTGTGTGTAATAAACAAGACAAAACAAATGGAATGATGAGACGAGAAGTGGCAGTAGCTAGAAGGGCGGTGACGACGAACGCCGAAGCCTGCCCGAACAAGGAGAGGAGGCAGCTTCGGAGGAAGTTGTGACACTGGGTCTAAACCCTTATCTGTGCAACTGGGTCCTGGACTTCCCCAAGGTGGTGAAGGTAGGAAACAACACCTCCACTTCGCTGATCCTCAACACAGGGACCCCACAAGGGTGCGTGCTCAGCCCCCTCCTGTACTCCCTGTTCACCCATGACTGTGTGGCCACGAACGCCTCCAACTCAATCATCAAGTTTACAGACGACACAACAGTAGTAGGCCTGATTACCAACAATGACGAGACAGCCTACAGGGAGGAGTGGTGCCAGGAAAATAACCTCTCCCTCCACGTCAACAAAACAAAGGAACTGATCGTGGACTTCAGGAAACAGCAGAGGGAGCACGCCCCTATCCATATCAACGGGAACGCAGTGGAGAAGGTCAAAAGCTTCAAGTTCCTCGGCGTACACATCACTGACAATCTGAAATGGTCCACCCACGCAGACAATGTGGTGAAGAAGGCGCAACTGATCTCTTCAACCTCAGGAGGCTGAAGAAATGTGGCTTTGCCCCTAAGACCCTCACACATTTTTACAGATGCACAATTGAGAGCATCCTGTCGGGCTGTATCACCGCCTGGTATGGCAACTGCACCGCCCGCAACCGCAGGGCTCTCCAGAGTATGGTGTGGTCTGCCCAACGCATCTCTGGGGACACAATGCCTGCCCTCCAAGACACCTACAGCACCCGATGTCACAGGAAGGACAAAAAGATAATCAAGGATATCAACCACCCGAGCCACGGCCTGTTCAGCCCATTATCATCCAGAAGACGAGGTCAGTACAACTGCATCAAAGCTGGGACCGAGAGACTGAAAAACAGCTTCTATCTCAAGGCCATCAGTCTGTTAAATAGCCATCACTAGTCAGCTACCACCCGGTTACTTAACCCTGCACCTTAGAGGCTACTGCCCTATATACTGTACATAGACATGGACTCACTGGCCACTTTAATAATGGAACACAAGTCACTTTAATAATGTTTACATACTGCTTTACTCATCTCATATGTACAGTTGAAGTCGGAAGTTTACATTCACCTTAGCCAAATACATTTAAACTCAGTTTTTCACAATTCCTGACATTTAGTCCTAGTAAAAATTCCCTGTCTTAGGTCAGTTAGGATCACCACTTAATTTTAAGAATGTGAAATGTCAGAATAATAGTAGAGAGAATGATTTATTTCAGCTTTTATTTATTTCATCACATTCCCAGTGGGTCAGAAGTTTACATACACTCAATTAGTATTTGGTAGCATTGCCTTTAAATTGTTTAACTTGGGTCAAATGTTTCGGTAGCCTTCCACAAGAATCCCACAATAAGTTGGGTGAATTTTGGCCCATTCCTCCTGACAGAGCTGGTGTAACTGAGTCAGGTTTGTAGGCCTCCTTGCTCGCACACGCTTTTTCAGTTCTGCCCACACATTTTCTATAGGATTGAGGTCAGGGCTTTGTGATGGCCAATCCAATACCTTGACTTTGTTGTCCTTAAGCCATTTTGCCACAACTTTGGAAGTATGCTGGGGGTCATTGTCCATTTGGAAGACCCATTTGCGACCAAGCTTTAACTTCCTGACTGATGTCTTGAGATGTTGCTTCAATATATCCACATAATTTCCCTTCCTCATGATGCCATCTATTTTGTGAAGTGCACCAGTCCCTCCTGCAGCAAAGCACCCCCACAGCATAATGCTGCCACCCCCGTGCTTCACGGTTGGGATGGTGTTCTTCGGCTTGCAAGCCTACCCTTTTTCCTCCAAACATAACGATTGTCATTATGGCCAAACAATTCTATTTTTGTTTCATCAGACCAGAGGACATTTCTCCAAAAAGTACGATATTTGTCCCCATGTGCAGTTGCAAACCGTAGTCTGGCTTTTCTATGGCGGTTTTGGAGCAGTGGCTTCTTCCTTGCTGAGCGGTCTTTCAGGTTATGTCGATATAGGACTCATTTTACTGTGGATATAGATACTTTTCTACCTGTTTCCTCCAGCATCTTCACAAGGTCCTTTGCTGTTGTTCTAGGATTGATTTGCACTTTTCGCACCAAAGTACGTTCATCTCTAGGAGACAGAACGCGTCTCCTTCCTGAGCAGTATGACGGCTGTGTGGTCCCATGGTGTTTATACTTGCGTACTATTGTTTGTACAGATGAACGTGGTACCTTCAGGCGTTTGGAAATGAACCAGACTTGTGGAGGTCTACATTTTTTTTTCTGAGGTCTTGGCTGATTTCTTTTGATTTTCCCATGATGTCAAGCAAAGAGGCACTGAGTTTGAAGGTAGGCCTTGAAATACATCCACAGGTACACCTCCAATTGACTCAAGTGATGTCAATTAGCCTATCAGAAGCTTCTAAAGCCATGACATCATTTTCTGGAATTTTCCAAGCTGTTTAAACGCACAGTCAACTTAGTGTATGTAAACTTCTGACCCACTGGAATTGTGATACAGTGAATTCTAAGTGAAATAATCTGTCTGTAAACAATTGTTGGAAAAATTACTTGTGTCATGCACAAAGTAGATGTCCTAACCGACTTGCCAAAACTATAGTTTGTTAACAAGAAATCTGTGGAGTGGTTGAAAAACAAGTTTTAATGACTCCAACCTAAGTGTATGTAAACTTCCGACTTCAACTGTATACAGTAGGGGAAAAAAGTATTTAGTATTTTGGTTTCATCTGACCATATGACATTCTCCCAATCCTCTTCTGGATCATCCAAATGCACTCTAGCAAACTTCAGACAGGCCTGGACATGTACTGGCTTAAGCAGGGGGACACGTATGGCACTGCAGGATTTGAGTCCCTGGCGGCGTAGTGTGTTACTGATGGTAGGCTTTGTTACTTTGGTCACAGCTCTCTGCAGGTCATTCACTAGGTCCCCCCGTGTGGTTCTGGGATTTTTGCTCACCGTTCTTGTGATCATTTTGACCCCACGGGGTAAGATCTTGTGTGGAGCCCCAGATCGAGGGAGATTATCAGTGGTCTTGTATGTCTTCCATTTCCTAATAATTGCTCCCACAGTTGATTTCTTCAAACCAAGCTGCTTACCTATTGCAGATTCAGTCTTCCCAGCCTGGTGCAGGTCTACCATTTTGTTTCTGGTGTCCTTTGACAGCTCTTTGGTCTTGGCCATAGTGGAGTTTGGAGTGTGACTGTTTGAGGTTGTGGACAAGTGTCTTTTATACTGATAACAAGTTCAAACAGGTGCCATTAATACAGGTAATGAGTGGAGGACAGAGGAGCCTCTTAAAGAAGAAGTTACAGGTCTGTGAGAGCCAGAAATCTTGCTTGTTTGTAGGTGACCAAATACTTATTTTCCACCATAATTTGCAAATAAATTCATAAAAAATCCTACAATGTGATTTTCTGGATTTGTTTTTCTCCATTTGTCTTTCATAGTTGACGTGTACCTATGATGAAAATTACAGGCCTATCTCATCTTTTTAAGTTGGAGAACTTGCACAATTGGTGGCTGACTAAATACTTTTTTCCCCCACTGTATTCTATTCTACTGTCACGGTTTCGGCCGAGGCTGCTCCTCCTCCTTGCTCGGGCAGGCTTCGGCGGTCGTCGTCTCCGGAGTACTAGCTGCCACCGTTGTATGTTTTCGATGTTCGTTTGGTTTTGTCTAGTTGTTGTGCACCTGTTCCCTGTTAGTGTGATTATGTACCCTATATATTGTTCCATTTGTTTGTCATGTGTTGTGTGTAATTGTTTTCCTGTCGTTTGGTGCAGTGCTGTTTGCCAGACTCTCTCTGTTTACCGTCGCACTATTGTTCGTGCGCAGTTCGGTTTGGGAGTGTTTTACGCACTGTGGCGTATGTTTCGCCTCCGGGTTGTTTGACCCGTGTTGTTATTTTTGGAATTACTAGTAAAGTCTGGATTGACTTAGCTCCTGTGTCCTGCTATTGATTCGCACCACATCCGCATCAGAGTTCGTGACATCTACTGTATTTTAGTAAATGCCACTCTGACATTGCTCGTCCTAATATTTATATATTTCTTAATTCCATTCTTTTACTTTTAGATTTGTGTGTATTGTTGTGAATTGTTAGATATTACTGCACTGTTGGAACTAGGAACACAAGCATTTCGCTACACCCGCAATAACTTCTGCTAAACGTGTGTATGTGACCAATAACATTTGATTTGATTTGATATAAAAATTTTATGATTCATACGGCGAGAGAAATAAAAAAATCTGCCAACACAGAAGCTTACATGATAAAGGAACCACCACAAGTCACAGGTAACACAGATGGCATCATTCGCCATTAAAATCGTTGCACCAAAAAGGATGTAAGAACACTAAGGAAAGGAAATCAAAGCGAATGAATGAGAAACATGATTTGATTCTCTCTCTCTCTCTCTCTCTCTCTCTCTCTGAGTGAT
Source organism: Coregonus clupeaformis (assembly GCF_020615455.1). Lineage (NCBI taxonomy): Eukaryota > Metazoa > Chordata > Actinopteri > Salmoniformes > Salmonidae > Coregonus > Coregonus clupeaformis. Next base: position 33,239,038 of record NC_059212.1, read on the forward strand.
AATATTGAACGAAGCGCCTTGCCTTTAGTGCAGTCAAACAACAAAGGAAATGAATAATAGAGAACATGATTTGAGAAGTGCTGGAGTGAAAGAGTCCTTTCCTCTTCCTGCTGTACGTAGCGAGTCCTGCAGTGCATTGATCTGGGGCTGCCTCAGCCCTCAGCCGACACTATGATGTATACCACTAGCTTGTACTACAGTAAGAGTACCTCGCCATCCAGACAACCCCTCAGATCTAACACAATATCTTACAGACACACACACACACATGCACACATGCACACACACACATGGATGTACACACGCATGTAAGCATGTATGCCTGTTATAAGAATACAAACACACTAATGCACGCACATAGGCACACACACACCCTCTCTCTTTCTCAGCTCAGTCCACTCTGATTCTAGCTGGAGCCGGCACCGTCTTCCACAAAACAGCCCCAACCAGCCACAGCCAGGAGGAGAAAGAAAAGCAGATGTAGTGAGAAGAAAGAAGAGGGAGCATGTGGTTAGAATTCCACACAGGCAGTGACGGCAGTAGTAAAGCCAAGCTGTGGATCTTAAGCCTGCTCCACACTCTCTCTCCGGGTAAAAAGCACTCTGCCTCATTAAACCTCCCATATCATACTGTTCCTGCCCTCCGCACTAGCTAACTAAAATGCTTTCTTTCTTTCTTCTTTACCAGAGAACCTATTTTGTTATCATTTCTCCTTTTTCCTATTCTGCTACACATCAAACATGAGTGTGTCGTATAGAATAATAATAAGGTAGGTGCCTGGCTGTAAGACACAATGAACATACAGGCTCATAGAGGAACACTGCTGGGGGTCTACTCTTGAGCCAAGCCCTCGACACACTACGTCTGATTTAGCTAGGGGCTTATCAAGGGGCTAATGGGTATTGTGACCATGTCAATCACTGATCAGTGGCCTACAAGCATGAATAGAAGCTGACATATTTTTTTTACATCCAAAAGCTCTTGATGGGCAATGGTTTAAACATAAGGCCCTGTAATGTTGGATCTGCCAATTAAATATAAAGGGGTTTAAAACCAATACAGTTCTTGATCATTGGTCCAAAACCATATTTTCTCAAGGCACTATAACAGGTGAAGTGACATGAAAGTTGCGACAAAAATGTGCGGCAAATTATTCAAAACAATAACAATAATCTCATCCTATATCTTAGTAAAGTTCTGCAACTTCTACTAGCATCCTTTACACTGCATCTGACAAGGGGGTTAAAAAAAAAATCAGCCAGACAAACTCAAATGAGAAAGGTGAGAAATTAATTTGTGCGCCCTCTTAATTTCTCCACAGGCAGACATCGATCGAGTCACTGCTGTCTCCCCTCTCCCCTCACTCTGGAGATGGCGTCTAGAGGGAGGAGGCGGGAGGAGGTGTGGAGGAGAGGAGTGGAGAGGAGAGAGAGGCGTGTGTGCGTGTGTCTGAGGGGGTCATTGTAATCAGGGGCTCTCATTAGCCCACCGTTGGCTGTGGATGACAGGAGGTGTCCCAGGGAACCAGGAGCTCATAAGCCCAGCGCTTCATCTACCACCGCTGGGGTGGCTGAGGACAAAGCCTGCCTGTCTCCCCAACCAACCCCCAGATATATGGAGCCTACCTCTCTCCCCAACCAACCCCCAGATATATGGAGCCTACCTCTCTCCCCAACCAACCCCCAGATATACAGAGCCTGCCTGTCTCCCCAACCAACCCCCAGATATATGGAGCCTACCTCTCTCCCCAACCCACCCCCAGATATACGGAGCCTGCCTCTCTCCCCAACCAACCCCCAGATATACGGAGCCTGCCTCTCTCCCCAACCAACCCCCAGATATACGGAGCCTGCCTCTCTCCCCAACCAACCCCCAGATATATGGAGCCTACCTCTCTCCCCAACCAACCCCCAGATATACGGAGCCCGCCTCTCTCCCCAACCAACCCCCAGATATACGGAGCCTGCCTCTCTCCCCAACCAACCCCCAGATATATGGAGCCTACCTCTCTCCCCAACCAACCCCCAGATATATGGAGCCTGCCTCTCTCCCCAACCAACCCCCAGATATATGGAGCCTACCTCTCTCCCCAACCAACCCCCAGATATACGGAGCCTGCCTCTCTCCCCAACCAACCCCCAGATATATGGACCCTACCTCTCTCCCCAACCAACCCCCAGATATACGGAGCCTGCCTCTCTCCCCAACCAACTCCCAGATATACAGAGCCTGCCTCTCTCCCCAACCACCCCCAGATATACAGAGCCTGCCTCTCTCCCCAACCAACCCCCAGATATATGGAGCCTGCCTCTCTCCCCAACCAACCCCCAGATATATAGAGCCTGTCTCTCTCCCCAACCAACTCCCAGATATACGGAGGCTGCCTCTCTCCCCAACCAACACCTAGACATACGGAGCCTGCTTCTCTACCATACACCAACCAACACCCAGACATCAATACAAAATACTACAGCCGTAGACTAGACAGACATGGGCCTGGTGCTCTTGCCTTATGCATAAGAGTATTTTACTCAGAGATGGCCAAGGAAGACAGGTAAATACTGAACAGACACAAATACAGTGGGAGGGGGCTGAGGGAAAGAGACCTAACTCTCTGACACTTTGCAAAACCAATAAAATGACCCATCAGCACAGACATACTGTAGTAAAACAGCCCTTGAGTTTCCTGTTTCTGCATTGCTCTCTGTCTGAAGGGACCCAGAGAGGGAGAGGTAGGTGGGTAAACGCTACTGGACTCACTACAGTGCTAGGTGCCAGGCAGTGTGTGAGACTGTGTGAGTACCCAGGGTCCTCAGCCTGCTGGGCAAAGCCATCCATATCAGGTTTAAAATAACCACAAATGAGACTTAACCTTTAGCAGAGACAAATGAAATGAAAGAATGGTCGCGTGGTGCATGCGAACAGGAGCAAGCCTCATTCATAGGGGGCTCTCTGTGAGCCTGACCTGGATTACTGCTCTGTTCCTGGAGGGCCTACGGTGAATGCCACACCAGCAGACAGGACACATTCATCTGCTCTGTGAGCTCTATTCTACCTCTATCAGAGGTTAGGAAACAAAGACGTGAACACACACACACAAACAGGCATGAATACAATATACACACACGCGCACACACACACACACACACACACACACACACACACACACACACACACACACACAGGTAAGCAAACACAGAAGGAGCAGTAACATATCCTAATGGTTGAAACACACTTCATTCCATAGATCACATGCACGCTCCACCTTCCAGACCCGAATTATGAAATATGAAATGGAGCATTACCGCTCGGAATGGTAGTCTGCCCAGGACTGTGCTGCTCCTCTGTCGCATTGTCTTCTACTGCCAGAAAGAAAGAGAGAGCGGGGGAAGAAGTGATTAGCAGCGAGAAACCAAAAACAAGTTTCCACTTTCTTTCTCCCTTTTTTCTAAACTTACAATTTTTTCTTTTTATTATTTATTGTTTAGGCGTTTCTGTATGGAAACTCCAGGAGATTTCAACAGCTTTCGACAGCTCAACCTGGGGTTTGGGAATCCACACAAGCCTTTCATATGTATGAGGTCCGGCAACAAGGTCGGCAGCCACCCACGTAAATAACATATTGGACTGAGTAATGACATTATGAATTATGAAATTCTCCCAACATCAACAGTGACCAACTGAAAAACACCTTGATGACTGCTTTAGTGAGAGGATATCTCTGAGACAAAATAACACCCCATGTATTACACAGGAGATGTAGACAAATAACACCCTACATATTAGACAGGAGATGTAGACAAATAACACCCTACATATTAGACAGGAGATGTAGACAAATAACACACAGAGTAAAATGGTATTGTCACACCATTAATCTAAAAACACTGCAGTTTAAAATAGTTTCTGAATAAATACAGTAGGCTCCAAGGTTTTGGGACAGTGACACATTTGTTATTGTTTTGACTCTGTACTCCAGTACTTTGGATTTGAAATGATACAAGTGCAGACTGTCATCTTTAATTTGAGGGTATTTTCATCCATATCGGGTGAACCGTTTAGAAATTACAGCACTTTTTGACCAAAAGTATTGGGACACATTCACATTAAATCAAATCAAATTTTATTTGTCACATACATGTGTTTAGCAGATGTTATTGCGGGTGTAGTGAAATGCTTGTGCTTCTAGCTCCGACAGTGCAGTAATATCTAACAAGTAATATCTAACAATTTCACAACAAATACCCAATACACACAAATCTAAGTAAGGAATGGAATTTAAGAATATATACATACAGTGGGGAGAACAAGTATTTGATACACTGCCGATTTTGCAGGTTTTCCTACTTACAAAGCATGTAGAGGTCTGTAATTTTTATGATAAGTACACTTCAACTGTGAGAGACGGAATCTAAAACAAAAATTCAGAAAATCACATTGTATGATTTTTAAGTAATGAATTTGCATGTTATTGCATGACATAATTATTTGATACATCAGAAAAGCAGAACTTAATATTTGGTACAGAAATCTTTGTTTGCAATTACAGAGATCATACGTTTCCTGTAGGTCTTGACCAGGTTTGCACACACTGCAGCAGGGATTTTGGCCCACTCCTCCATACAGACCTTCTCCAGATCCTTCAGGTTTCGGGGCTGTCGCTGGACAATACGGACTTCCAGCTCCCTCCAAAGATTTTCTATTGGGTTCAGGTCTGGAGACTGGCTAGGCCACTCCAGGACCTTGAGATGCTTCTTACGGAGCCACTCCTTAGTTGCCCTGGCTGTGTGTTTCGGGTCGTTGTCATGCTGGAAGACCCAGCCACGACCCATCTTCAATGCTCTAACTGAGGGAAGGAGGTTGTTGGCCAAGATCTCGCTATACATGGCCCCATCCATCCTCCCCTCAATACGGTGCAGTCGTCCTGTCCCCTTTGCAGAAAAGCATCACCAAAGAATGATGTTTCCAACTACATGCTTCACGGTTCAGATGGTGTTCTTGGGGTTGTACTCATCCTTCTTCTTCCTCCAAACACGGCGAGTGGAGTTTAGACCAAAAAGCTCTATTTTTGTCTCATCAGACCACATTACCTTCTCCCATTCCTCCTCTGGATCATCCAGATGGTCATTGGCAAACTTCAGACGGGCCTGGACATGCACTGGCTTGAGCAGGGGGACCTTGCGTGTGCTGCAGGATTTTAATCCATGACGGCGTAGTGTGTTACTAATGGTTTTCTTTGAGACTGTGGTCCCAGCTCTCTTCAGGTCATTGACCAGGTCCTGCCGTGTAGTTCTGGGCTGATCCCTCACCTTCCTCATGATAATTGATGTCCCACGAGGTGAGATCTTGCATGGAGCCCCAGACCAAGGGTGATTGACCGTCATCTTGAACTTCTTCCATTTTCTAATAATTGCGCCAACAGTTGTTGGCTTCTCACCAAGCTGCTTGCCTATTGTCCTGTAGCCCATCCCAGCCTTGTGCAGGTCTACAATGTTATCCCTGATGTCCTTACACAGCTCTCTGGTCTTGGACATTGTGGAGAGGTTGGAGTCTGTTTGATTGAGTGTGTGGACAGGTGTATTTTATACAGGTAACGAGTTCAAACAGGTGCAGTTAATACAGGTAATGAGTAGAGAACAGGAGCGCTTCTTAAAGAAAAACTAACAGGTCTGTGAGAGCCGGAATTCTTACTGGTTGGTAGGTGATCAAATACTTATGTCATGCAATAAAGTGCAAATTAATTACTTAAAAATCATACAATGTGATTTTCTGGATTTTTGTTTTAGATTCCGTCTCTCACAGTTGAAGTGTACCTATGATAAAAATTACAGACCTCTACATGCTTTGTAAGTAAGAAAACCTGAAAAATCGGCAGTGTATCAAATACTTGTTCTCCCCACTGTATATGGACAAGCAATGACAGAGCGGCATGGACTAAGATACAGTAGAATATTATAGAATACAGTATATACATATGAGATGAGTAGTGCAAGATATGTAAACATTATTAAAGTGACTAGTGTTCCATTTCTTAAAGTGGCCAGTGATTGCAATAGGCAGCAGCAGCCTCTAATGTGATAGTGATGGCTATTTAACAGTCTGGTGACCTTGAGATAGAAGCTGTTTTTAATTTTCTCAGTCCCAGCTTTGATGCACCTGTTCTGACCTCGCCTTCTAGATGATAGCGGGGTGAAGAAGCAGTGGCTCGGGTGGTTGATGTCCTTGATGATCTTTTTGGCCTTCCTGTGACATCAGGTGATGTAGGTGTCCTGGAGGGCAGGTAGTTTGCCCCCGGTAATGTGTTCGGCAGACCACAGCACCCTCTGAAGAGCCCTGCGGTTGCGGGCGGTGCAGTTGCTGTACCAGGCGGTGATACAGCCCGACAGGATGCTCTCAATTGTGCATCTGTAAAAGTTTGTGAGGGTTTTAGGTGCCAAGCCAAATTTCTTCAGCCTCCTGAGGTTGAAGAGGCTCTGTTGCACCTTCTTCACCACACTGTCTGCGTGGGTGGACCATTTCAGTTCGTCAGTGATGTGTACGCCAAGGAACTTGAAGCTTTCCACCTTCTCCACCGTCGATGTGGATAGGGGGGTGCACCCTCTGCTGTTTCCTGAAGTCCACGATCATCTTCGTTGTTTTGTTGACGTTGAGTGAGAGGTTATTTTCCTGGCACCACACTCACAGAGCCCTCACCTCCTCCTTGTAGGCTGTCTCGTCATTGTAATCAAGCCTACTACTGTTGTGTCGTCTGCAAACTTGATGATTGAGTTGGAGGCGTTCGTGGCCACGCAGTCATGGGTGAACAGGGAGTACAAGAGGGGGCTGAGCACGCACCCTTGTGGGTGTTGAGGATCAGCGAAGTGGAGATGTTGTTTCCAACCTTCACCACCTGGGGGCGGCCCGTCAGGAAGTCCAGGACCCAGTTGCACAGGGCGGGGGTCAGACCCAGGGCCTCGAGCTTAATGATGAGCTTCGAGGGTACTATGGTGTTGAATGCTGAGCTATAGTCAATGAACAGCATTCTTACATAGGTATTGCTCTTGTCCAGATGGGATAGGGCAGTGTGCAGTGTGATGGCGATTGCATCGTCTGTGGATCTATTGGGGCGGTAAGCAAATTGAAGTGGTTCTAGGGTGACAGGTAAGGTAGAGGTGATATGATCCTTGACTAGTCTCTAAAGCACTTCATGATGACAGAGGTGAGTGCTACGGGGCGATAGTCATTTAGTTCAGTTACCTTTGCATTCTTGGGTACAGGAACAATGGTGGCCATCTTGAAGGATGTGGGGACAGCAGACTGGGAAAGGGAGAGATTGAATATGTCCGTAAACACACCAGCCAGCTGGTCTGCGCATGCTCTGAGGACGCGGTTAGGGATACCGGTTAGCTTGTCTGGAAGCGAGACGTCGGTGTCGGCGACGTGGCTGGTTTTCCTTTTGTAGTCCGTGATTGTCTGTAGACCCTGCCACATACATCTCGTGTCTGAGCCGTTGAATTGCGATTCCACTTTGTCTCTATACTGATGTTTTGCCAGTTTATTTGCCTTGCGGAGTGAGTAGCTACACTGTTTGTATTCTGCCATATTCCCAGTCACCTTGCCATGGTTCAATGCGGTGGTTCGCGCTTTCAGTTTTGCGCGAATGCTGCCATCTATCCACGGTTTCTGGTTAGGATAGGTTTTAATAGTCACAGTGGGCACAACATCACCTATACACTTCCTGATAAACTCAGTGACCATTTCAGTGTATTCGTCAAAATTATTTTCGCAAGCTACCTGGAATTTATCCCAGTCCGCGTGATCAAAACAATCTTGAAGTGTGGATTCCGATTGGTCAGACCAGTGTTGAATAGTCCTTAGCACGGGTACTGTTTGAGTTTCTGCCTATAGGAAGGGAGGAGCAAATTGGAGTCATGGTCAGATTTGCCGAAAGGAGGGCGGGGGAGGGCCTTATAACCATCCCGGAAGTTCGATTAGCAATGGTCGAGGATTTTAGCAGCCCGAGTACAACAGTCGATATGTTGATAGAACTTTGGCAGCCTAGTCATCAAATTTGCTTTCTTAAAATCCCAGGCTACAATAAATGCAGCCTCAGGATATGTGGTTTCCAGTTTGCTTAAAGTCCAGTGAAGTTCTTTGAGGGCCGTCGTGGTATCGGGGGGATATACACGTCCGTGACTATAACCGAAGAAAATTATCTTGGGAGATAATACGGTCGGCATTTGATTGTGAGGTATTCTAGGTCGGGTGAACAAAAGGACTTGTGTTCCTGTATGTTACTATAATTACACAATGAGGCGTTAATCATGAAAAACGCCCTTCTGCTTCCCGGAGAGATATTTATTTCTGTCTGAGCGATGAACTGAGAACCCATCTGGCTGGACTGATTTCAACAGAATATCCCCAGAGAGCCATGTTTCCATGAAACAAAGTATGTTACAGGCCCTGGTGTCTCTCTGGGAAGAAATCCTTGCCTTGAGCTCGTCGACCTTGTTCTCCAAAGACTGAACATTAGCGAGTAGTATACTTGGAAGCGGTGGGTGGTGTGCAAGTCGCCGCTCCAAGTGCCTCTCCTCCGCCGGCGATGTTTTGGGTCAGCCGCTGGAATCAGTCAAATTGCCCTGGGGAGAGCAAACAAAATATCTGCTTCGGGAACACTTTATGAGCTAATAATGTAAAAAAGAATACATAAAAAAACGAAATACCGCAAAGTTTCCTTAGAGCTAGTCGCGAGGCCGCCATCTTCATCAGCACTTTATGTGTATTAAAGTAGTCAAAAGTTTAGTATTACTAGCACGCAATGATTACATCAAGCTTGTGACTCTACAAACATGTTGGACATACAGTGTGGGAAAGAAGTATTTGATCCCCTGCTGATTTTGTACGTTTGCCCACTGACAAAGACATGATCAGTCTATACTTTTAATGGTAGGTTTATTTGAACAGTGAGAGACAGAATAACAACAACAAAATCCAGAAAAACGCATGTCAAAAATGTTATAAATTGATTTGCATTTTAATGAGGGAAATAAGTATTTGACCCTTAGTACTTGGTGGCAAAACCCTTGTTGGCAATCACAGAGGTCAGACGTTTCTTGTAGTTGGCCACCAGGTTTGAACACATCTCAGGAGGGATTTTGTCCCACTCCTCTTTGCAGATCTTCTCCAAGTCATTAAGGTTTCGAGGCTGACGTTTGGCAACTCGAACCTTCAGCTCCCTCCACAGATTTTCTATGGGATTAAGGTCTGGAGACTGGCTAGGCCACTCCAGGACCTTAATGTGCTCCTTCTTGAGCCACTCCTTTGTTGCCTTGGCCGTGTGTTTTGGGTCATTGTCATGCTGGAATACCCATCCACGACCCATTTTCAATGCCCTGGCTGAGGGAAGGAGGTTCTCACCCAAGATTTGACGGTACATGGCCCCGTCCATCGTCCCTTTGATGCGGTGAAGTTGTCCTGTCCCTTTAGCAGAAAGCTTAATGTTTCCACCTCCATGTTTGACGGTGGGGATGGTGTTCTTGGGGTCATAGGTAGCATTCCTCCTCCTCCAAACACGGCAAATTGAGTTGATGCCAAAGAGCTCGATTTTGGTCTCATCTGACCACAACACATTCACCCAGTTCTCCTCTGAATTATTCAGATGTTCATTGGCAAACTTCAGACGGTCCTGTATATGTGCTTTCTTGAGCAGGGGGACCTTGCGGGCGCTGCAGGATTTCAGCCCTTCACGGCGTAGTGTGTTACCAATTGTTTTCTTGGTGACTATGGTCCCAGCTGCCTTGAGATCATTGACAAGATCCTCCCGTGTAGTTCTGGGCTGATTCCTCACTGTTCTCATGATCATTGCAACTCCACGAGGTGAGATCTTGCATGGAGCCCCAGGCCGAGGGAGATTGACAGTTATTTTGTATTTCTTCCATTTGTGAATAATCGCACCAACTGTTGTCACCTTCTCACCAAGCTGCTTGGCGATGGTCTTGTAGCCCATTCCAGCCTTGTGTAGGTCTACAATCTTGTCCCTGACATCCTTGGAGAGCTCTTTGTTCTTGGCCATGGTGAAGAGTTTGGAATCTGATTGATTGATTGCTTCTGTGGACAGGAGTCTTTTATACAGGTAACATGCTGAGATTAGGAGCACTCCCTTTAAGAGTGTGCTCCTAATCACAGCTCGTTACCTGTATAAAAGACACCTGGGAGCCAGAAATCCTTCTGATTGAGAAGGGGTCAAATATTTATTTCCCTCATTAAAATGCAAATCAATTTATAACATTTTTGACATCAGTTTTTCTGGATTTTTCTGTTGTTATTCTGTCTCTCACTGTTCAAATAAACCTACCATTAAAATTATAGACTGATCATTTCTTTGTCGGTGGGCAAACGTACAAAATCAGCAGGGGATCAAATACTTTTTTCCCTCAATGCATATTATGATAAATAGATTTGAAACTTGTATCTCATTATGGTAAGTGGTGAAATAAGTATAGCCAGTTATACTTGTAATGGCTTAGCAGATAATAACAAAAGATAAGGAATACAATATTTATTGTTTACAGGAAACTCATTAAACAATTCTAGATGTTGTGTGGAAAAAGGACTGGGGGGACTAAATATACTTCTCCCATGGGCAAAGAAACTCAAAAGGGGTGATGATATTGATTAATAGTAATTTTGATCCGAATGTGCAAATTGTCCAAACAGATCCGCGAGGTAGATGGATGATTTTAAATATGTTATTGGACCATAAACAGATATGGCTCATTAACCTTTATGGACGAAATAATGATGATCCACGCCTCTTTGACAACATATATAATAAACTATCAACCCTGCAAGCAATACAATACTCTATTATTATGGTGGGAGATTATAATACTGTTTTAAATAGCTCAATGGACCGTAAAGGTAATCACACCACAAACTATTACCCTCATGCTCTTAAGGAAATCATGAATGTCATGGATACATTAGAACTAGTGGATATATGGAGGCTTAAATATTCTGACCTAGTGAGATATACATGGCGGAGACTCAATCAAGCTAGTCGTCTTTACTTCTTTCTTATGTCATTCTCGTTGGCACCAAAAGTTTAAAAAGTGTTGATAGGGGACAAAATGCGGTCGGACCATCATATAATTGGCATATACATTACTCTTACTGAATTTCCACGTGGGCGAGGATATTGGAAATTTAATCAAAGCCTATTGGATGATAACTTGTTTTTAACTAGAACAGAGGAATTTATAACAGAATTTTTCTGACATAACATAGGTACAGCAAATCCCCTTATTGTATGGGACAATTTTAAATGTGGCTTTAGAGACCATGCAATTCAGTACTCATCTCAAAAACAAAAGCAATTCAGGTCAAAAGAGTCCATGCTAACAAAGGAAATAGAAGGTCTAACAGAACAGATAAATAGCAATATAAACTGTAACATAGAGGCTCAGCATAAATTAGTGGAAAAACAAAAAGAAATGGAGAAACTTATTCAAGAAAGATCAAGTGTAATATATTATAAAAAATAAAGCAAACTGGATGGAATATGGGGAAAGACGCACCAAATTCTTTTTTAATCTTCAACATAGAAATGCTACCAAAAAGGATTTACTGAAACTGGTTACAAATGACGGAGTCACTCAAGTACTTTAAGCATATGCTTTCGTTTCAGTCGCCTCCATCTCCTCTAACTGAAGCTAATCGTAGGGATTTTTTTCTATTGATAATGTAAAATTAACAGCCATACAGAAAGACAAATTACAGAGGAGGAACTTCTGGATGCAATTAAAGACTTTAAGTCTGGGAAAACTCCAGGGTTGGATGGCATTCCAGTCAAGATATACCAAACCTTTTTTGATATACACAGAGGACCGTTATTAGCATGTTTTAACCACTCCTATGTAAATGGTAGATTATCAGACACTCAAGAAGAAGGTCTGATTTCATTATTACTGAAACAGGATACAAGTGGGAAATATAAAAAATTAGAGGCCCCTTACACTTCAGTGTTGTGATGCAAAAATGCTAGCAAAATGTATAGCGCATAGAATTAAAAAGGTATTGTCGGACATTATTAATTCTAATCAGACAGGTTTTTTACATGGACGATACATTGGAGATACTATAAGGCAAGTACTGGAAACAATAGAACACTATGAAAAATCTGGAAAACCAGGCCTGCTATTCATAGCAGACTTTGAAAAGGCATTTGCTAAAGTACGACTGGAGTTTATATATAAATGCCTGGAGAATTTCAATTTTGGAGAATGTCTTATAAAATTGGGTTAAAATAATGTATAGTAACCCTTGGTGTAAAATAGTAAATAATGGCTATTTCTCAGAAAGTTTTAAACTGTCAAGAGGAGTAAAACAAGGTTGTCCACTTTCGGCATATCTATTTATTATGGCCATCGAAATGTTAGCTATTAAAATCAGATCCAACAATAATATCAAGGGATTAGAAATCCAGGGCTTAAAAACAAAGGTGTCATTGATTCATGTTTTCTTTTAAATCCACAACATGAATCCCTCCACAGCCTCATAGAGGATCTAGATACATTTTCTATCCTCTCTGGATTACAACCAAATTATGATAAATGCACTATATTACATATTGGATCACTTAAAATAAAAAAATTACATTACCATGTAGTTTACCAATAAAATGGTCTGATGGTGATGTGGATATACTCGGAATACATATCCCAAATGAAATAAATGATCTCACTCCAATACATTTGAATAGAAAGTTAGCAAAAATAGATAAGATCTTGCTACCATGGAAAGGTAAATACCTGTCTATTTGTGGAAAAATCACCCTGATTAACTCTTTAGTATTATCCCAGTTTACATATTTGCTTATTGGCTTGCCTACGCCTAGCGAACATTTTTTAAAATTATATGAGAAAATAATATTCCATTTTATTTGGAAAGGCAAGCCAGACAAAATTAAATAGGCCTATTTATATAATGAATATGAATTCGGAGAACAGAAATTATTAAAAATTAAAGCATTAGACCTATCACTAAAAGCTTCAGTCATACAAAAGTTATACTTAAATCCGAACTGGTTCTCTAGTAAATTAGTAAGATTGTCTCACCCCATGTTCAAGAATGGCTTTTTTCCCTTTATTCAGATTACAACCTCTCACTTTCAGTTATTTGAAAAAGGAAAAATCTCCCAAATATCACTATTTCTAAAACAAGCCATAGAAAGTTGGTTGCAAATTCAATTTAATCCTCCAGAAACGACAGAACAAATAATGCAACAAACATTACGGTTAAACTCAAATATACTAATTGATAAAAAAAAATCGAATTTATAAATAAAAAACAAAAAAGTATAATATTCGTAAATGATATCATAGGTATGACTGGTGGAGTTATGTCGCACATGCAGCTAACAAAGACTTATGGAAATGTCTGCTCTACCAAAATTACAACCAAATAATTGCAGCATTACCGCAAAAATGGAAGAGGAAAGTGGAAGGGGGAAAAAGTAAGGAACTTGTCTGTTGGCCCTGCATTAAAGAATATAAATGGTTAAAGAAAATTGTGATGAATAAAAAAAGTATACCAGTTTCATTTAAGGACCAAAGGATTGACAGCCGTCCCATACAGATTGCAAAAATGTTGGGAAGAGATTTTTGATGTACCGATGCAAATGCAAATTAATTACTTAAAAATCATACAATGTGATTTTCTGGATTTTTGTTTTAGATTCCGTCTCTCACAGTTGAAGTGTACCTATGATAAAAAATTACAGACCTCTACATGCTTTGTAAGTAGGAAAACCTGCAAAATCGGCAGTGTATCAAATACTTGTTCTCCCCACTGTGTGTATATATATATATATATATATATATATATATATATATATATATATATATATATATATATATATATATATATATACAGTGGGAAAAAAAGTATTTAGTCAGCCACCAACTGTGCAAGTTCTCCCACTTAAAAAGATGAGAGAGGCCTGTAATTTTCATTATAGGTACACGTCAACTATGACAGACAAATTGAGAATTTTTTTTCCAGAAAATCACTTTGTAGGATTTTTAATGCATTTATTTGCAAATTATGGTGGAAAATAAGTATTTGGTCACCTACAAACAAGCAAGATTTCTGGCTCTCACAGACCTGTAACTTCTTCTTTTAGAGGCTCCTCTGTCCTCCACTCGTTACCTGTATTAATGGCACCTGTTTGAACTTGTTATCAGTATAAAAGACACCTGTCCACAACCTCAAACAGTCACACTCCAAACTCCACTATGGCCAAGACCAAAGAGCTGTCAAAGGACACCAGAAACAAAATTGTAGACCTGCACCAGGCTGGGAAGACTGAATCTGCAATAGGTAAGCAGCTTGGTTTGAAGAAATCAACTGTGGGAGCAATTATTAGGAAATGGAAGACATACAAGACCACTGATAATCTCCCTCGATCTGGGGCTCCACGCAAGATCTCACCCGTGGGAGTCAAAATGATCACAAGAACGGTGAGCAAAAATCCCAGAACCACACGGGGGGACCTAGTGAATGACCTGCAGAGAGCTGGGACCAAAGTAACAAAGCCTACCATCAGTAACACACTACGCCGCCAGGGACTCAAATCCTGCAGTGGCAGACGTGTCCCCCTGCTTAAGCCAGTACATGTCCAGGCCCGTCTGAAGTTTGCTAGAGTGCATTTGGATGATCCAGAAGAGGATTGGGAGAATGTCATATGGTCAGATGAAACCAAAATATAACTTTTTGGTAAAAACTCAAGTTGTCGTGTTTGGAGGACAAAGTTGCATCCAAAGAACACCATACCTACTGTGAAGCATGGGGGTGGAAACATCATGCTTTGGGGCTGTTTTTCTGCAAAGGGACCAGGATGACTGATCCGTTAAAGGAAAGAATGAATGGGGCCATGTATCGTGAGATTTTGAGTGAAAACCTCCTTCCATCAGCAAGGGCATTGAAGATGAAACGTGGCTGGGTCTTTCAGCATGACAATGATCCCAAACACACCGCCCGGAAAACGAAGGAGTGGCTTCGTAAGTAGCATTTCAAGGTCCTGGAGTGGCCTAGCCAGTCTCCAGATCTCAACCCCATAGAAAATCTTTGGAGGGAGTTGAAAGTCCGTGTTGCCCAGCGACAGCCCCAAAACATCACTGCTTTAGAGGAGATCTGCATGGAGGAATGGGCCAAAATACCAGCAACAGTGTGTGAAAACCTTGTGAAGACTTACAGAAAACGTTTGACCTGTGTCATTGCCAACAAAGGGTATATAACAAAGTATTGAGAAACTTTTGTTATTGACCAAATACTTATTTTCCACCATAATTTGCAAATAAATGCATTAAAAATCTTACAAAGTGATTTTCTGGATTTTTTTTTCTCATTTTGTCTGTCATAGTTGACGTGTACCTATGATGAAAATTACAGGCCTCTCTCATCTTTTTAAGTGGGAGAACTTGCACAATTGGTGGCTGACTAAATACTTTTTTTCCCCAATGTATGTATCTATCTTGGCACACTGACCTTCTAGTGCTCACTCGTGATACTACGAACACATGGCTTTCCTCGCTCTCTCATACAATTTACAATCTTTATAATATTGGATCAAACACTCTTCATATCAATCAATAATATAATAGAACTTTTAGCAAAAATGTTTATTTTCAATTTACAATCTGTAGAAACAATGAGAATAGAAGGGTTCAGAACTTTTGTGAAACAACACAGTACAGTTGGAAAATATATGGCAAATAGAAATCCGATATGGATGGTGTTAAGAGATAGATGGGAGGTGTTGAATGGAGCTGAAGGATGGGACTAATAACAACTAACAACAACTAATAACAACAAGATAACTAATGTAAAGCATACTGTGTCCATAATAAGTATATAGGTTATAGGTTGAGAACTTTTGTGAAAGAGCACAGTTAGAAAGATATGGCATTTAGAAGCAAACCGGATGGACATCATGCAACTGATCAGGGAGGTTGAGGGTAGAGGAAGTTCAGGAGTAAAAACAAACAAAATAGAATTATTGTAAAGTTGACTGTGTCCATAAAAGGTATATAGTATGTATAAGCTGGAAGTAGAGGCCTAAGCGTTGTTGTTCACTAGTTTACTCCAATTAGGGGAGGGGTTGGAAAGTAATAAAGGGAAATATATATATATATATTTTTAAAGGATATGTATATACAGTTGAAGTCGGAAGTTTACATACACCTTAGCCAAATACATTTAAACTCAGTTTTTCACAATTCCTGACATTTTATCATAGTACAAATTCCCTGTCTAAGGTCAGTTAGGATCACCACTTTATTTTAAGAATGTGAAATGTCAGAATAATAGTAGAGAGAATGATTTATTTCAGCTTTTATTTCTTTCATCACATTCCCAGTGGGTCAGAAGTTTACATACACTCAATTAGTATTTGGTAGCATTGCTTTTAAATTGTTTAACTTGGGTCAAACGTTTAAGGTAGCCTTCCACAAGCTTCCCACAATAAGTTGGCTGAATTTTGGCCCATTCCTCCTGACAGAGCTGGTGTAACTGAGTCAGGTTTGTAGGCCTCCTTGCTCGCACACGCTTTTTCAGTTCTGCCCACACATTTTCTATAGGATTGATGTCAGGGCTTTGTGATGGCCACTCCAATACCTTGACTTTGTTGTCCTTAAGCCATTTTGCCACAACTTTGGAAGTATGCTTGGGGTCATTGTCCATTTGGAAGACCCATTTGCGACCAAGCTTTAACTTCTTGACTGATGTCTTGAGATGTTGCTTCAATATATCCACATAATTTTCCTTCCTCATGATGCCATCTATTTTGTGAAGTGCACTAGTCCCTCCTGCAGCAATGCACCCCCACAGCATGATGCTGCCACCCCGTGCTTCACGGTTGGGATGGTGTTCTTCGGCTTGCAAGGTACCCCCTTTTTCCTCCAAACATAACGATGGTCATTATGGCCAAAAAGTTCTATTTTTGTTTAATCAGACCAGAGGACATTTCGCCAAAATTACAATCTTTGTCCCCATGTGCAGTTGCAAACCGTAGTCTGGCTTTTTTATGGTGGTTTTGGAGCAGTGGCTTCTTCCTTGCTGAGCGGCCTTTCAGGTTATGCCGATATAGGACTCATTTTACTGTGGATATAGATACTTTTGTACCTGTTTCCTCCAGCATCTTCACAAGGTCCTTTGCTGTTGTTCTGGGATTGATTTGCACTTTTTGCACCAAAGTATGTTGATCTGTAGGAGACAGAACACATCTCCTTCCTGAGCGGTATGACAACTGCGTGGTCCCATGATGTTTATACTTGCATACTATTGATTGTACAGATGAACGTGGTACCTTCAGGCGTTTGGAAATTGCTCCCAAGGATGAACCAGACTTGTGGAGGTCTACAAAACATTTTTCTGAGGTCTTGGCTGATTTCTTTTGATTTTCCCATGATGTCAAGCAAAGAGGCACTGAGTTTGAAGGTAGGCCTTGAAATACATCCACAGGTACACCTCCAATTGACTCAAATGATGTCAATTAGCCTATCAGCAGCTTCTAAAGCCATGACATCATTTTCTGGAATTTTCCAAGCTCTTTAAAGGCACAGTCAACTTAGTGTATGTAAACTTCTGACCCACTGGAATTGTGATACAGTGAATTATAAGTGAAATAATCTGTCTGTAAACAATTGTTGGAAAAATTAGTAGAAGTAGATGTCCTAACCGACTTGCCAAAACTATAGTTTGTTAACAAGAAATTTGTGGAGTGGTTGAAAAACAAGTTTTAATGACTCCAACCTAAGTGTATGTAAACTTCCGAGCACGGCGCTTGTAAAGCCAAGGTAGTGGGTTCGATCCCCGGGACCACCCATACACAAAAATGTATGCACGCATGACTGTAAGTCGCTTTGGATAAAAGCGTCTGCTAAATGGCATATTATTATTATTATTATTATTATTATTATATGTATGTATATGTATTTATATGTATGTATGTGTATATGTATGTGTATGATTGTATATGTATATATATACAGTGCCTTAAAAAGTATTCAACCCCCTTGGTGTTTTTCCTATTTTGTTACATTACAACCTGTAATTTAAATTGATTTTTATTTGGATTTCATGTAATGGACATACACAAAATAGTCCAAATTGGTGATATTAAAAAAATAACTTATTTCAAAAAATTCGAAAAAATTAATAACGGAAAAGTGGTGCATGCATATGTATTCACTCCCTTTGCTATGAAGCCCCTAAATAAGATCTGGTGAAACCAATTACCTTCAGAAGTCACATAATTAGTTAAATAAAGTCCACCTGTGTGCAATCTAAGTGTCACATGATCTCAGTATATATACACCTGTTCTGAAAGGCCCCAGAGTCTGCAACACCACTAAGCAAGGGGCACCACCAAGCAAGCGGCACCATGAAGACCAAGGAGCTCTCCAAACAGGTCAGGGACAAAGTTGTGGAGAAGTACAGATCAGGGTTGGGTTATAAAAAATATCAGAAACTTTGAACATCCCACGGAGCACCATTAAATCCATAATTAAAAAATTTAAAGAATATGGCACCACAACAAACCTGCCAAGAGAGGGCCGCCCACCAAAACTCATGGACCAGGCAAGGAGGGCATTAATCAGAGAGGCAAGAAAGAGATCAAAGATAACCCTGAAGGAGCTGCAAAGCTCCACAGGGTATCTGTCCATATGAACACTTTAAGCTGTACACTCCACAGAGCTGGGTTTTACGGAAGAGTGGCCAGAAAAAAGCCATTGCTTAAATAAATAAATAAGCAAAAAGTGTTCGCCAAAAGGCATGTGAGAGACTCACCAAACATATGGAAGAAGGTACTCTGGTCAGATTTGAGCTTTATGGCCATCAAGGGAAACGCTATGTCTGGCACAAACCCAACACCACTCATCACCCGAAAACACCATCCCCACAGTGAAGCATGGTGGTGGCAGCATCATGCTGTAGGGATGTTTTTCATCGGCAGGGACTGGGAAACTGGTCAGAATTGAAGGAATGATGGATGGCGCTAAATACAGGGAAATTCTTGAGGGAAACCTTTTTCAGTCTTCCAGAGATTTGAGACTGGGACGGAGGTTCACCTTCCAGCAGGACAATGACCCTAAGCATACTGCTAAAGCATCACTCGAGTGGTTTAAAGGGAAACATTTAAATGTCTTGGAATGGCCTAGTCAAAGTCCAGACCTCAATCCAATTGAGAATCTGTGGTATGACATAAAGATTGTTGTACACCAGCAGAACCAATCCAACTTGAAGGAGCTGGAGCAGTTTTGCCTTGAAGAATGGGCAAAAATCCCAGTGGCTAGATGTGCCAAGCTTATAGAGACATACCCCAAAATACTTGCAGCTGTAATTGCTGCAAAAGGTGGCTCTACAAAGTATTGACTTTGGGGGGGGGGTGAATAGTTATGCACGCTCAAGTTCTGTTTTTTTTGTCGTATTTCTTGTTTGTTTCACAATAAAATGTTGTGTAAATCAAATGATACAACAAATTGAACAAACAAATTGTTGGATGCATTTTCTGTTTGTTTTGGTTGTGTTTCAGATTATTTTGTGCCTAATAGAAATGAATGGTAAATTATGTATTGAGTCATTTGGGAGTCAATTTTATTGTAAATAAGAATAAAATATGTTTCTAAACACTTCTACATTAATGTGGATGCTACCATGATTATGGAAAATCCTGAATGAATCGTGAATAATGATGAGTGAGAAAGTTACATACACACAAATATCATGCCCCCAAGACATGCTAACAATAACAGGGAAGGTTCATATGTTTTTGGGGGTATGATATTTATGCCTCTGTAACTTTCTCACTCATCATTACTCACAATTCATTCAGGACAAGGGTCTAAAATGCTGGCCATATCAATATTTTTCTGAAGTGATATTTGGCTGTACAGGCTAGCATGAGGGACAAGAAGTAGCTAGCCACAACGAGGTTTGTTTTTAGAAAAGTCAGATAACCTTGTAAGCTACCTTGGTATTACTAACTAGCTAGCTAATAGCTAGTTAAATTTCTCTCATGATTATAAAGACTACAAAATGTTAATAAAAACAGCATATTTTACTGACCTAAAAGGTTAGCTGTGTTAGCCCAGTCGCTAGCTTATCCAGGGTCAGTGATACATAGAGCAACCATGTACTGTCTATCTATGGGAACAACTACAATTATTTTGCAAGCAACATTGCTGAAATAACCTTTCATTAACCTCATTAAATGTTATATGTAATGCTCATCTCCTGTAGCCTAATTGTAATCTCCTTATTTTCATACTGTACCTAAATTACCCTAGTACCTAAGGGTTGGATTTGCACTAAACAATTGTATATGTCAGCACTTAAAAGGCATTACAAAATCTGGTATAAACTGAGAACATATATCTCAACATCTAAATAATGTGTGAGTTTAGCTATTCTCTGCTATAGTTGATAGATGCCCATAAGGCCAGTAATGCCATCATACTTTAGGCCTATGGCTGCATTGGTGATGCATGCCATATGATAACCTGCAAAATGGATTCACATAACTGATATACTGAGAGAGAGTGGCAATCAATATAAAACAGATTGGAGATCTTACAACGAGACAAAAAGGAAATGTTCATTTGAGAATACAACACAGACACATTAGAGAAAGAACCCCTTCCCTTCTTTATTGCAGGATTGTGATATGTGATTAATCAACATTGACACTAGTTCATTTTGAATAATAGTTTAACAGTTAAAACAAGTTTAAACACTCGTATGTAAATATTAGACATCTTAGTGTAAAAAACAATAGATAATTGAGTAGTAACATGTAAGGCATCATTTCAGGTGACACCCCCCCCTTGCCATACCAGAGGTGGCCAACCTTGCTCCACCAACACCTGATCTACTGGGTGAGCAGACTTTTATTCCAGCCCAGCAATAGCACACTTGATTATCAACTCATTAGGTTTGATAAGTTGAATCAGGTGTGTTACTGCTGGGCTGAAACAGAACCCTGCACACCCAGCAGACCTTCAGCAGGGTTTGTAATAGGTAATAGTGCCAATTGTAATAGGTTTATACACTGTGAGTGATGTTTAACTGTATTTTTGTATGCAACATTTGCTAACATAGGTAGGCCTACACATATAACCCATGGCATATAGGATATACCCTTAGTCTCTTGGGATATTCATTGGGACCTCTTTCTTCATCTGCAAACAGGCTTTCACAGGATTCCATATCTGAGGACAGAAAACATCACAAACAAACAGGCTTCATTATCCTCAAATTAGACAGAACTGAATATTATGTTGCTATTTTCTCTCTGTCCTCAAAGTTTCCCCCTCTAGGGACTGGAACTGGAGAATTTTTCATAATGCCCTCCCACAAAATGACCTGCCCGCTCCAGTAGCCTTTACTGACACCTGAAGTTGGGGCCAGAACT
Source organism: Coregonus clupeaformis (assembly GCF_020615455.1). NCBI lineage: Eukaryota > Metazoa > Chordata > Actinopteri > Salmoniformes > Salmonidae > Coregonus > Coregonus clupeaformis. The sequence continues at coordinate 33,260,489 of NC_059212.1, forward strand.
GAGTTTGGGAAACCCTGAGCTAGCTGATTACATTTAATTCACTTAGCTAAACAGCTAGCTAGCAGCTCAGTTGAGTTAGCATACAAAGTGGCCTACTGTAGCCAGCTAGCTAGCTAGCTAATAATACATCGTTTTTTTACATTGAAAAATGTATTTACTTACTTGAATAGGTTCTCCCACTGCCTCAATTTTTTGGGTCCTTACAAAAACAAAATAATTTGCAAAAGTGCAGCCAGCAGCAATGTGGATGAACGGAGACAAAGGAAAAAGTATATTTGTCACAAGAGCGGTTTAGAACGTGTTGTGACATTTGACTTTACCAGCGTAATCCACTTTCAATTTCAATAAATATAAATTTGTCGGCCACACTTGATAACTTGAAAACTAGCACTTAAAACTAGCCTAGGCAACAACTATATTTCGTAGTTTTGAAAGACTGTGTTTACATGTATGCATCCAAGGCCAGTTCACAACGTGCAAGTCATGTGGCATATTTGTGCGATTTTTAGGTTTAATTTGTCCGAGCATGACCGTGCATTCAGATCAGCCCCCAGTCAGTTAGTGACAGGTTTGTAAATGAACGCTTGTCAAAGGAGTGATGGTTTGATCAGCACTCAGATGAATTCATTAGCTACACTACATGGTAACCAACCCCTATTTGATGCAATGCGATATTGTCATTGGCCTTGACAAACATGATTTTAGCCTGTTTAGAATTCGGTGACGGGGAGGGGAGAGAGTTCCTTGCAACATGTCAAGTACAGGGAACTAAATGTATTTTAGCAGCGGGAAGAGAACTAAAGACTCTCCCACATGTTCCCTGTAAAATTAAGGTCTCACCAAGGACTTCTTCTCGCCGTTCCTCCCCTGCAGTTGAAATGCATTCTCCATTATGCTTCTCAATCTAGCCTTTCATTTCCCTTCAGCAGAGAGAAAGGGGAGTCTGACAGGTCTTCCCAGCAGGGGGAGAGTGGCAGTGTGACTACCAAAGCCAGAAACCAGCTAGTGACACTTTTTTAAAAAGGCACCAAATATCCTGTACTTTGTATAATTAAGGCAGGGATCTTATGGTGGTGAGCAACTTATTCTCAGCTGAGCTGGAGTCAATGTAGAGAGTGGTGTCAAAGCTCACTGGGGAATCAAGAGGGAAGAGTAAAGCAGCTTATTATGAAGACGGTAAGAGAGAGATAGGAGTGGCGATGTCTCCCTGACTGTCCGGAACCGCTGGCCGATATTGAACAAGAGTTTCAGTAAAGGAATTCCTCTACAAAGCTGTCTTTAAGGCACTGCATCTCAGTGCTTGAGGCGTCACTACAGACCACCTGGTTCGATTCCAGGCTGTCTCACAACCGGCCATGATTGGGAGTGCCATAGGGCGGCGCACAATTGGCCCAGCGTCGTCCGGGTTTGGCCGGTGTAGGCTGCCATTGTAAATAATAATTTGTTCTTAACTGACTTGTCTAGTTAAATAAAGGTAAAATTAAAAATTAAAATAAATTATGACGTGCCATGTTGAGGAAATGTGTTTCATTCCCCAAAAGGAAGAACAAAAGGTCTGCACTCCTACCAGAGTTAATTAGACACCATTTATCCAATTTGTGAGAATACAAAAGTCCTCTGATCTCTGTTAGTTCATTTGTTAAATACATCACTAAAATGGGAGAGATGAGGAGTGGCAGATGGACACAATGTTGAATGTGTCCCCATAGAGCACCGTACATAGAGAACTGTGTCTCTGTATGTTTCCGTCTAACCAGTGCAGAAGCCTCGCCTCGTCCTGTGGAGACATAAAGGCCTTAGAGAGTGAGCCTGAGTCCCTGTGAGTCTAATGAGTTTATCCAGCTGTGTTGAGCGCCTTGCATCCAGGATCATTTAAATGGACCAGAATAGAGGGGATCCTAATAAATCCCCCATGGTTCGAACAGAGATTGGTTGGGTGGAAGGATTGTGTGTGTGTGTTTGTGAGTGTTTGTGAGTGTTTGTGTCTGTGTGTGTATGTGTGTGTGTGTGTGTGTGTGTGTGTGTGTGTGTGTGTGTGTGTGTGTGTGTGTGTGTGTGTGTGTGTGTGTGTGTGTGTGTGTGTGTGTGTGTGTGTGTGTGTGTGTGTGTGTGCGTGCGTGTACATGCGTGCATGTACATGCGTGCATGTGTGTGTGTGCGTATGTGTGTGCGTGTGTGTTTGAAGGAGAGCTGGAGTTTTTGTTTTGATTACCGTCCCTGTTGGCGAGATAAGGGAGTTGAGGCAGAAAATTCCATTTTAGAATGCCATCAGAACTTATCCATTACAGCAGCACCAGCCATGATTTAATGATTTTTCACCACTGTGAACTTATTAAAAGTTTTGCCCATTTAGACAAAACAAGCAATTTTCATTCTTGTTGTAAATTCCTTTTTATTTCATTCACTCAACGGGATGTTTCAGTGGATTTGACAGGTGCTACCTAGGTGGGCTATTGGTCATCAGAGCTAACCTGTCAGACATGCAAATAATTTACCCATAGTACTTCTCCATAGAGGTAACAACAATGACAACTCAGCAACGATCAAATACACATTTCATCAGCCATTGATGCAATACTCAATGAGAAATGAATAATAATACCCCTGACTCATTTAATGAATGTATACTACAGCTGCCTGATAACGATCTCAACAAGACTGGAATATATATATGTATATATTATACCAGCAGACAAACATAATATCACTTCAGCATCCGACCAGCTATCAGTTAATATATTTTTGACAAGGTACATTGTATCACTCTGCCAGTGACACACTGTTTTTATAATTATGCTGAAATGTTTTGTTGATACAACATACACATGGGACCAAATCAACACTGTTCCTTTAATTTTATACATGTAACAGGAATAATGTAATCTGACTACAAGTGTTGTAGCGTTGAAGGTCTGCTGATTAACATATACTATCCAACACAAAGTCAAATGGCAAGAATCAATCATTCAACATGTAATCTACAAACCAATAAATACAAACACAAAGAATAAGACTCATGGCCATATGTCCTCAATAACAGCAATAGAGTGAAATGTCTCTTATAAATAATGTAGAAAACACAATCTAATGAAGATATGAACAGGCAAAACATAACAAAATCTAATGAAGACGTGAACGGGCAAAACACAACAAAATCTAATGAAGACGTGAACGGGCAAAACACAACACAATCTAATGAAGACGTGAACGGGGAAAACACAACACAATCTAATGACGACGTGAACGGGCAAAACGCAACACAATCTAATGAAGACGTGAACGGGCAAAACACAACACAATCTGAGGATCACTTGCTCTAATCCATCAAATGAATTCCTGTTGCGTGAAAGGCTGTAAGGCTATAAGTAAAGAGGCTGTGTGTGTGTGTGTGTGTGTGAGTGTGAGTGTGTGTGTGTGTGTGTGTGTCTGTCTGAGAGAAAAATGACTTCTAGACACACACACACAAACACATACAAAGCCCTGAGTCTCTCTGTTCCTGGATATGCGAGCAGCAAGCAGCAGCGGGATTCATCTGGTTGGTTACAGCGAGCTTGGACGTTACAATGTGGAGCACAATGGCTGTGTAATCGGCCCCGACTGACCGGAAAGGAGACACTCGCCACAGGGACTACAACTCAATTTAGCTCGGGTCACCAGGTCAAACCTCCTCAATTAGTACTGGGGGAGAGGAGGGGAGAGGACACACACTGCACATGAATAACTTTCTTAATGAGCATTATTTGAACTGGTGCTGATTAGTGTCATAAATAATTTGCAATGGAGGAGCCGTGTGTTAATCATACGCTGTAATGTTTGTAATCCTTCATGTATTATTATAACGTAAACAAGTTATGAATATGAATAGTAATTCTGAAGTAGTCTGAAATCGAATAATACCTTATTGAAAATAATAATAGTATCAATGGATAAATAATCATACTAATGTAGTATTATATATTATGATCATATTTATTATACAAAAATAATAATACATTATGTATTTTATACAAACAAATTTGTCAGGAAATCAATCATTGACAGCAGATCGGGGAGACACCATCTCCCAGCAGACAGACAAGCCATGACAACAGGATAGACACACGCCATGAAATAAGAGTAGATATCGGCCAGCTCCGGTGGCACCCTGACAGGCCCAGCACAACTCACTGAGCCCCAGCCTCCTGCACATCAAGAACACTGACAGCCATGTTAATGGGATTTCTATTGCTCCATCATCATTTCCTTAATGATAATACGAACCATATTTTTGTGTCACATTAAAAAAGTGCTAATGGGTGTTATATCACAGATCATTAATTGTAAAAAAGACTAAAATATCGGGAGCTTATTAAAGTAGAAATGGCATTAGAGCTTACTAGAGTTTAAAGTAGAGGAAAATTAAATAGAGTGAATAGCGTATCTACTCTGGCTCTCACTTTAATCATCAGCGCAGCTCTTACTGCATTTCTAAATAATTATGAATACATACTGAATAATTATTTTTCATTAATATTCGCAACAACAAAACTCTAAAGCTCAAGTACTGTATGGTCTAGTTGCAATCACTTGGTTTTCATTAGGTACTGTAAATTTGGATTGCAAAGCAGAAAAAGTGGCTATGGATTCACAGAGTTTAGCATATCTGCCTCGTTCCATATTTGCCAGGTTGGACATCAATAAATGCATCGATACTGGACTAGACACAGATGGAGACATGGTTTAACTATGGTTGAACTCTCAACATTTGCACCACATTAAATCAACCCCTCTAAATATGACAACAATAAAGCCTGAACGTCAATGACCTGAAATAAAATTAAATAAAGTCATATAGATCCAATTCAAAAGACAAAATGGTGAGGTGAAAAAAAGTGTGGCAAGGCAAACTCTAAATTGTTAACTAAGCCAAAGCAGGGTTATTTTTGACAGTCAGCCTATATTTGACACAGACGATCTATGTTAGCTGTTGCTTTTCATAACGTTTTCTTGACTGTAATAGGAATTCATACTATTTCCATATTATGGATTCATATGAACCCATATCAAATGGCATACAGTCTGCTTCTATCCAATGCCAAGTCAAATCCCAGGGTTCACTCATCTTGTGATAAACATCAAATATTTAAGGTGTATATGACATGACAACGATTTCATGATACTCTGCAATACATTAACTAAATGGTGCAGAAAATATATGTATGTATGCAGATGACGGCTACCCTGGAAATATAGTTTTCAGCCAATGAAGACAGAGGAGTGAGAGAGTGTAATTTGTGCTCTAAGAGAAAATATCAACCCAGTCTCTCTCTCTCTCTCTCTGCTCAGGAAGTCAGTGAGCAACGTGGCAGGCAGTCATATGTTCTGTGTGTGCAGAATCTGGACTAGTCTGACTGAGGGATCGTCCTTCTATTCCTCTATCACTGCAGATCACTGTGACTGAAGAAGCTGCTGACCCCAACACTTCAGTGTTCACATCAAAACAAAATCACGATGCACCCACCACAATTTAGAAATGCAGATGGAATAGGATTGAGTAAATGTTAGTGGCGAGGGTGAAGTGTTTGCATATAAGTGAATTATGTATGGTCTTGTCCTGTGCCATGTATTCCCCTAAGCAATAACATCGCTGGCTACTTCTCTCAGACTTAATTGAAACGGGACTTGTAACGTTGCCCTTTTCCTCAACGGGACCAAAACATAACCTCTGACTCCCTCCAGCATCCAATCGACAGAGAAAAGAAAGGGGGACAGATTCAACAAACAGAATAAGAAGAAAAAGAGAGGCAACCATCAAGGCTTTATTTTGTCCTCTTTCTCTCTCTGTACATGCTGTCTCTCAACCCATGTTGACCGATAGCCTACCGTACGCCCCAGTCTCCGGACATGATTGGGATCGACCGTCCCTACATGTGCCATCCGCATCTCACCTTACTTTTATCCCTCACATAACAAAGTGTTATTTTACTGTCAGGATGAAACATGGACACTGACCATGTCTCTAACCCACACAACACAACCAATGATACTGTGATCTGAAACTCTGCAATTACAGTGTGAGAGGTAAACTACCTACTGTAAAAGCTACCATTAAATTCAAACACTGACCACTGTCTCTAGCCAACACAAGACAACCAATATATAATACTCTGCTACTATATTCTGTGGGGAAATATAATCTGACAGACACCACCTAATACAAACACTGAAACTATGCAAAATCCCCAAAACATATAATTTCCACATCAATTATGTTTTGAAAGGAAGGCTGTCTTGTGGACATATGTATAAGTGTGACTGCGTCCCTACAGAGGTGGACAAAGAACAATAAACAACATCTGCCTGCTCTCTTCTGATTCTGATCCAAACTGAGGAAAAATCTATGACGTGTCTACATTTCATTACAACTTTACTTAAAGACAAGACAGTTGTGGAGAACATATGGAAGTAGAAACAGTTTCTGCAACTAAGCTGTTGCATTTGGATTTCAATGCAAAAACAAACACTAAATGTCATCACTCATCAAGACTTAAACTATTGCATGCAGTCTCTCTCTGACACATACTGTATACTCACACACACTCAACACACACACGTACACACACACAGAAGAAATGTGCACACACACACACACTTGTAGCACATCTGTTGGTACAAACAGATCATGTCTAAGTGATTTATCTTTGAAGAATAGAGAATGTAATTTCACCTACAGCATCAAAACTAGTCAATGCCACCAAAGTGTCAGCTGCTGACAAAAACAGAAATCTATCTATAGAGGCGTTGTTTACTGTGAATAGAACCAGCAGACAGACACACTTGAAACAGTCTTTGACAACAACAGTGAGATGTGCATGATGCACTCACACTCACATTCCCCTCTCTCCTGGGTATTGATTTAAAATGGTCGCTGTAGGAATGTTACCATAGACCATGTAACTATCCTTTGAGATGAAGACTTCCGAGAATGAAAGGGGAGAAAGAAAGAGTCGACAGATCACAAGCTGAGACAGTGAAATTGTGGACAATTATTTGCTGAGCAAAATACAATGCCTGCCAGATGAACTGCAGCTCAACCTCGAACCCCAGCAGCTACTCTACCACAAATACTACAGAGAAATACTGTGTGTGTAAGGCTGGCTACCGTAGAACCGTTTAAGTGACGGTTATGGATGAAGACGTCATTAAAATAAAATTACCGTCATAACTATTTTGGGGGAGGGAACATGGACTCTTATCAACGTAATACAACTTTGTTAATCGTTGCTGAAACAAAAGGTGTTGTTATAGCAAACAAGTCTCCCCCCACAATGCTGCAGCAGCGCACATAGAAATAAAATGAATAGAACAGGCTTGGAACCTCTAACCCTGGAAATTTGACTTGCAAACTAATTTGACTTGTAACATGGGTACACTACACTCGCAATGGCTGCCTAGTATTGTGATGCAATAATTTCCATGGTAATGTAGAATGTTCATTCAAATGATGTTATCTGATGTGGGGCTCATGCAATGGAATGTATTTTTTGTTTTGTCAGTTAAGCTGAATCAACAAATCACAACACATATTGATGGGTGCACTTCCTGCTTTTAGTTCCTGCTTTTACTTCCTGCTTTGCTCCTATGGGCACATTCACAATGGCCGCCTATATGCCATCATTGACTTGAATGGGGACGCACGTTCTATTCATTCTTTTTCTATAGCAGCACATGCAGTTATGGGCGGAGGAGAGGAGAAAATGTGCATTTAAAAAATAAAATATTAATAATGCATAATTTGTTTTGCTATTCGAACGGTGACCGTGATCATTTGGCTGGCCAATTACGTCATCCAAAATTCCATGACCGTCACAGCCCTATGTGTGTGTGTGTGTGTATGTGTGTGTGTACGTGTGTGTATCTAAGAGGGAGAAGTTAGTGTATTTCTCAGTGTATTAGGATATATACCTTTGGTACATATAATAATGTGACAAATTAAGAATAAATTAAGACACAGTCCATCTCAAATGAATGTGTACAGAGCAAAATAATGTATCACTTTGAAAACTGGGGGTCTGTCAAATAAATACAATTTCACATGTGGGTGAAGTTCTGCTTTATGCTTATAATCATGTAATACCATACGGTATAATGTAGAATAGATTATATGGTTGATGAAATGCAAAACCCCCACTATTGACCAGTAATGATAAAGTTATTAGGTAATCTGACAATTCATGAAATCTAATTCTCAAGCCTTCCAAGGAACAGGTCAAAGGAAAAATAGTACATTCATTTAGCTCTCAATTTAATCTACTAATCTCCTACTCCACACGCACACACTTTATTAAACATGCTTCCTCCCATTTCATATCAGACTCGCGTCACGTGACACTACAAAGTCACCCATTCCAGAAGACAGACAGCTCATGGCCCGAACTTCAGCGTCATTAACAGATCCAGATGGTCCTCAAACTCGCCACGTTCCATCACATCGCTCGGGGTTGCCTATTCCGTACAGAGCTGTCTAATTTCTCCCCTCTCTAGTTTCTTAAATGTACACAAATTGACATTTTAACATACCATGAGGGTTTTTTTCCTACAAGAAAATGCATGCGCCAGGCGTATGTAAAAAAAGGGGGAAACACTTTTAAACGAGAGGAAAATAGTATCTAATCTCTGTAAAAACATGGATTCACACTACCGTATACAAGCTTTTTGAATCTAAAACGTTAGTTGGTGAATTTGGCTGGTTTCCACACCAACATAGCCTACGATCTTTTTCAGAGGCATCCAACATATCACTTACCTTTCAATGATCTTGGTTTAGCTTGCTTGCGGCGCGACATCCTACAGAAAACGCTGAAGTTGCTCAGTTTCAGACAGATAAATTGTATTCACTGGAAAGCGAATACTTAAAATATCCTTTTTAAATTTCACTGACAATAGCAGCGAGTGTTCTTTAACCATTACAAAAACATTTATATGGTCTGAATATCAGTTGCGATGATTTTGTGATGAGCCTAATGTTAAAATCCAATTAATCGGTAGGCAACTCAATTTAGTTCAACTGCGTATCGGGAAAAGTGTCAGAATATTGTGATACGGTCATGCGCTTCCATTCTCCAGCAATACACATTCGCGTGTACTGTAGGTCTAGGCTAATAGTAGTTTAGAAATAAAAACTGAATTGTTGCTTTTAGCCTCGGATCTCAAATGCAATCGCGTGAGAAAGACATAAGCGAAATGCCTGCTGTGAGAGAGCAAAAATGCAACAAAAGAAAAAAAGAAAAAAAGAACAACACTTTTCCCTGCATATCCACCTAGAAGCATCAAAACTCTTATAGACTCTTCCTTTTCCCACTCCAGTTAGCTAATCATGGATTAGGTTCGGAATCTGATCTAAATCTACTTCTAAATTGTTTTAAAAAGAGGATGAAGAAGCAGAGAGAAGATGGAAGCTCCCTCCTCATCACAAACCTGCAAGGTCTTGGACTGCGCTGTCGCTCCGGTAGTCCACATAATAATGGAAAATGGAAGCAAGGCCCCCAAAGCCATCAGGATGGCTCCAGAGGGGGCCCCTACCCCGCAGGGACTCGCTCTGTACGTAATCACTGAGGAAATCATTGTCAGCCTGCCTGCACTCACACACAGACAGAGAGGCATGATTAAAATCCTCGGGATCATGGCAAGATGCGGATTGCTGGATCGTTAGTCCCCGGATCCGGAGTCGAACTCACAAGCCAAAGTCTGCATCGTCGCCCTCGCAGTCTCGTCTGTCTCGGCTCGCGGTCGGCCACTCTCCGTCTTCGGCAGACGGACTGGTCCCCCTTCTGGTAGAAACGGTAAAGCAGGGAATGAGTTTTTTTTTGTTGTGGCTGTTGACATCCCTCATGCGAGCGGCAGGCAACCATGCCATTTGGTGTTTGGGAAGAACAATTGAACATGCTTGTTTTAAATATTCAGCTATTGCAGATGAAAATAAATTGCTATATTAATTATAGATATTATATGATTCATTTCTGTAATATATATGTGTTATTACTATCTAGTCTATTCCTATTTATTGTAATACAATTCATCCTCCAAAGTCAACAATGTATTTCATTATTTGTGTATTTAAAGATTGAAACAGAAAATACATCAAGAGTAGGCCTAATATAAAACTCATTGTTTCAAACCAGTTATAATATACAGTAGTATACATTTAATGATTTATACATATCCATTTAAACTTTTGCTGACATGTTCAAATCAAACACACTCTCTCTCTCTCTCTCTCTCTCTCTCTCTCTCTCTCTCTCTCTCTCTCTCTCTCTCTCTCTCTCTCTCTCTCTCTCTCTCTCTCTCTCTCTCTCTCTCTCTCTCTCTCTCTCTCTCTCTCTCTCTCTCTCTCTCTCTCTCTCTCTCTCTCTCTCTCTCTCTCTCTCTCTCTCTCTCTCTCTCTCTCTCTCTCTCTCTCTCTCTCTCTCTCTCTCTCTCTCTCTCTCTCTCTCTCTGGGCAGTGTCTTGTTATAGACGTGCTGGCTACTGGTTTTACTCCCCATGAATGTCCAGGTCCATACCCCTGCTATGTGAAAATTAGATCCAAAGAAGGAGTCCTGTGGTTGGCTTCTCACTCTGGCCTCTTCCGACCACAGCCTGGTAGTCCGACGCCTCCGCCAGGGGCCTCATTAAAAAAAAATCACAGGAACACAAGGACATCTCTCCCCTCAATGCACTTTTATTCTGGTGAATTCATAGAGAATGGAGGCTGAGAGGGAGAGAAAAGTGTTGCTCGACACCTCATATAGACATGTAGAACAGTAGAACAGTAGCACAATGTAGTCGAAAAACATCTGAAATATCACATGCACCTCCAAGTACATCTTGTTACCTGTATTACAATGCTATATATCCATTGTTTAGCTGGAATGGAATGTTAGTATACTGTATATGACTGTGATATGTGGTTGTCTCACCTAGCTATTTTAAGATGACTGCACTAACTGTAAGTCACTCTGGATAAGAGCATCTGCTAAATTACTAAAATGTCAAATGCAAATGTTTTACATACAGATCTCATATTACTGTATTGATTCATTAAAAAAAAGTGTTATATTGATGTCACAAATGTGTCATTTGTACTGTTAAATTAGTTATTTGTTACATTTGACCCTGTGAAACCTCAAAGTACTACTTATTTATCTGAGAGTGAGGTGGATATGCAGTATAGCGTTTGGCAAAAAAAACATGATTATTTGTCTCTCTGAAATGAACATCAAGAGATAGATTTCAAACAAATACATGTCTGTCATTTAACAACCCCATGCCATGATTAAATAGTGAAAAAACACACCAATCTCTTTAATAGGTTCTTTAAACAATAAAAGCTGATTTGCCAACATTTCTGAAAATGGCTATATACAGTGCCTTGCAAAAGTACTCATCCCCCTTGGCGTTTTTCCTATTTTGTCGCATTACAACCTGTAATTTAAATGGATTTTTATTTGGATTTCATGTAAGGGACATACACAAAATAGTTGAAATTGGTGAAGTGAAATGAAAAAAATAACTTGTTTCACAAAAAGTCTAAATAATTAATGGAAAAGTGGTGCGTGCATATGTATTCACCCCCTTTGCTATGAAGCCCCTAAATAAGATCTGGTGCAACCAATTACCTTTAGAAGTCACATAATTAGTTAAATAAAGTCCACCTGTGTGCAATCTAAGTGTCACATGATCTGTCACATGATCTCAGTATATATACACCTGTTCTGAAAGGCCCCAGAGTCTGCAACACCACTAAGCAAGGGGCACCACCAAGCAAGCGGCACCATGAAGACCAAGGAGCTCTCCAAACAGGTCAGGGACAAAGTTGTGGAGAAGTACAGATCAGGGTTGGGTTATAAAAAAATATCCAAAACTTTGAACATCCCACGGAGCACCATTAAATCCATTATTAAAAAATGGAAAGAATATGGCACCACAACAAACCTGCCAAGAGAGGGCCGCCCACCAAAACTCACAGACCAGGCAAGGAGGGCATTAATCAGAGAGGCAACAAAGAGACCAAAGATAACCCTGAAGGAGCTGCAAAGCTCCACAGAGGAGATTGGAATATATGTCCATAGGACCACTTTAAGCCGTACACTCCACAGAGTTGATCTTTACGGAAGAGTGGCCAGAAAAAAGCCATTGCTTAAAGAAAAAAATAAGCAAACACTTTTGGTGTTTGCCAAAAGGCATGTGGGAGACTCCCCAAACATATGGAAGAAGGTACACTGGTCAGATGAGCCTAAAATTGAGCTTTTTGGCCATCAAGGAAAACGCTATGTCTGGCGCAAACCCAACACCTCTCATCACCCCGAGAACACCATCCCCACAGTGAAGCATGGTGGTGGCAGCATCATACTGTGGGGATGTTTTTCTTTGGCAGGGACTGGGAAACTGGTCAGAATTGAAGGAATGATGGATTGCGCTAAATACAGGGAAATCCTTGAGGGAACCTGTTTCAGTCTTCCAGAGAATTGAGACTGGGACGGAGGTTCACCTTCCAGCAGGACAATGACCCTAAGCATACTGCTATAGCAACACTTGAGTGGTTTAAGGGGAAACATTTAAATGTCTTGGAATGGCCTAGTCAAAGCCCAGACCTCAATATAATTGAGAATCTGTGGTATGACTTAAAGATTGCTGTACACCAGCGGAACCCATCTAACTTGAAGGAGCTGGAGCAGTTTTGCAGTGAAGAATGGGCAAAAATTCCAGTGGCTAGATGTGCCAAGCTTATAGAGACATACCCCAAGAGACTTTCAGCTGTAATTGCTGCAATAGGTGCCTCTACAAAGTATTCACTTTGGGGGGGTGAATAGTTATGCACGCTCAAGTTTTCTGTTTTTTTGTCGTATTTCTTGTTTGTTTCACAAGAAAAAATATTTTTTATCTTCAAAGTGGTAGTCATGTTGTGTAAATCAAATGATACAAACCCCCCAAAAATCCATTTTAGTTCCAGGTTGTAAGGCAACAAAATAGGAAAAATGCCAAGGGGGGTGAATACTTTCGCAAGCCACTGTAGCGTTATGGATAGAAACTTCAAATATACTCTACAATGATCTGCAAAAGTGCAAGCTCTCATTGTGATAATTAAAATGTATGTATGTAACATAATATAAATATATATATAGATATAAATTGTTGATATATAGAATACATAAATATTTCATGTCTCAAGCAAATGTTCATTACCTTTTCTGTTGTGTATGATATGTTCCGTATGTTCCATCTATTATAAACACAATTACATTTTTAATGTATTCAGATTGCACACGTACATTTTCAGTATTTTACCGAGTTTCATATTGTTGATATTTTATTATATTATAATATTGATATTTTATTCTCTGAGCAAGGCCTCATAGAGGTTTAACAGAGTGGATCTCAACCAGACATCAGAAGGTGGGAGTGTGGAGGAGGGAGTAGGGTTGAAGGGGAAAGGCTATCCAAGGTCATGAGTACAGTCGTGGTCAAAAGTTTTGAGAATGACACAAATATTAATTTTCACAAAGTCTGCTGCCTCAGTTTTTATATTTGCATATACTCCAGAATGTTATGAAGAGTGATCAGATGAATTGCAATTAATTGCAAAGTCCCTCTTTGCCATGAAAATGAACTTAATCCCCAAAAAACATTTCCACTGCATTTCAGCCCTGCCACAAAAGGACCAGCTGACATCATGTCAGTGATTCTCTCGTTAACACAGGTGAGAGTGTTGACGAGGACAAGGCTGGATATCACTCTGTCATGCTGATTGAGTTAGAATAACAGACTGGAAGCATTAAAGGGAGGGTGGTGCTTGAAATCATTATTCTTCCTCTGTTAACCATGGTTACCTGCTAGGAAACACGTGCCGTCATCATTGCTTTGCACAAAAAGGGCTTCACAGGCAAGGATATTGCTGCTAGTAAGATTGCACCTAAATCAACCATTTATCGGATCATCAAGAACTTCAAGGAGAGAGGTTCAATTGTTGTGAAGAAGGCTTCAGGGCGCCCAAGAAAGTCCAGAAAGCGCCAGGACCGTCCCCTAAAGTTGATTCAGCTGTGGGATCGGGGCACCACCAGTGCAGAGCTTGCTCAGGAATGGCAGCAGGCAGGTGTGAATGCATCTGCACGCACAGTGAGGCTAAGACTTTTGGAGGATGGCCTGGTGTCAAGAAGGGTAGCGAGGAAGCCACTTCTCTCCAGGAAAAACATCAGGGACAGACTGATATTCTGCAAAAGCTACAGGGATTGGACTGCTGAGGACTGGGGTAAAGTCATTTTCTTTGATGAATCCCCTTTCCAATTGTTTGGGGCATCCGGAAAAAAGCTTGTCCGGAGAAGACAAGGTGAGCGCTACCATCAGTCCTGTGTCATGCCAACAGTAAAGCATCCTGAGACCATTCATGTGTGGGGTTGCTTCTCAGCCAAGGGAGTGGGCTCACTCACAATTTTGCCTAAGATCACAGCCATGAATAAAGAATGGTACCAACACATCCTCTGAGAGCAACTTCTCCCAACCATCCAAGAACAGTTTAGTGACGACCAATGCCTTTTCCAGCATGATGGAGCACCTTGCCATAAGGCAAAAGTGATAACTAAGTGGCTCGGGGAACAAAACATCAACATTTTGGGTCCATGGCCAGGAAACTCCCCAGACATTAATCCCATTGAGAACTTGTGGTCAATCCTCAAGAGGCGGGTGGACAAACAAAACCCCACAAATTCTGACAAACTCCAAGCATTGATTATGCAAGAATGGGCTGCCATCAGTCAGGATGTAGCCCAGAAGTTAATTGACAGCATGCCAGGGCGGATTGCAGAGGTCTTGAAAAAGAAGGCTCAACACTGGAAATATTGACTCTTTGCATAAACTTAATGTAATTGTCAATAAAAGCCTTTGACACTTATGGAATGCTTGTAATTATACTTCAGTATACCATAGTAACATCTGACAAAAATTTCTAAAAACACTGAAGCAGCAAACTTTGTGAAGACCAATACTTGTGTCATTCTCAAAACTTTTGACCACGACTGTAGACCTAGAGACCTTTGCTGGCTGGCTGTAGAGCACCACAAGTGGTAAATCCAAGAAGACACATATCGCTTCGATTGTTGAGACTGAGAAAGCCTTGAATTTTCTGTTTCCTTCTTCATCTGTCATGTGTTATTACCTATTTATTTTCTGTATACATAGGGCCCTGAACTGCATAAGTGGGAACTTATGACCTATATACTCTATCAAGACTTTCATTTTGTTTGCGCATTTTACATCCTCTAATCTTAGCCGTAACTTTTACTCTTCAATCCTTTTCCCCACCCACATGCTGCCACACAGCAATGTGTGTACTAAAGATTAAATAAAAGAGAAGAGTGGCACAGATTGACATGATGTGATTTGGTGAATTCAAAGCTACCTGTTAACTACAGTAACACTGGGTAAACACATATGAAACATCTATTTATAGGTGCTTGGATTCTGTAAGGAGCTCCCAGCTGTCGTAAACTTCAATCTTAAGCGTGCTCCGAAGTTCCTCCTCACCGTCCCAGCGCACTGTCAGGAGGTTCTCCCAAAGTTTTACCTCCTCTGCTTCCCCCCTTACCCCCTCTAATACTCTCACAAACACAAACAGTATACTCCTTACCTAGTCCTCCAGGGCTGTTTGCTACTTTGATTAGATGACAAAGTCACAGGGAAAAGACTTGACTTGGCTCAGCAGCGCTCGCTCAGTTCACTCTCTGAGGTACTGTAGTGATGTGGAGTGTTGCTCAGAAGTAGTTGTTGTTTTGTGTGTGAGACTGAGAGGTGCTTCATGTGAAGGGTGTTGTTCAGGAGTCTGTGACAATAGGCTGTCATGACTCATGATCCCAATGGGAGTCCTCTAGGAGTTTAGAACTGGAAATCAAATATGGGGTTTTCACAAACAAATAAGAACATTGATAATCAACCAAATTGTTTGTGTTTTGTCCCCACCCACTAAGCAGAGACAAAATGAGAATCAAAAGAGAGGGAATGAAAAGAGTGAAAGATAACTGATGGGAAGAATAGAGCTATAGACTATTTGTCTCTTCAGTGATGAGCATCATACCATGCTTAAGAAAATATGTAATGTGAAGACACAAAAACAAATAGCACAACACACCATGAAGTGCTTTCAAATATATGAAATGCCCTATACCTGAAAAAGGTCAAACATGATTCTGTATCACCTCTTGGTATCATCTACTTGAACCCTCAAAATACAACTAAGCCTTCAAATGAAAATTATGAAATCAACACTTTTATTTGAGGGTGCAGTGGAATTATGATAATAGCTAAATTGGTGAAAATAACATAAGGAAAGAGAAAACAAGACAAACAGCCACAAAAACTATTATTATTAGAAGACTCAAGTTCCTTATCAAAGTATCTTAGAGTATAACGGAGCAGTTGTGTTCCACCCATAGCTAGTTGGTGAGACACTGAGACGCCATGCCGAGTGTGTGTCAGAGCATCTGAGTTTCCACTCTATCTTTCAGTAGGATGAAATGTTCCCTAAAGGAATCTGTGGTCTTCTGGGGATGGGATCACGACATTCCCCCTCACCAAGAGCCCCCGAGCTCTCTAGTCTGTCTGTCTGTCCAGGAGGGCTTCACTCTTCAGACACACCGGCCAAAACAGTTGAGTTGTTGTTTTGGCAGTCTGAGTTCATAGTTTAGTTCACTTCTTTTTCTGGTTTCAGATTTTGTTGTCTGTGTTTGACTACAAATCAACTAAGAGTCTCTTAAAAAGTTTAAATGCCAAATCAGTTTCTCTTGCAAAAACAATTATCACTGAAGGCTTTTTTAGTCGAACCCAGAATGCCCTAACAAATGGTGAAAACAGCAACGTGTTGTGAACACACAGTAGGTCAATTACACTCGTTAGAACAGGGCAGAGTGTGCACACATTCACGCCCGCACTTGTACACACACATGCATGCACACACACACACACACACACACACACACACACACACACACACACACACACACACACACACACACACACACACACACACACACACACACACACACACACACACACACACACACACACACACACACACATACACTTATACACACACTCACAAGCACACGCACACACACACACACGCACAAACACACACACACACACACACAAACACAAACACAAACACATAAACAAACACACATATACTTCACTTGCCTCATTAAAACCCATCTACTAGAACTCTGAGATGTGAATGTCTCTCTTGAGGAGGGGCTATGTATTCATCTCCAGAAAGGCAAGAATATTAAACTTTTTTCTTTGCTTATAATTAAAGTGCTAGCTGGGATGCATGACCCTGAGAATAAGGCTATGCTCCTGGGAGAGTGAAGCAGAAGCATCGTACAGCCTCTGTCTGGACCTCCACTGCAGTGTCTCCCCACGCCGATGCGATGCCACCCACACTAGGCATGAGAGGGGTCGAGCCAGTGCCCCCATCACTGGAGGAACCCTCTCCCGGGACCTTACACCATGCTCCAACAAGCCAAACTCCTGAGGCTGAGGGAAGAATTTAGTGGGGAGTGACTGAAAACATTGGCCTCTCTGAGCACTGAGGCATGCTCACACAGCAAGCTGATTAAAAAAGAACTAACAAAAACATATCACAAGCTTGGATTCAGAGCTGCTTGGATAACTGTGATTCTCTACAGGATCACAGTTATCTAAAATCATTAAGCAAGTAAACATCAGGGTAAAACACACACACACACACACACACACACACACACACACACAATAAATCTATTAAAAGGTAAAATACTAATTTCCACCAGATTCACAACATTTAAAACATTTGTGAGAGATTCTTATCATTAACACTGGGCTGCTCACAGAGGTTACTCACAGGTCCCTCATACGGCACCGGCCGTCGTTGCCCTGTGGTCCTCTGTAGCTCAGCTGGTAGAGCACGGCGCTTGTAACGCCAAGGTAGTGGGTTCAATCCCCGGGACCACCCATACACAAAAAAATAAAAAATTATGCACGCATGACTGTAAGTCGCTTTGGATAAAAGCGTCTGCTAAATGGCTTATTATTATTATAACTGAGAGGTGTCACAAAGTAGACCTGAAACTGAAACAGAAATGCATGGTTCTCGTCAACACAGTGACCTTCCAGTTGGATATCCATCTATGACTTCCATGTTTCCCAGCCAAGGAGCCCTGCAGAGCAACTCCCAAACCGGGTCATTAGCACAGTGGTGTCACCAGAAAGCCCATCACGGGCCAGAGAGGGAGCGAGAGGGGGACTCCTGGCACCGCAGTGGCTGCTGTGCGGGTTGACATTCAGGGCTGGCTGATCTATGGGGCTGGGGAGACTGTGCCCTTGCTCTGGGTCTTCAACACGAGAAGGTCCTGGCAGCTTTCCCCCCATTTACTCCATCATAAAGCTGGGACACTGGATGTTACGCTAATATCTACCTTAGTTACTATATCATGACCCAGAATATAGGGCTCTATTAGGGGCTTCAGTTACAGGATTCTACACTGTACGGCCACGTACTATATCATGACTTAGGCTATAGGCGTTATACAGGGCTAAGCTGCACCTCACTTTATATATAATGACCAGACTGCAAGATACTACCGTTCATAGGCCACCCTCACTATTATAGCATTATATACTACACAATGCATGTCTGAGGGCAGCGGATGTACATCCTCGGGACAACCTTTGAAAGAAATTCAAGTCCGACATAAAAATTCCACTCTCATTACTGTATGGACACTTTTTTTTCTTCTTCCTTCGAAACGATTTTCCATCCAAATGAGAGTGATTAATTTTTTACTCTCTCTCTCTTTCATTACGACTCATTCTCATTAGGGGTCTGACCATCTCTGACCATCTCTCTACAAGTTTAAATCCGGCCTCTCTACCTTCCTTCTACATGCTGCTTCAATTAACTAGGCTACAGTACGCAGTGATGCATCAGAACAGAACACTCGTCTCACTGAACATTCTACACCGTCACTGTGACTCCTCTTAGAGCAGCTATATATGTGTCTGACCACCCACAGGTTCGCCAGAGCTATCACACCTCATTTAGTTCCTTTGTTAACATATAGTTCCTTTGTTAGCTGATATCATATATCCATGTACAGTGACTATATTACCTGGTACAAGCAGGAAAAAATGTACCCAAGCTGCATAACAGCTACAGTTAAAGTCGGAAGTTTACATACACCTTAGCCAAAGACATTTAAACTCAGTTTTTCACAATTCCTGACATCTAATCCTAGTAAAAATTCCCTGTCTTAGGTCAGTTAGGATCACCACTTTATTTTAAAAATGTGAAATGTCAGAATAATAGTAGAGAGAATGATTTATTTCAGCTTTTTATTTATTTATTCACATTCCCAGTGGGTCAGAAGTTTACATACACTCAATTAGTATTTGGTAGCATTGCCTTTAAATTGTTTAACTTGGGTCAAACGTTTCGGGTAGCCTTCCACAAGCTTCCCACAATAAGTTGGGCGAATTTTGGCCCATTCCTCCTGACAGAGCTGGTGTAACTGAGTCAGGTTTGTAGGCCTCCTTGCTCGCACACGCTTTTTCAGTTCTGCCCACATATTGAGGTCAGGGCTTTGTGATGGCTACTCCAATACCTTGACTTTGTGGTCCTTAAGCCATTTTGCCACAACTTTGGAAGTATGCTTGGGGTCATTGTCCATTTGGAAGACCCATTTGCGACCAAGCTTTAACTTCCTGACTGATGTCTTGAGATGTTGCTTCAATATATCCACCTAATTTTCCTTCCTCATGATGCCATCTATTTTGTGAAGTGCACCAGTCCCTCCTGCAGCAAAGCACCCCCACAGCATGATGCTGCCACCCCCGTGCTTCACGGTTGGGATGGTGTTCTTCAGCTTGCAAGCGACCCACTTTTTCCTCCAAACATAACGATGGTCATTATGGCCAAACAGTTCTATTTTTGTTTCAACAGACCAGAGGACATTTCTCCAAAAAGTACGATCTTTGTCCCCATGCGCAGTTGCAAACCGTAGTCTGGCTTTTTTATGGTGGTTTTGGAGCAGTGGCTTCTTCCTTGCTGAGCGGCCTTTCTGGTTATGTCGATATAGGACTCATTTTACTGTGGATATAGATATTTTGTCCCTGTTTCCTCCAGCATCTTCACAAGGTCCTTTGCTGTTGTTCTGGGATTGATTTGCACTTTCGCACCAAAGTACGTTCATCTCTAGGAGGGAGACAGAACGCGTCTCCTTCCTGAGCGATATGACGGCTGCGTGGTCCCATGGTGTTTATACTTGTGTACTATTGTTTGTACAGATGAACGTGTTACCTTCAGGCATTTGGAAATTGCTCCCAAGGATGAACCAGACGTTTTTTCTGAGGTCTTGGCTGATTTCTTTTGATTTTCCCATGATGTCAAGCAAAGAGGCATTGAGTTTGAAGGTAGGCCTTGAAATACATCCACAGGTACACCTCCAATTGACTCAAATGATGTCAATTAGCCTATCAGCAGCTTCTAAAGCCATGACATCATTTTCTGGAATTTTCCAAGCTCTTTAAAGGCACAGTCAACTAAGTGTATGTAAACTTCTGACCCACTGGAATTGTGATACAGTGAATTATAAGTGAAATAATCTGTCTGTAAACAATTGTTGGAAAAATGACTTGTGTCATGCACAAAGTAGATGTCCTAACCGACATGCCAAAACTATAGTTTGTTAACAAGAAATTTGTGGAGTGGTTGAAAAACAAGTTTTAATGACTCCAACCTAAGTGTATGTAAACTTCCGATTTCAACTGTATGTTTAACCCACTGGTTAGGAGTCACTGAGGTTTAATTTGTACACTGTTCTCAAGTAATTTTGGTCGTGAACAGAGGAAACCTCTAACTACAGAGTAGAATGAGGTCTGTTGGAGATGAAGAAGAGCTGTCTTTTTATGACTTTGTCCAATCTAGATATACTGTACATCTCCCCTTGAAAAAAAAAAAGGCAGCAGCATTGTAGTTGACTGACTGGAGTGGTGTGGTGTGCTGTGGCTCTATAGAGACATGTAGATAAAAAGGGCTCGGAGGGATTAGGAGGAAACCTCGCTACTTCCAGGCCATGTGCACATTATTTATCCCCCCCCCCCTCCACCCATTTACCTCCCTGATTCCCCCCTGAGTGTCTCCCCCACTTCCCTGACAGCGGCACAACCCCAGAGAGTCTCCCTCCTGACTTCGGGTGGTGCGGGGGAGGTTGGGGTAAGTTGTTAATTACAGGAAAAGGTTAACACACACAGGGTTCTCAGAGTCTGCATTGGTGACGGTCCCTTGGTAGAGCAGCTGCTGGCAGTCCTCTCCCTCAGCACCATCTATAAGGGGACCAGGGATGGGAGCCAGGTGAACTGGGAGTGGGGGACAATTGGAATAAGGGACTGGACTATGGAGGGAGGATGGGGGCTGGGTTGACCCTGTACTAAGGAGCAGCCATGGGGTGGGCAGTGCAGCTAGCTAGCAAGTCATTCTTCTCACCTGTCCAGTGTGAGACGGCATGCCTGGGTCTTGGTTTGGAGCTGATTAGTGTGTCCCAGAGAAGTCCTCCTCACCAACCCTCCCCCCACCCACTATCATCCCTCTACCCATCACACACACACTTCCATGGCTACCGGCTGACAGTGGGATGCAGGCCAGGCCTCATTTATGAGGAGATGTCAGAGAGCGAAGAGGAGAGAGAGCGATGAAAAGAGGGGAATTGATGTGGTCATTTTTATAAAAAGTTCATTGAACACCAATGAGAGCGGTTGAGGTGCACGTGGGAAGGGAATTGGGTGTCCATACTGATCTTCTACAGCTTGTGTCATTACTCCGCATATGGAGCAGCACTGTCTGTATGAGCATCATTAAATGATGATAAATTGTCTCTCCATGTTGCACAAATATATAACATTGTTTTCATATGGGTGAATGTTCAGTTGGGAAATAGATGGCCTAGTTTAGTTCAGTATGCATACTAACGGCTGGTCTGTATCAATAGGGAATAAATGATGAATGGTTAAGACCTTGTATCAAGTTTTTAAAACATTACAAAAAGTTAATGAAGCACACCTCATGTCATTAAACTAAATATTATTAGGCCTATACAGTGGGGGAAAAAAGTATTTAGTCAAATCAAATCAAATCAAATCAAATCAAATTTTATTGGTCACATGCGCCGAATACAACAGGTGCAGACATTACAGTGAAATGCTTACTTACAGCCCTTAACCAACAGTGCATTTATTTTAAACAAAAAAAGTAAGAATAAAACAACAACAAAAAAAGTGTTGAGAAAAAAAGAGCAGAAGTAAAATAAAGTGACAGTAGGGAAGGATATATATACAGGGGGTACCGTTGCAGAGTCAATGTGCGGGGGCACCGGCTAGTTGAGGTAGTTGAGGTAATATGTACATGTGGGTAGAGTTAAAGTGACTATGCATAAATACTTAACAGAGTAGCAGCAGCGTAAAAAGGATGGGGTGGGGGGCAGTGCAAATAGTCCGGGTAGCCATGATTAGCTGTTCAGGAGTCTTATGGCTTGGGGGTAGAAGCTGTTGAGAAGTCTTTTGGACCTAGACTTGGCACTCCGGTACCGCTTGCCGTGCGGTAGCAGAGAGAACAGTCTATGACTAGGGTGGCTGGAGTCTTTGACAATTTTGAGGGCCTTCCTCTGACACCGCCTGGTATAGAGGTCCTGGATGGCAGGAAGCTTTGCCCCAGTGATGTACTGGGCCGTACGCACTACCCTCTGTAGTGCCTTGCGGTCGGAGGCCAAGCAGTTGCCATACCAGGCGGTGATGCAACCAGTCAGGATGCTCTCGATGGTGCAGCTGTAGAATTTTTTGAGGATCTGAGGACCCATGCCAAATCTTTTTAGTCTCCTGAGGGGGAATAGGCTTTTTCGTGCCCTCTTCACGACTGTCTTGGTGTGTTTGGACCATGATAGTTCGTTGGTGATGTGGACACCAAGGAACTTGAAGCTCTCAACCTGTTCCACTACAGCCCCGTCGATGAGAATAGGGGCGTGCTCAGTCCTCTTTTTTTTCCTGTAGTCCACAATCATCTCCTTTGTCTTGGACAGCCACCAATTGTGCAAGTTCTCACACTTAAAAAGATGAGAGAGGCCTGTAATTTTCATCATAGGTACACGCAACTATGACAGACAAAATGAGAGAGAAAAAATCCAGAAAATCCCATTGTAGGATTTTTTATGAATTTATTTGCAAATTATGGTGGAAAATAAGTATTTGGTCAATAACAAAAGTTTCTCAATACTTTGTTATATACCCTTTGTTGGCAATGACACAGGTCAAACGTTTTCTGTAAGTCTTCACAAAGTTTTCACACACTGTTGCTGGGATTTTGGCCCATTCCTCCATGCAGATCTCCTCTAGAGCAGTGACGTTTTGGGGCTGTCGCTGGGCAACACAGACTTTCAACTCCCTCCAAAGATGGGGTTGAGATCTGGAGACTGGCTAGGCCACTCCAGGACCTTGAAATGCTTCTTACGAAGCCACTCCTTCGTTGCCCGGGCGGTGTGTTTGGGATCATTGTCATGCTGAAAGACCCAGCCACGTTTCATCTTCAATGCCTTTGCTGATGGAAGGAGGTTTTCACTCAAAATCTCACGATACATGGCCCCTTTCATTCTTTCCTTTACACGGATCAGTCGTCCTGGTCCCTTTGCAGAAAAACAGCCCCAAAGCATGATGTTTCCACCCCCATGCTTCACAGTAGGTATGGTGTTCTTTGGATGCAACTCAGCATTCTTTGTCCTCCAAACACGACGAGTTGAGTTTTTACCAAAAAGTTATATTTTGGTTTCATCTGACCATATGACATTCTCCCAATCCTCTTCTGGATCATCCAAATGCACTCTAGAAAACTTCAGACGGGCCTGGACATGTACTGGCTTAAGCAGGGGGACACGTCTGGCACTGCAGGATTTGAGTCCCTGGCGGCGTAGTGTGTTACTGATGGTAGGCTTTGTTACTTTGGTCCCAGCTCTCTGCAGGTAATTTACTAGGTCCCCCGTGTGGTTCTGGGATTTTTGCTCACCGTTCTTGTGATCATTTTGACCCTACGGGGTGAGATCTTGCGTGGAGCCCCAGATCGAGGGAGATTATTAGTGGTCTTGTCTTCCATTTCCTAATAATTGCTCCCACAGTTGATTTCTTCAAACCAAGCTGCTTACCTATTGCAGATTCAGTCTTCCCAGCCTGGTGCAGGTCTACAATTTTGTTTCTGGTGTCCTTTGACAGCTCTTTGGTCTTGGCCATAGTGGAGTTTGGAGTGTGACTGTTTGAGGTTGTGGACAGGTGTCTTTTATACTGATAACAAGTTCAAACAGGTGCCATTAATACAGGTAACGAGTGGAGGACAGAGGAGCCTCTTAAAGAAGAAGTTACAGGTCTGTGAGAGCCAGAAATCTTGCTTGTTTGTAGGTGACCAAATACTTATTTTCCACCATAATTTGCAAATAAATTCATTAAAAATCCTACAATGTGATTTTCTGGATTTTTTATCCTCAATTTGTCTGTCATAGTTGACGTGTACCTTTGATGAAAATTACAGGCCTCTCTCATCTTTTTAAGTGGGAGAACTTGCACAATTGGTGGCTGACTAAATACTTTTTTTCCCCACTGTACCTGAATGTTATAACAACTAATTTCACAAAACATTGTGTAACAGGCTGAAACTGTTGCAGTTTTGAACGCAGCATCTGTCAGTCTCAGTTGTTGGCTAGTTTAAAGGAGCCGATCTGGGTGCTTCAGATGCTCTACAATAACAGTATCCAGGTTGTGAACATTGGTTATATATTTACCTACCTTGGTCATTGTATTGATTAGTGGATGGAAATCTAGGCCAATTACTTATTTTGTCTGGATTGCGCCGATTATCTCCTTGATTCCATCGCGCCTGCAGTCTTTGATTGGATGCCTGATGCTGCTACTGCTCGCTTCTGTCCTCCCTGCGCCTTCTCATACTAATGGGATCTGTGGAACAAACAGAAACAGCAATTTTTATACTCTAAATAAGTAACTCCAAAGATTATGGATATACACGGCGGGCTGTCTAGCAACCGCCTATCCTTTCTTTGGATTGGTAGACACATCTCATTATTGTAATCCTTTTTTGAATATTCGATGAGGGTTGTTAACGTCAACCGCCTGTATTCAATGGAGAGAGATGCTATGCTACTAGCCTCATTTCATGAATTTGCATAGCCATCTCGAGACAACTCTGATATAAAGTGTTTTTTCTCAAAGTTGCCAGGATTTCACGTGTCCTACTTATATCAGTACACTTGTAACAACTTAAGCATCACGAAAGTTATATTCTATCAAATAAACCTCACGTAGCATATAAACCATACATTTTATGTTGACCAAATTCAACCCTCTCAATGAAGAAACGCCACCTGCTGGAGAGAGACAGATTTTCCGCCGAGTTGGGCCTCTCTCTTCGTCTCTGGCAACTCTGATCCCACCCTTGATTGCAATTGCCAACCCTTGAGACTGGCAAGGCTGCATTCAAAACTGCAACAGTTCCACCCTGTTACACATCATACATTTCAAATAATTTATATTCAGATCGATAGTTACAAAACCAATAACTAGCCTGCTGATTTTGTTGCACTCGTTATGTCTTGGGGTCTTAGACCTAGCTACATTGTCAGTAACCTGATTTGATATGTGCATAAATGTGAGAAGTAAGCGTATGCGACCAGGTGTTGAATGTACGTACCCAGGTGTTGAATGTTACCTTACCTTAAATCCAGGACCAGCTCAGTCATGACTCCTATGGTCAGCCAGTCCAAGCATATTATTAATATGTTAATGGTGACTAAATAAATGTGTACAAAAACCAAACTACAAAAAGGCACGCCCAACTAATGAGGTTAACTAACACAAAGAAACAAACAAATGCCGGCTGAGAGGCTTCTGGCTTCTTCTCTCTCCAGGACTCACAATCAATCCTGATGGCTTGCCCCTGTTGGCTTTATCAAGGCATGGCTCAGCATCTTGACCCGGTTGCTGCTGCCTCCCGGGGGATGGAGTGTGAAAGTGTAGCTTGTGTGTAATTATGCTCCTAACACTAACATACAGTGAAGGAAAAAAGTATTTGATCCCCTGCTGATTTTGTACGTTTGCCCACTGACAAAGAAATGATCAGTCTATAATTTTAATGGTAGGTTTATTTGAACAGTGAGCGACAGAATAACAACAAAAAAATCCAGAAAAACGCATGTCAAAAATGTTATAAATTGATTTGGATTTTAATGAGGGAAATAAGTATTTGACCCCCTCTCAATCAGAAAGATTTCTGGCTCCCAGGTGTCTTTTATACAGGTAACGAGCTGAGATTAGGAGCACACTCTTAAAGGGATTGCTCCTAATCTCAGCTTGTTACCTGTATAAAAGACACCTGTCCACAGAAGCAATCAATCAATCAGATTCCAAACTCTCCACCATGGCCAACCCAAATAGCTCTCCAAGGATGTCAGGGACAAGATTGTAGACCTACACAAGGCTGGAATGGGCTACAAGACCATCGCCAAGCAGCTTGGTGAGAAGGTGACAACAGTTGGTGCGATTATTCGCAAATGGAAGAAACACAAAAGACCTGTCAATCTCCCTCGGCCTGGGGCTCCATGCAAGATCTCACCTCTTGGAGTTGCAATGATCATGAGAATGGTGAGGAATCAGCCCAGAACTACACAGGAGGATCTTGTCAATGATCACAAGGCAGCTGGGACCATAGTCACCAAGAAAACAACTGGTAACACACTACGCCGTGAAGGACTGAAATCCTGCAGCGCCCGCAAGGTCCCCCTGCTCAAGAAATCACATATACAGGCCCGTCTGAAGTTTGCCAATGAACATCTGAATGATTCAGAGG